>NC_139678.1:65411921-65754421 GCF_964106915.1 Podarcis gaigeae | reverse complement strand
ACAGGATGAAACTTTCATTGTTGGGTAGAGTGTCGACTATAAAAATGAATGTATTACCAAAAATGTTATTCCTATTTCAATCAATATCGGTGATTGGCAAGACAGATTGCTTCAACACATGACAAAAAGACATTTCTAAACATATCTGGCAAGGGGGGAAAACAGTAATAAAACATAAAATATGGATTGATGTGAAAGAGAAAGGAGGCTTTTCCCTGCCGGATATGAGATTATATTATGAGGCATCTTGTCTGTGCTGGTTGAAGGAATGGTTGACATTGAAAAATCTGTATATTTTAGATCCTGAAGGTCATGATAATCATTTTGCTTGGCACGCTTATCTGTGTCATTAAAAAGTGAAAGTACACAAAGGATTTACAAACCATATAATCAGGAAAAAATTGTATAGAGTTTGGGATAAATGCAAAAACCTGTTGTATTTGAAAACACCACTCTGGCTCTCACTATTAGAAGCTATAGCGGTAAAGAAATAATATGTTATAGTATAAGGGAAAGCTATATGAAAATGTTATATAGATGGTATCTAACACCTACTAGATTGGCAAAAATGTATAAATCAAAATCAAACAAGTGTTGGAAATGTAAAGAGAAAGAAGGCACCTTTTATCATATGTGGTGGTCTTGTAATAAGGTAAAAGCGTACTGGGAAATGGTATATGATGAATTGAAAGAGATGTTTAAGTTAACATTTGTTTAAAAAAAACCCAGAAACTTTTCTTTTGGGAATTATAGGTGCAGAACTACCAAGACAGTATAGAAATTTATTTATGTATGCAACCACACCTGCGAGAACGTTATTTGCCCAAAAATGGAAAGATGAAGGAATCCAACGAAAGAAGAATGGATACAAAAACTTATGGACTATGCAGAAATGGCGAAACTTACTGGAAGAATAAGAAATCAGGACGTCAAACTTTTTATATAGGAATGGAAATGGTATGTTGAATTTTTACAAACAAACTGCAAACAGATAAAAACCTTGGCAGGACTATTGTAATAACCTGCAGTTTTTTAAATATAGATATATGAAAATAGATGAATAAAAGAATGATTTAATATAACTTAGACTATGCAGGGAAATGAATTAAAAATTAATGAACTGCAGAAAGAGGAGGAAGGATGTCGAGTTTTGAAATGTTTGATTTACTGTTACACTACTACTGAAATGTATATAGATATATGAAAATCATAAATAAAATTATTTTTAAAAGAAAATGTTTTAACCAAGATAAAATCAGCTCTTGGGTTCTTTTCAGAAGAGACCGTCTACTAAATGCAGAGTTTAATGAGCCACAAATAAGCAGTTTTCCTAGCCCACTAGAGGTAACAAATAAATCAGTTCTTTTCTACAGCAGATTGATTCAAAGTCAATACTAAAAGCCTTTACCATTCAGTCTCAGATTAGGAGTTGGTCCAATTATATGGGCACTTCCCAAAGCAAAATACTGACCTTGGAATATACTCCGAGCTTGTGGGGTTTCTAGGAGGCGGGGTGAGAGCACTCTAATAAAAAGTGAGCACTAGGTAGCTTGTTTATTTAGATGCCCTCACAATTCAGAATCCTGAAGATATTTTATGTTATTTGAACAGCAAAAAAATAAAAAGTGAAGGGGTCGAAGCTAATTCCACCATATTATCAACTGAGTATCGGGGGGGGGGGGGAGAGATTGCATTCAGATTAACATAACAGGTCCTAACAAATACCAATGTATTCTATACTCTGGGTCACAGACACTTTAGCTCCCTGTGAAGTAATTGCTGATTGATATCATAGAAAGAGGCTGGCTGGATTAATATTGTTTAATACTACTTAACAAGAAAGCAGAGAAGCCCTGCTTAACAATCACTTGCTAATGCCCTCAGATAATTGTCCTCAGTTCTCGAAGCATTTTTATCAGATCTCAGATGCTCAACAGCCTTTTGCAAATAAAGACTTTGATGATTCTATTAGTTATGACCAACTTTGCCTGAAGAAATATCCTCCTTTTGCAGCTAGTTTCTATTTTTCTTTAGGAAAGAAAAGAGTGTTTGGAAATAGTAATATAGGACAACAAGCAATGTACAGTGAGATGGGTCGCAATCTTCAAACCCCTTGTAGAGTACAAAGCCCCTTTCAGTACTGATTCTTTGGTAGTTTGAGGATGCGAAACAAAGGAATGACCATAACCAATTGCAGAGCACATGGCTTTGCAAGCACAAGGTTAAATCTCTGGCCACCTCCAATTAAAAAATATATCAGCAGCAGAACTGGGAATAGATATTCTTTGAGAATGTAGAGAGCTTCTGATGGTAAGAGAATCCAGTACAGTGGTGCCCCGCAAGATGAACGCCTCGCAAGACGGAAAACCCGCTAGACAAAAGGGTTTTCCGTTTTGGAGGCGCTTCGCAAAACGAATTTCCCTATGGGGTTGCTTCGCAAGACGAAAAAATCTTGCGAGTCCCCGCGGGTTTTTTTCGCTTTTTCCCCCTTTTCCTAAGCCGCTAAGCCGCTTAACAGCTGATCCGCTGATAAGCCGCTTAACAGCTGATCGCTAGAAGCCGCTAGACCGCTGTAGCGCTAATCCGCTAAGCTGTCAATGGGCTTGCTTCGCAAGACGAAAAAACCGCTAGACAAAGAGAATCGCGGAACGAATTCTTTTCGTCTAGCGAGGCACCACTGTACATGTCAGTATATGAAAACATCACCACTGCAGACAGCCAGATTGTTGACATCACATAATGCGCCTATCTGTGGGAAAGAAGAATTTCCCCGGACGTTCACAGGCTGGATAAGTCTTTGTGAAGAGTGTAACTTGAAACCTTCTGTGTGCGCATGTTCAGGAAGTTTGTCAGACGTGCTGGAAGAACTGAACTGAAAGGATGTGTTTTCCTTTAGTGCTGTAATGTCAGAAATAAACATCATGTAAATAGATTTCTGACTACTTTTCTTTCCCCTGTGGAAGCAGGAGGAGGGGTTGTGCATTTTAACCACGCTTGGGAAAATGTCGCCTATCAAAATCTCCCTGGTCCGTCTGGATATCAGCCAGAGGAGGTTACCGGTAAGCAAGCTCCGAAGACAGTGAGAGGGGCCAGCCTCTATGGAGGGGGCTTGCAAACCAACAGTACAGTGGTACCTCAGGTTACGTACTTAATTCGTTCCGGAGGTCCGTACTTAACCTGAAACTGTTCTTAACCTGAAACATCACTTTAGCTAATGGGGCCTCCAGCTGCTGCCGCGCCGCCGGAGCCCGATTTCTGTTCTCATCCTTAAACAAAGTTCTTAACCTGAAGCACTATTTCTGGGTCTGTAACCTGAAGCGTATGTAACCTGAAGCGTATGTAACCTGAGGTACCACTGTATGTGAGTAGATGGATCACTGGCTTGACTCACTATATGGCAGCTTCATATTTAATGCCATATTCGTCACAGAGAAAACAGATGAAAAACAGGTACAGTTGCATCTAATCCAGAAGAATTCCTGATGATGGAGCTTTTGTTTCCTCAGAACTTTTTATTAGCTATCTTGCATTCGAACCCATGAAGAGTGACTGTTTAGGTCTACCACAACAAGATAAATTACTGCACAGAGATTGCTTTACCTACTCTGTATGTTGCATAGCGGCTGCAGGCTTGCTCATAGACCATTCACAACTTAATGAGAACGGATTCCACTTTAAGAAGAAAAAGGGAAAAATGGGCAGCAGAAGGGAGTGAGTTGTTCATGTGCTAGAACAGAGGAAGTAGAATCAGAACAGCAGGGGCAGGGTGGAACGTAGGTGGTTTGTACCCACAAGGAAATACAAAAGAATTCATGTGTTGTTTTCATTATAGGGCATAATAATGAATCCACACATTTCAAATGAGCCATTATCCAATTTGTGCTACTTTGCAATTTGCTCCAAAATAACAAATTGAAGCAATGTATTATGCTGGCCAGCTCAATATCTTACATGTCTGAAAGTGCAAAATGAGAACAATTTCGAGCTGACAACAAGTTGACAAAAGGAGCCTAATTGCTCCTGACATCACACAAAATTGAACCTGAAACTTTTTAAAGATAGATTTCATGCCTTTGTCTGCTCTGGAAGAAAATATTAGGAAAGTTTTCACACTGAATAGCCTTGACAGCATTTATGAAATATAGTTAGCTTACTGGGGATTTGCTAGGCCATCAGGAAACAAAGGACACCATGGGTATTTTCAAGGTTTCCTGCTGTCTTGCATGGAGCAACTATTACATAAGCATTGTGGTGTCCTTCTTTGCTTTTCAGCACAGAGTGCTTGGGACCAATTTAGAATATGGGTTTCAAAGTGATTTCAAATACTTAACTTATTCTTTCTTTATTAACTCACCCAATTTTTATTCCCTCCCCCCGCGCGTCAAAGGAGCCCAGGGCAGTAAAACACAAAAGTGATCAAAAACCGCAATTAAAAATAAAATAAAAGCCTATTTAAAACATTTAAAAGCAATTTAGTTACCTAAAAAAAACAACCAAGTGAAACAGTCACAATTTCCTCACAATTTCAAGATTGCCAAGAATGGTACTTTTCAGCCATTTGAATGCTTGGGTGAAGAGGAATGTTTTTTAAGTTCCTCCTGAAAGTTAATTTTGAGGGTGTAAGCAACAGGAATTCTCAGAAGAGAGATAGGAGCCATTAACTTTTACGTGAAGAAGCTGGCCACATTTGGGAAAGAAGGACGGAGAAAGCTCAGGGTCAGCAGCTGGAGGTTACCAGGAGAATCCAGCCTCCCTACTTAGAAGGCAGTTCTTGCCCCACCTTTAGGTTTCTATCCTGCTTTTTAAAAAAATTAAAAATACAACAATACAACTGGCAACCAACCAGATGTCTACATGCTAGACAGCTTGAATGTATTCTATACTCTGGGTCACAGACACTTTAGCTCCCTGTGAAGTAATTGCTGATTGATATCATAGAAAGAGGCTGGCTGGATTAATATTGTTTAATACTACTTAACAAGAAAGCAGAGAAGCCCTGCTTAACAATCACTTGCTAATGCCCTCAGATAATTGTCCTCAGTTCTCGAAGCATTTTTATCAGATCTCAGATGCTCAACAGCCTTTTGCAAATAAAGACTTTGATGATTCTATTAGTTATGACCAACTTTGCCTGAAGAAATATCCTCCTTTTGCAGCTAGTTTCTATTTTTCTTTAGGAAAGAAAAGAGTGTTTGGAAATAGTAATATAGGACAACAAGCAATGTACAGTGAGATGGGTCGCAATCTTCAAACCCCTTGTAGAGTACAAAGCCCCTTTCAGTACTGATTCTTTGGTAGTTTGAGGATGCGAAACAAAGGAATGACCATAACCAATTGCAGAGCACATGGCTTTGCAAGCACAAGGTTAAATCTCTGGCCACCTCCAATTAAAAAATATATCAGCAGCAGAACTGGGAATAGATATTCTTTGAGAATGTAGAGAGCTTCTGATGGTAAGAGAATCCAGTACAGTGGTGCCCCGCAAGATGAACGCCTCGCAAGACGGAAAACCCGCTAGACAAAAGGGTTTTCCGTTTTGGAGGCGCTTCGCAAAACGAATTTCCCTATGGGGTTGCTTCGCAAGACGAAAAAATCTTGCGAGTCCCCGCGGGTTTTTTTCGCTTTTTCCCCCTTTTCCTAAGCCGCTAAGCCGCTTAACAGCTGATCCGCTGATAAGCCGCTTAACAGCTGATCGCTAGAAGCCGCTAGACCGCTGTAGCGCTAATCCGCTAAGCTGTCAATGGGCTTGCTTCGCAAGACGAAAAAACCGCTAGACAAAGAGAATCGCGGAACGAATTCTTTTCGTCTAGCGAGGCACCACTGTACATGTCAGTATATGAAAACATCACCACTGCAGACAGCCAGATTGTTGACATCACATAATGCGCCTATCTGTGGGAAAGAAGAATTTCCCCGGACGTTCACAGGCTGGATAAGTCTTTGTGAAGAGTGTAACTTGAAACCTTCTGTGTGCGCATGTTCAGGAAGTTTGTCAGACGTGCTGGAAGAACTGAACTGAAAGGATGTGTTTTCCTTTAGTGCTGTAATGTCAGAAATAAACATCATGTAAATAGATTTCTGACTACTTTTCTTTCCCCTGTGGAAGCAGGAGGAGGGGTTGTGCATTTTAACCACGCTTGGGAAAATGTCGCCTATCAAAATCTCCCTGGTCCGTCTGGATATCAGCCAGAGGAGGTTACCGGTAAGCAAGCTCCGAAGACAGTGAGAGGGGCCAGCCTCTATGGAGGGGGCTTGCAAACCAACAGTACAGTGGTACCTCAGGTTACGTACTTAATTCGTTCCGGAGGTCCGTACTTAACCTGAAACTGTTCTTAACCTGAAACATCACTTTAGCTAATGGGGCCTCCAGCTG
Organism: Podarcis gaigeae; assembly: GCF_964106915.1. Classification (NCBI taxonomy): domain Eukaryota; kingdom Metazoa; phylum Chordata; class Lepidosauria; order Squamata; family Lacertidae; genus Podarcis; species Podarcis gaigeae. Next base: position 65,748,048 of record NC_139678.1, on the reverse strand, counting down.
CTGCCGCGCCGCCGGAGCCCGATTTCTGTTCTCATCCTTAAACAAAGTTCTTAACCTGAAGCACTATTTCTGGGTCTGTAACCTGAAGCGTATGTAACCTGAAGCGTATGTAACCTGAGGTACCACTGTATGTGAGTAGATGGATCACTGGCTTGACTCACTATATGGCAGCTTCATATTTAATGCCATATTCGTCACAGAGAAAACAGATGAAAAACAGGTACAGTTGCATCTAATCCAGAAGAATTCCTGATGATGGAGCTTTTGTTTCCTCAGAACTTTTTATTAGCTATCTTGCATTCGAACCCATGAAGAGTGACTGTTTAGGTCTACCACAACAAGATAAATTACTGCACAGAGATTGCTTTACCTACTCTGTATGTTGCATAGCGGCTGCAGGCTTGCTCATAGACCATTCACAACTTAATGAGAACGGATTCCACTTTAAGAAGAAAAAGGGAAAAATGGGCAGCAGAAGGGAGTGAGTTGTTCATGTGCTAGAACAGAGGAAGTAGAATCAGAACAGCAGGGGCAGGGTGGAACGTAGGTGGTTTGTACCCACAAGGAAATACAAAAGAATTCATGTGTTGTTTTCATTATAGGGCATAATAATGAATCCACACATTTCAAATGAGCCATTATCCAATTTGTGCTACTTTGCAATTTGCTCCAAAATAACAAATTGAAGCAATGTATTATGCTGGCCAGCTCAATATCTTACATGTCTGAAAGTGCAAAATGAGAACAATTTCGAGCTGACAACAAGTTGACAAAAGGAGCCTAATTGCTCCTGACATCACACAAAATTGAACCTGAAACTTTTTAAAGATAGATTTCATGCCTTTGTCTGCTCTGGAAGAAAATATTAGGAAAGTTTTCACACTGAATAGCCTTGACAGCATTTATGAAATATAGTTAGCTTACTGGGGATTTGCTAGGCCATCAGGAAACAAAGGACACCATGGGTATTTTCAAGGTTTCCTGCTGTCTTGCATGGAGCAACTATTACATAAGCATTGTGGTGTCCTTCTTTGCTTTTCAGCACAGAGTGCTTGGGACCAATTTAGAATATGGGTTTCAAAGTGATTTCAAATACTTAACTTATTCTTTCTTTATTAACTCACCCAATTTTTATTCCCTCCCCCCGCGCGTCAAAGGAGCCCAGGGCAGTAAAACACAAAAGTGATCAAAAACCGCAATTAAAAATAAAATAAAAGCCTATTTAAAACATTTAAAAGCAATTTAGTTACCTAAAAAAAACAACCAAGTGAAACAGTCACAATTTCCTCACAATTTCAAGATTGCCAAGAATGGTACTTTTCAGCCATTTGAATGCTTGGGTGAAGAGGAATGTTTTTTAAGTTCCTCCTGAAAGTTAATTTTGAGGGTGTAAGCAACAGGAATTCTCAGAAGAGAGATAGGAGCCATTAACTTTTACGTGAAGAAGCTGGCCACATTTGGGAAAGAAGGACGGAGAAAGCTCAGGGTCAGCAGCTGGAGGTTACCAGGAGAATCCAGCCTCCCTACTTAGAAGGCAGTTCTTGCCCCACCTTTAGGTTTCTATCCTGCTTTTTAAAAAAATTAAAAATACAACAATACAACTGGCAACCAACCAGATGTCTACATGCTAGACAGCTTGAATGGTACAGGCAGGCCCTTTTTTCAATGCTGCGTTCCAACCTTCACCTCCTTGTTTCCAGAGAATGCAGAATGAAGTCCAGTGCAGACTGCTGCCACATGGAGACCCACGCTCCCACAAAAACCCACACCTATTCCTGGAGTGCACTCCGCATCAGTGCCAACATATATTTAAGAATGGTCACAATGGTATGCATATGCTTGCATGTGTACTAGAGATTATTCATTAGCAGGACTTTGAAAAACACTTGTAATATGATGAATGATGCATAAAACTGGAAATTATTGGGAATTGGATATTATGGACATTCAGGAACAAATGTAAAACTAAAGAACCAAGAAGGGGAGTGGAGGGAAATCAAGGGATTTTGGAAAGCCCGTGTATGGGAGTTGTTATGTGAAGTTTTTTGTTTGTTTTTTATTGTAAAAATGAATAAAGTTGTATATGTACTAGAGAAAAGCACTTTAATATGAGAAACACAGCACCTTAAGCAGAGGCTTTAGAGTTGCAGAGGGGTCAACTCCATCTAAACCAACTCTCAGGGCAGGGAACTCAGTTCCAGGTGTATGCTCAATAATTCATGGCTGGGTTTCATGCCAGAACATTAAAAGCAATTAGATTACCAAACGGGTTCATGTGCAACCTGATAAATGAACCCATGGGAATGTGTCACCTTGCATTGACTTTATACATTTTAAACATAAACATATGGACACATAAATGCAGCTATTCATAATATAATATGGTCCTAACAATAGGCTTATTATAACCTACTGCTAGCAATGGCTACCACTGTCAGGTAGTTTCTTGGTTGTTTTTTAAAATTTTTGTATCCTGCCTTTCTTTACTGACACTTAAAAGAGCTTACATTCCAAAAAAGAAAAAAAACAATGCAGCAGTAACTATTTAGATTTCAGTTACCATCAAGCAGCAGCAGTCTCTAATACCCAGCTGAAATCAAGTTCCACTCAAACTTGCCAAAGAGGCAATCATGGCCTGGTGAAATGGATAATTACATGATCTCACATGTCCAAGTACTCAAGTAACACTATCAAGTATAGCATGGTCCAAATTGCCAGCAAAAGAAAAACTCAAGCACCAACAATATACAAAAGGGATTATTATTAAAGATAGACTTTCACTGTGGGACGGTGTTTTAAATTAACTTAAAGAGTTGCCAAAAAAAACCCCCTACATTTATCCACATTCATTTGGCTTTATTTGCTGAGAAAGGCATATGCCTATCAACCCAAAAGCTAAACTCAAGCCTCGAGTTTATTTTCCCAGAGGACATTTGTTGGAAGATGGATAAGTGCAGAGGTTCTAAGTAATACAGGGTCACATGATCAGCTGATTAATCGTGCCTTCTAGAAAACTCAGCTACAGGAATAAACATCATCTGCTAGCAGTAAGTTCCAAATGAAAGCCAACAGCCTACAAAAGCATATGCCACAAACTAAAATTTTAAGTGGGTTCTTGAGAAGGCAACAGCCCTGGTGACCACTGTAGCTTTTTACAAGTACCCATCTCCCCCAGAGGATTTCTATTCAGTCAGCCTTTGTTCAAGTCAAAAACAAGCAAGTATGTAAATTATCTCTCTTTGAAGCAGTTTCTACCAACCAAGCCAATTGTTTTTTTAATCAAAGGGTGCACCAACCATATCACAAATTAAACAGTTCAGACATTAATGTTTATTCATGCTCAGGATACTGTGACAGAGGTAAAACCACTAAATAAAAGGGAATCAGATTTTTAACTTGAAAAGACATGGTATAATTTATTGTGCAGTGAATTGGGGGGTGTATAAGTGTGAGTGTGTGTGTTTTTAAAAATATACTGAATAGAAAGGTGTACAAAAATATTTATTTCCGAACAAAGAAATATTATAGATCTCACTGGTTCATTAGATGAATTATATTTATAGTGAAAAGTTATTATGTCACTGGTACCTACCAGCAGAAACTACAATCCAAGGACAGATTCAAAAACACAGAGAACATAGTTTTCCTATTAAAAGTGAATACATATTTAGTATACAATGTACTCTCAAAATCTCCACTATGGTTCTTCCAAGTTCTATAGAAAAGGGAGCTGCAATCAGAAAATGACTAAGAAATTTGCTCTCTATCCCCAGTTTGCCCTTGGGACTGCAGAACAGTGGACAGGTATCTCCTGTGATTCCTGACCTACTTTTTTTCCACAGAATGGAAGAGATTGCAATACAAACAGTACGTCTTCATCCCAGTTCTCCACCAGGATTGGGTCTACCATTAGACAGGTGCCTCAGGCAGCAGATACAGAGGAGAACAGAGTGGTAGTGAAATATTGGGAGACAGAGGTGTTGCATGCCTAAATTAGAAGGCGCTGTCCCATCTCCAGTGCTGATGTGAAATTCAATTGACGGTCTAGTTGCCTTCTCTACATGGAATGGGAGCACCATCTTTTCATTAGCCTCAGACAGCAAGATTTGTTTAGCTGGCCCTCTGCACCATGACACCTCTTTTGTTTACACATGCAACATGACTACTGCAATCCTTTAATCTAGAAGCCTGCTGCCAAATAATTTAGCTGCTTCCACTTGAAGGAAAGGTAGATGGAGAATGAGGCTTAAGGAAATGGGCAATGGAGACAAGGAATTTGAGGGATGGAGAGATTATTGCTAAGAGGACAAGTCAAGTGATATGGCAGCACAAGGGAAGGACAAAATGAGCTGTAGCCTGAAAGCAGGAACTAGAAAAATACGCACACTAGATAGTAGAGTTATGGAGTTGAAAAAAGAGCAGCCTCATCTCCAATTAGCCCTTACTTCAAATTCCTTGTCTCTATTGCCCATTTCCTTAAGCCTCATTCTACACCTTCCATTCCTTCAAGACTTTTTCTCTAGAACTATTGGCTACTTAGGAGCATTCCTTCAGCCCTAAACCTAACCCTTAGCTTACCTATGCGCTCACACCTCTTCCCAATCCTCAACCCATCCTATGTGATGTTTTGATCCCAATCAACCTGACAACTTTGCCTTCTGAACTGAGAGAAGATATGATGGCCATCTTCAAACCATCTAAAGGGCTGTCACATGGAAGATACAGCCAGCTTGTTTTCTCCTGGTCCAGAAGGTAGGAGATTCCGACTAAACATCAGGGAAAACTTTCTGATGGCAAGAGCTGTTCAACAGTGGAATGGGCTCCCTTGGAAGGTGGTGGATTCTCCTTCATCGGCAGTTTTTAAGCAGAGGTTGGATGCTTTAGTTGAGATTCCTGCATAGCAGGGGGTTGGACCAGGTGATCCTGTCCAACTCTACAATTCTATGACTCCATGAACTGCAAGTGGTATGATTTCCTGAGCAACTGAACATTCCACGTTTCCACCCTAGCCAATGAGTGCTTCGCTGTGGTAAGCCCAACATAATGGCAGCAACATAGGGAAGTGGGAAGGAATACTGGAGCAGCTAGGCATAGCCCTGTAGCTGTAGTTGGCTCTTCTGCCTGAAACCAAAACCCACAGTGAGGAAAGTAGGTAGTGGAATACTTAGGTTCTGATCCCTTGAATTCTCCCTCAAGTATTCCACAATTTCATATTCATCATCACCATAATCTAAGCCTGTTTAGTATGTGGCTTGCATACAGGTAAGCAGCCACAGGCAGTGAGCACACATGCTAGTTAGAGATTCACTAAAGTGGAACACAGAGTGACAGCAACCTGGATCAGGCATAGGCAAAATTGGCCCTCCAGATGTTTTGGGACTACAACTCCCATCATTCCTAGCTAACAGGACCAGTGGTCAGGGATGATGGGAGTAGTTGTCCCAAAACATCTAGAGGGACGAGTTTGCCTATGCCTGACCTGGATTAAACCTTTTGTGAACAAGCAAGTATGTTGCCTGGAGTACTGCCCAGGCAGGATGGTCAGAAGTGTATTGATGGCTCCATTGCTGCTCTGGGAAGGTGTGTGTCCTTGTTATCGCAAAAAGTGAGCTCACAATTTAAAGGATTAAAGCTCTGCTTCTGAAGCATGTCCTCTGGCAGCAACATAGGGAAGTCTCTAAATGTTCCCATTTCTACCTCTAGGGCTATCATGGTTGGCCACCAGGAGTTAAGGAAGTTTGTAAGGAAGAGTCATTTGTACCTAAGGATGTGGGCAGGCTAACAGTTCTGAAGAGCAGGTCATAGAGGAAATATAGTTCCGTTCTTATTCCTCCTACAGGAAAGGGTTCACCAGCAGCTGCTTCCAAAACTTGGCCATGTACAGGGTCACTGATGTCCCAGGACTCTAATGCAAAGTTCTGAAGTCATGATAGGCTGAATACTAGAACACAAATATCCTACCTGCACAGTCTTACTTTTTTGGCTGCACTTTTTTGTTCCAGTAATGTGCTTCAGCCCCACTGAAAATCGTAAGATCTAAGCACATATAACTTGGTTCAAGATTGATGCTTTGGGTCTAATATGCCCTAAAACAAGATGTCTCATTCTCTTAGTGTTGCACTGCAGTGCCTCAGCTCATTTCAATGCATCAAACATCTTTCAGTAATTATTATTCAAATGCATAACAAAACTTGAAAGAGGTTTGCATAGTGAAACACAAGCCTACCTAAGCTTGCTTGATAAGTTTCCCTAAAGGCTATGACACAGGATTGGATTGTCACAATTTAAGATATGCTTTGCTCATAGACAGGCTTCCTTGTAAATGCAACTTCCCCCAAGGTGCCTGAATAAGCCAACTTTGAAAATTATTCCTAGCAAAGTACATTTCAGGAAAGCAAAGATTTAATCAATTATTGTTGCGTGTGTGTTTTCTCTCTTTGCCTTTGATGGGAAGGGGGAGAATGTGGAACTTACAATTCTATAAAAGAGAAAGCACTTTAGGACCGTGTGTGAGCAAGCAGAACTGAATTGCTTACTAGAGTTAACTCAGTTCAAGTAATTAGACTTCATTAAAATTGATGAAATAATGAAAATTTCTTTTTTAAAAAATATTGATGTAAGAAATCATTTCCAATATCTACATATATAAAACAGATCAGATTTGGCAAATTATGAAACATTATCATTATGGAGACTCAAAAGTGGGTGGAATATATATGTTTTCAGGATATATTTTCAACGTATCTTGTCGGCAGACTGACTCTGCATTACAAAGATGTCTGCAAACATGACATGAAGGCTGGCAACTTTAACCCAGCTATATGGGAATCCCTGGCAAATGACTGCAGTGCCTGGAGACAGGCAGACATGTCATGTAAGAAGAAAGAATGACCACTAGAAGGGGTGAAGAGAAAAGAAAACCATGGTACAGCTGTAGCAGCAAACTGTCGCCTTCATCTGCCCCAACTGCGATAAGACATGTCTCTCCAGTATCGGTCTCTACAACCACAGCAGGCACTGTAACTCTCCAACGGTTTGACTTTACCCATGAGGTGCACTCTTCCATTGCCTCCTGATGCCAACAGATGCCAACAATAAAACATGTATTATTATTATTATTATTATTATTATTATTATTATTATTATTTAGCATTACCTAACATTCTCAGAAGGTAAAATTAGTATTATTTGGTTTTCTGAAAGCTGTTTATGTGCTTCCACATAAAATGTAGACTTACCAAGCTAAATGTTGTCCAGTCATAAACATAACAGCAGATTTGAATTCCTCACACGCAAAAGGATATGTTTAGAAACCTTCACTGAATAAATTTGAAAGAATTAAGTTCCACCTCCTAAAATGACAGAGAGTTGGAACAAGAAAGTCTTCACCTGCCAGCATAAGGACATCAAGGAGGAAGGCAGTCTAATTTCTCTAGGAAGGGAGTTCCAGAAAGGATCTGAGCATTTGTTCTGCAATGTGGTAATCCTGCATAATGAAGCTTCATCTAGACTCTGCCATATGGGAAATGGCTCCTCGCATGGGAACAGCAGTGCTAACCATGCCAGTTAAACTTTGTAAATGTTGTAGAGCTCGTTCCCTCAACTACTCTCTCAGGCACATTCTGAAGCAGACACAACTTCCATTTTCTATGATATCACTGAAAAACAAGGAAACACCAGCGGTATTGCCAAGGCCCTAAGAAAGGAGAAAACACTGGCAATGGACGGATGCCTGCCTCGTGGCTCTTTGCTATATAAAGATTTTAGCATACAGCTCTTTGAATCAAAAACTTTGGCCACCCTTGAGCACAGGCAATGCCAACTCTATGAAAATGTATGCCCCTATGTAGTCACTCTGACAGTAATACCACTTCAGCTCTAAGCAAAATACTGTTTTGCCTGTTATAAAAATAGACAACCCTTGTTTCCCATGTGCTCCATCACATATTCATTACATATATTTTATTACTATGTTACTTTTACTGAACTCATCAATATTATTTAAACAGCAGAGTGCCCTGGTACCAGTTAAGAAAAACATGCAGCCTGCAACCAATAAAACATTTTTTAAAAATTTGATGAAATGAGAGCATTCACACTGCCTTAATAGTATTTCATGTGGATAAATCTTCAGTTACAAGAAACATGAAGGGTAATACAATGTCTCTGTTTAATTTTATACATACCACAGCTCAAAAATCTTTGAGATTTTATTCTAGAAACCACACTGAGGGAAACCTTGTCTGTCCTTCTAAGAACTTGTGCCATTTCAGAGCAAACTACACACAATGTATGCAATGGTGTCCTGGTGAACTTTGCTGCTATCATTAAGAAAAACAGTTTTAGAAGACTGACTTTGAGGACACTGGATGATTAACTCTTTCCCTGCCTAAAATTGCAGTTCCCCAAAGTGCCTTTCCATCCTTGGAGTTCCATGGTCATGTTAGTAAGAGTAAACACACACCAACTAAGTGCTTTCCTCCTCTGCTCAAAACAGTAGTCTCCCAAAGCTTCTCTTAACGAAACAACCCCCCCCAAAAAAAAAAAAAAAATTCCCAAAGGCACTATTATGCTGTTGCATGTAACGTGTAGGAGGCCCATGAAGCTAGATCATAGGCCATTTCAGTGAGGCAAACCTCCTGGCCCTGCTCTTTTCTATGAAAACTACAACCTCTCCAAATATTCCCATGCACAGGCCTTCTGAGTACTGATGATGATGATCATCATCATCATCATATTTGTACTCCGCCCACCAGACTGGGTTGCCCAGCCACTCTGGGCGGCTTCCAACATATATAAAAACATAACAAAACATAAAACCTTAAAAAGCTTCCCTATACAAGGCTGCCTTCAGATGTCTTCTAAAGGTTATATAATTAATCATCTCCTTGACATCTGACGGGAGGGCTTTCAACAGAGTAGTTGCCGCTACCGAGAAGTCTTTCTTCCTGGCCCCTGTAGCTTCACTTCCCTCAGTGAAGTAACAGCCAGAAGGCCCTCGGTGCTGGATCTCAGTGTCCAGGCTGAATGATGGGGGTGGAGATGCTCCTTCAGGTATACAAGGCTGAGGCCTTTTATGGCTTTAAAGGTCAGCAGCAGCACTTTGAACTGTGCTCATAAATGAGCAAAAAGTCCCATAGAAACCTGCATTAATACATGGGAAGGAACTCTCCACAGCAGGCTTCCTCAAACTCGGCCTCCAGATGTTATGAGACTACAATTCCCATCATTCCTGACCACTGGTCCTGCTAGCTAGGGATCATGGGAGTTGTAGGCCAAAAATATCTGGAGGGCCGAGTTTGAGGAATCCTGATCTACAGCCTCTAATGCAAGTGTGGGAACTATATATTTATCCCTCCAGATGTTTCTGAACTACAGGTCCCATCATCACTGGCAATGTGCTGGGACTGATGGGAGTTGTGGTTCAGCAACATCTGGAGGGATAAATATTCCCCACACCTGCTCTAAAGCAAGGATTGTAATCCAACATAGCTACAGCATGTACAGATGAGCTGTATAGCCAATATTTCTTTAACACAAGAAGTTTTATAATAGTAAAGATTCAAACTGGAATGTCTGGCAGGTTAATCCCTCCCCACACACCCCATAAGGTTAACATGCACTGTATAAATGAACTGTCATCCTGGTGCATCAAATATTTGGCTCAATTGAATATCAAACTGAATGAATATGGAAATTCTTAAGCAGTGCCTGTTTATATTACAATCAGTTCTAACCAGCAGTAATTCCAACAATTCTTGCTTTCAGGAACTCTATGTTAAATGGGAAAGAATGCTTTCAGAAACATTCTTAAGCAATTTTTGTATGCTTATAAACCAAGGGAGGCATAAGATACATCTTCACTGCTACTGTCATCTGGAATACTCTGTATCCTTGTCAAAATAAATCTAACTTCAAGTACTCTGGTTTCAAAAACCAACAAAGCATCAGGTTTATATTCCAGAATGTGCGCGGTCAGAATCAGCTGGAATTATCATTGAGAAGGTCTAAAGTTATTCTGACATACAGCGCATGTAATTTTGAGAGTGTGAACAAACTCAGCACTTGATTTGGCATTAAAGTGGATTCTTACACTCGCATAACTTTTTGTTCCTTGTCAAGTTTGGAAGGAAGGAAGCAGCAAATTAAATTCAAAGTCTTTTGGTTCAGCCAGTTCAGACAACAATGAAGAATTCAAAAAGGGAAAGCAACTTAAACAATTGCTTTTAGACCAGTCCCAAACACTAACACATATCAAAGGTATGGGTTGTATTTACTTACAGTAGATCCATCAAAATTGTCATGACTAACTCAATGGGGCTACTCTGAATAAACCTTAATTGGAAACAACCTTATATTGAGAAATCAGTGTTTATAGACAGGGCTGTGCTTTATGCTGCAGTTCCTTGGAAATACAGAAAATATGCAGAATGTCAAAAGGGTAGCATTTCAAGGATATGTTTTTCAAAGCAACATAATACTGTAAATATGCAGAGCAAAATATGAAAATCTATCAATATGCATATACATTTTTCTATATTGTGTTGTAGAGATGGAGATCTACATGGCATGAAATGGATGACCAATTCTCAAGTGCTTTTTATGTCCTCTTTTCTCCCTGGAGGGGGACATACGTTTTGCCTATCATTCTGAGATTATGCTCACCACAGGAGGTAAACTGAACTCTAGTCTGTTTATAATTCAAGGTGACCCAATTTTAAACTTCATGACATCAGCATCAGCTGATCACTGCATTAAAAGAGGAGACTCGCTGTTTTCTCCCAATATTTTTGATATGCATAAATTATTACAATCTTTGAGACTAAAGATTAATATTAGCTCTGAAGAGATGTTCACTGTCAGGCAGAGAAACAAAATCATTAGGCATGCTCCTGACCAGTGGTAACTTATTTATTAAGAATCTTCTGTCCCACCTTTCAATAAAAAATCACCCACATAACTAACCAAACACCCAAATATTCATAATACACAATCAATCAGCATAAATTTAAACAAGAAAAAAGCACACATAGTTTAACCAACTAAGGAAAGTTAGCCAAATACTTTCAAAAGCTCTCTGGAATAAAACTGCTTTTGCCTGATGTGTAAAGGCCAGCAATATGAAAAAAGCAAAAATCCCTGCAGACACAGTTCCAGTTATGAGAAAGCCTTGTCCAAAAATGCCACCTTATCTGGGAATAAGCAGAGTCCCCTAAGAAGTTCTAAATGTATAGGTGAGTTTGTTTGAAAGAAGGCATCTCTTAATGTATTCTCCACACTGACTATTTAGGGCTATAAAGGACAAAACCAGCAATCTAAGTTGTGCTGAGAAACCAACCAGAAGTCAGAGAAGATGACATAAAATCATCACTATATACTCTGCATTCTAGTGCCTGCAAACTGGTAGCCTTGTGGAAAGGGCTTCTCTTTTCTTTATTTTGCCCATAGCTGATTGTGTTACTAGTTGAATTTATGTAGCAGCTAATGCTGAATTCAGCTGAAAGCTATTAGGTTTTGCAGCGTGATGGGGGGGGGGGCATGACTTAAAAGCACTATATCATTCCATCGCTATAGCAACAATTCTAAGTGCACTTAAATGTTTATGAATCTCAGCCACACAGAAATATCCTCTAACTTTGACTTGTAATTAGCTACTTCTAATGAAAAGATGCTTGAGTGGTAACAAACATCTATATGGTATAGTTAAACTCTTCGGGGGCATTTCAAAAACACAGTACAGACACAGCAAATATGCTCCAAGACTTGACTGCAAGCATTGTATTTTCCAAAACTAGAGAACCAGCGCTGACCCACCCATGAGGTGTGGCAGACGGGAGGATCCACAGGGGCAGCACCTCCCAATGTTGATCTTTCTCCCCCTGCCCTTGTCCCTCACTTCTTCCCTGGTGTGGAGGGAGGTGTCCCTGGGAGTCTGCCTTAGGTGCCCAAATTTCCCTGTAAAGAACTGATTTACCAGCTTGGGATAATGCTAATATAAAGAAAGATGGCACTGGGATCCTGATATTTCTGAAAGGTGGAAGCTGATCACAGAATCCTTGTGAGGTGTCAGATGCTCTTGGGCCTTCTCTTTCAAGCTAATACTGACTGCACTCAATTGGAAGCCACGTCGGACGTTGGGTTTCTGAAAAACGTTTGCAAACCAGAACACTCACTAGTGAGTTGGTGGCGTTTGGGAGCCTATTTGTTTAGGAGCCAAGCTGTTTGACTACCAAGGTACCACTGTACTTCACTTCCCTTGCCCCATGCCATCTCCATCTCTGATTTTGCTACATTTTTACAAGCTAAGAACAACATGGGGAGTAGAGCAGCAGATATCTGGTTTGTAGGTATGAATTAAATAGAAAACATGTATTCTACTGCCAGAGAAAGGACTGCAAGCCCAAGTGAAGAGTAACTCATAGGATCTGGTTCACGGAATCTTGTGAGATGGTTATACAGGTTAAGAAGCAAAACACCATATGGGATGGGCAACAAGGAAGAATTAGGGCCAGGTAGGCGGGACTAGGGCAGCAAAAGCCGTCACATATGCTAGTAAACAGAGGTAAGTGTCAGGAAGAAAGCTCTCTGTAGGAGACTAATTCAGACACTAAATGAAGGAGCAGTAAAGCATAGTTTTAGGGTACTTACCAGAGTCAGAGAGAGACTATTGAAGTCTGAGTGGTGTAGAGACCCTGCAGGGATGTGCAAACATCTCAATCTACTACTCAATACTTGCACAGGAACTGTTTGTTTATTTATTTAATGAAACTTAAAAGTAAAGCTACAACAAAACAACAGTACTACATGCATTTCTTGCAATATCTGAGCACATGATTTTATCCTACTAATACCTCCTCCTTACAAACCTTCCCTTGACTTGAATCTCTTCTCATAACCTTCACATCTGTTTCTCCTTTTAAATCAGAAGATTCTGATTTCTTACCTTCCATACACTTTCTTGCCTCAATACTGCTGATGGTGTTTCAGGGGTGTTTTTTTAACCTACAGTTGATCTGAGCAGATCAGCTGTTATAGTTAAGTATGGACTGATTCCTGATGTCCTTAGTGTGATTACTGGTATAGCAACAAAGCAAATTTTTTAAAAAATAAAAAAAGTTAAAGAGCAGGGCCTTTTGCTAAGTAGATGTTCCCTTTTAACAATGCTGTTTTCACTTTTTTATTATTCTGTTGAATCAAAACACTGTGTGTCAGATTACTTTTTTTCTAATTATCTGCTCACGAACTGAGGATTTATGCTTTGAGATGCTATTCCTACAGCACATTTAGAGGAGAGATGCACTGAAATACCTGTAAATTGTCATTTATGCATCTGTGGCCAGGGAGAAGTGGAAGATATTGTTTACTATTGTATTATATTGTTCTTCTATAATTTCCCAAGAGAAAGGGTTTTGAAATTCTTCAGCCAGTTTTTATTCAACAGTAGGGAGAAAATCTGTTACTTACTATTTGATAGGGATAACTAGATGACATAAAGGGTTTCAGTGTTTGCTCTACAGCCCAACAGTCAAAAACTTAATTCAAAAAATAGAGTCCAGTATTCTGGGAAATCACCTATTCTAAAATGTGTATCTCAGCTAGATTATGTCTGTATTTTTGTGGCGACCAATGCTTTTTAGAAAATGAATTTGACTGATTGATAGCACAGTTTTAAACATGGAGGATGAATTTGGTGATTTAACTGACTAATGAGAATTCCAAACCAGAAGTGCAATCAGTGCCATTTACTATCTGCTGTTAATTGCAATGATTACTTTTATGGTTCAAAACGCAGAAACCATATCACTTAATTACTAATATAAATAGTTCTGTAAATTATTCATCATTTTGGGTTCTATAATATGAAGTTCTATTAAATATTTAAGCAACACAACAGGGTGTATCACTGCAGCAAGTTAGGTATGTATACACACAGAGAGATGAATGCTGGAAATAGCACTTCAGGCATGAATTAATACAGCAAAATCTCTTTTGCTGCACACAGCCTGATGAAAATATTTCGGCTTTCCAGCCCTGATAAACAGGTTCCCAAATTTAACAATGGCCCTTTTAAACAATTAAGAGCATGTGTGTATTTGTGTGTGTTTATCTAGAGGCCACAATTAAAAAGAGTCTATTTAATCAGCTAGGTTAATCCATCAGCTACTAAACCTTTGTTTTCCTGGAGTCTTCTTCCCCAAACATCTTTAAACTGGCAATCCTTCATTCCTTTTGATCTATTTGTCTCTAAACTTAGGATAAGAGCAAACTCTTTCAGTAGCACCTGCTGAGCATTTTTTTAAAAAAACACCCTCTAATTTACATATTGTTATCAAATTAGGCATTGCTATAAGGTTAAAAATAAAGTAGAGAAAATGTGTTTGCACTGTGTGTGTTTCTTGTGATTCTTCCTGAAAATATACTCCGGGATTGACAGTGGGCCTCACTTTTTTTAAAAAAATAATAATTCAATTTATTTCAAAAGAAATTGTGGCACAGGTTACTTTCAGACAACCCTTTATTGAGTATTCATCCAGATTTGTTTGCATGGAGATCAGACAACACCAGCTATTTATTAAGGATTTGTTCTGATTTGTTTGCAAAGAAATAAAAGACATCGCGTCAAGCAAATGATATTGAACTCTGCCTAGTGCATTTTCCTGTCACTTTCATTAGCTCAAAAAGTTTGGGAGTGTTGCACAATACCTTCAGTGGTGCAGTCCATTGTCTCTTAAGACAGATGGATGCCAAAAAATAACATCTAAATAATCAACTTGCCATTGTCTATTTAATTAATGAATAGGGTTGTATCCAACCAAGTTTTACAGGAGACTCTTTGAAGTGAATGGATCTAAGTTAGTTGTGTCCATTATTTCAGTAACTCTAAGACTATCACTAACATACAGCGCGCCCCATCCACCTGGTTATATATATTTTTGTTTGTTTGTAGCATATGATGAAATGGCAACATTTTAAATAACACTTATGATGCATGATCATGCTTATAGACAGGTAAGGTTTAGCAGCAAAGACTGCTGAATTTATAACACATATCATTAATTCAGAGGTCATTATGAGCTATGGACTCAAGTTTGTTTTCTTTGATACCTCAAGTCATAATTTATTATTTTATATGTGGCTCACTCAGCTTAAGAAAAATATTTTTTAAAAGTCCCTTTGGAATAGCATGGGAGGTGGCACAGAGCGCTCCAGGGTGGGGTGTAATTTGAGGAAAACAGCATCTCGCCCTGTCACACCATGGGGTCAAAGAGCCTTCTGGTAGCTGAAGGACAGCATTAGCTAAAAACCCCTGAAGGAAAATCATGGAATCACAGAATTGTAGAGTTTGGAAGGAAATTTCAAACTCGAAAGCTTTTTGTGTATGTAAGAGACAATTAAGCACATGCGTGAAATTTCTATTACATAGCCTTAAAAAGAACTATTATGTTATTGAAGTTGCTTTTCAGAAGAGTTCTGAAGGATCACTGACTTGATGGGAAGTAGCTCCTTTAAATCAATGAACGTTGTGTTTAAAAAAAAAATAAGAAAAAATATTTTTATTTTATTTAATGAAGATATGCTCTAATCTTTGGGGAGAGGGGCATGAAAGTGACCAGCTTCTAAGCTTTTTATTGCTGGGTAAGCATTATGGCATATTATTTTAGTTGGTTTGGTTGAAAAATGCAACTGAAAAGCTAAGATTCACTGCATCTGAGCATTATTCCTAAATACACTTCACGGAAGAATATTTATTAAGAGACATCCATTCTTCCTAGCTAAGGCAAGGAATAAAAGAACATTTTGTACACAAGCAAATTGCAGTGAGAACAGCAGAAATTTGTTAACTCACCCATATATGCTTTGAACTACAGTTTAAACCACTAGGTTCTGCTTAATAATACTTCATAAAAAATATGCCTACAGTGTATGTGCCATGCATTAAACATATAATACACCCTCAGGTTTCCTTTCCAAATCCCACTGCAACACATCATGAATAAAAAAAGACTGCAGATGTGGATGTTCTCTTAGCTTAACCATAAATAGGAACAAGAAGATCCTTGGGATTCGGCTCTCCATGCCACACAAAGTATAAACCTCTTATGATCAGTTTTCAAAAGCTCTCTGTTGTTTCAACAAGTGCTAATAATGATTTGCTTTGTACCACTGAGAAGCAGGACTCTAGAACCAAGATTACCAACATGTGTAAAATGGCATATGGCATGACTTATTCATGAAGCTTTCAATTAATTAGTGTTTGTAAATCTGCTCTGAAAGTTAGAAAACCTTGCTGATAGCATAGCAAGGGCGACGTCTTTTAATCAAGGTGGGCGAAATTGAATTCCACAGGCAGCACTTCCAGCAGTCTTACCATTCAGTTAGTTTCCACTCCTTTTGCAGGGTGTGCATTTTTCAAAGCCGCACAGAACACACATTCAATCCACCTCTACCACCACCACCTCCTCATCATCATCATCTGCCCATTACAAAAGCTTGTGTAAGACAATATAAATGTTTAATGGTGGGCTGCTGATTTACTTCCGCTCTACTAGCAATAAACTTTACTCTAACAAACTGCTGGCACCACCCCAAAAGAAAATTAGGCAATTCAAGCATTAATGACTGGTTAAACAGTGGCTCCTGACATCAAAATGAGATGTTACCCTGGCAGTTTAACATGTACTAACCTCATTTAATGTAAAATATTCATAGCAACGGAATCTCAAAAGGAGCTAATGATGAGGCAAGGTTACTTTACTCAGGAGGATGTACATACAGTGGTTTCTTGGAGCAGTTTGCTGGAGGGGTCTCCCGAGACACTTGTTAAAATCCCACTACCAAAGCAAAACGGAAGGCAAGATGCAACTGGCAGGACACCCTACTTTCCCTGAATCCCTGGCAGACTGCTCATCCCTAGAGCTTCCATATGATCTGTTTGTTTAAATGAATGTGTCTGTATTCTTGAAGTGGAAAATGCACCAGCAGAAAGAACAAAAGGTTCTGAAAGAACAAGAATCCATTAAAAAAAAATAATGTTTAAATCCATAGCACTTCCTTCAGCATATCTCACGGAATCATCTTCCCATGAATAAATGCACACACACACATGCGCACGCTCAAAAGGATCTTTTTACCTGACAGAGCTTCCTACCTTGGTTGCAAGATTAATAACAAACATCATTTTTTTGCAATTAAATGTCATTTTTATATATCTAACTTACACAGGAAAAGTGCTACTCAGCATGCATAAGTAGAACTGTCTACGTTTAAACAGTATATAGCACAGCCACTTAGTTTAAAAATCCCTTGCTGGCTGAGCCAACCATACCTTGTTCACTATCATTCAGATGAAGCCACACCAATTTTCAGCAGCAAAAATGTACAAGTATTGCCTCTGGGCATTGGCTTCAGGCATCTTTAACTCTTTATTTTATTGTTTTATTTTAGATTGTATTGTCTGTTATTATAAGACTCTTTGGACATGGTTCCTTAGCAAAGCAGTACAAACATATTATATTTAAATAATAGATAGAATATTCAAGGCTTATATTTTAATGAATACTTATTCCCATGTGAAATAGCAGTTATATAAAGGTAAGGGGGGATAAGTGCTGATGTTTGAATGCTGGCAGTCCTCCTAGTTTATGAATAGGTCCCTGAATAAACACAGTGTTCTGAGAACAGTCTAAAGTGACCGTTTGGGTTCCACAGAATGTAGAGAAAATGCAAATAACTAATAAGACTATTTGGGAATTAGGATTAAGATCTTCCTACTTAAGAGATGGAATGATCAAGACAAAGCATAATATTGCTTTTTACAAACAAAAACAAGAGAGAGAGAGAGAGAGAGAGAGAGAGAGAGAGAGGGGCACAATTATACCATAAATTAAGAGTTGCTGTCATACTACTTCCAAACAATATGATATGATAAATAGATAAGGACATGAACATGTTCAGTGCCAGGCCAGGCATGGAGAAGAATAATCTCCAAGGTTAGTACAACTGTGGGAAACAGAACTTATATGGGGTAAAGGGGTGTAAGGTTGGTAGACTCAAGAACTTCAAGATCTTGACTTAAAGTATGTATCTAAACAGCAGTGGCATCAAGACAGTTATGATGATATATTCTAATAAGATCACTGTTTATAAATTATTTAGAACTTCAATATAGGGGTGGGGAAGCCATAGCCCTGCAAATGTTGTTGGACTCCAACACCAATCAACCCCTGTGAACATCACTAGTGGACAGGGATGATATGAGTTGTAGCCCAACAAGACCTGAAGAGCTACAGGTTCCTCAAAACCACCACCTGCAATAAGAGAACTAATATATCCTCTTGGCAGGAGTCCTTAAGGGTTTAGTCATGAAGATGGTACACTGCAAATCAGTACACATGTACACTAACAATCCCAGATAACCTTATAAAAATCTCAATAATATGCTCATTTCTGTTGGGGTACCCAACATTTGGAATTCACTCCGCCATGAAGTACAACATGCACCAACCTTGATTTTGTTTTGGCATCTATTAAAGACATATCCTTTTCATAAAACTTCTGCAGGTTTTAATACCTTTTTAATCATCATTATTAATACTATCATTCATATCTAGGCTATGAAACTCAAAGCACAGAAAGCTTGTGGGGCATTAATGAAATTCTATTTTGCGGTGGGTGGTCAGCTATTGAAAATCTTTGCCAGTAAAGTGGTCTCCCAGATGCTTCATGGAGTAGTGATATGGGGCAAGGACCCAAATGCCAAGAAAGCCTTAGAAATAGTGCAGAACAAATTCCTCAGGAAAGTGCTCTCACTCCCCAACGGGACTCCAGCTGCTCTTCTCCACGTTGAAGCTGATGTGACAACAATAAGGGCTAGAAATGATTACCTGTGCTTAAATTATGTGAAAAGACTTCAATGTCTTTCAGAGGAGAGATTCCCCGCTATGTCACACACAGAACAGAAACAGACCAAATACTGGAAGGACAGTATCCAACGCCTCTTGTCCCAATACCAGTTACAAGATTTTCAGGTGAACATGGACAAGAGGCACTTAAGAGATTGTCCCTTTAGGTCTGATGCAGAAAGGGATCTAACCATGATGGGTTCTACCAAGAGTTTGCCATGGTTCCCACTTATTAAAACGGGGCATACCCAGGCCAGTTACCTGTCAAAGCTCCCACTTGCCATGCTTAGAATCGCTTTCACAGAATTACGATTCCAATCGATGCCCTTGGTGGTGTTGGATGGACACTACGGCAAAGTACATTATGAAGAGAGACTTTGTGTGTGTGGGCAACACTGTGTGGTGTACCTGTGCCACTATTTATTGCAGTGGTCGTTATATATAGACCCAAGAGACCGATTCATAAAACCCCTGTTTCTGAATGGAACTGACTTGAATAGGGTGGAAAGGGTGAAATGGCTGCTGAGCAATACAGTGGTACCTCGGGTTACATACGCTTCAGGTTACAGGCTCCGTTAACCCAGAAACAGTACCTCGGGTTAAGAACTTTGCTTCAGGATGAGAACAGAAATCGTGTTCCGGCGGTGCGGCGGCAGCGGGAGGCCCCATTAGCTAAAGTGGTACTTCAGGTTAAGAACGGTTTCAGCTTAAGAATGGACCTCCGGAACAAATTAAGTACGTAACCCAAGGTACCACTGTACTGATGACTGTACAGTGGTGCCTCGCAAGACGAAATTAATTCATTCCGCAAGTCTTTTCGTCTTGCGAGTTTTTCGTCTTGCGAAGCACGGTTTCCCATAGGAATGCATTGAAAATCAATCAATGCGTTCCTATGGAAACCGCCTTCAGACCAGGTCCGGGGACAGTCTGTCCCCCGACCTCTTCTGAAGGCCGGCGGGGGGGGCAAAAGTCTTTGCTTCCCCCCGCCTGCCTTCCCGGGACAGCGGAGACTTCTCCGCTGTCCCGGGGCGATCTTAAAATGCTGGCAGGCGGCAGCGAAGCCTTCGCTGCCGCCCGCCAGCATTTTAAAATCACCCCGGGACAGCGGATGAATTCTCCGCTGTCCCGGGGCGATTTAAAAGCCCCCGGGAAGGCAGGCAAGGGGGACAAAGACTTTTGCCCCCCGCCCGCCTTCAGAAGAGGTCCAGAGGGCTCTCCAAGCTGCGGATAGCAGCCTGCTGCCCCGCGCGAGGGGCGCTCTTAAGCAGAGCGCCCCTCGCGCGGGGCAGCAGACTGCTTTCCGCAGCCTAGGCGGGAACTCTTCTGAAGGCTGGCGGGGGAGAAGCGCTTTTCTTCCCACCGCCAGCCTTCAGAACAGCCTTCTGAATGTTGGCAGTGGGGAGGAAAACCTTCCTCCCACCGCAAGTCTTCAAGACAGGTCCGGGAACAGAGGAGAAGCGCTGCGCACCTTCCCCTCTGTTCCCGGACCTGTCCTGAAGGCTTGCGGTGGGAGGAGGGCTTTCCTCCCCACCGCCAACATTCAGAATGCTGTTCTGAATGTTGGCGGTGGGGAGGAAAAACCCTCCTCCCACCGCAAGCCCCGGGAACAGAGGAGAAGCCCTTCGCGCCTTCCCCTCTGTTCCCGGACCTGTCCTGAAGGCTTGTGGTGGGTGGAGGGCTTTCCTCCCCACCGCCAACATTCAGAATGCTGTTCTGAATGTTGGCGGTGGGGAGGAAAAACCCTCCTCCCACCGCAAGCCCCGGGAACAGAGGAGAAGCCCTTCGCGCCTTGTCCTCTGTTCCCGGACCTCCCACCGCAAGCCTTAGGACAGGTCCGGGAACAGAGGAGAAGGCACGCTGCGCTTCCCCGCTGTCTCTGGAGATTTCCCTATGGGCTTTCGTCTTGCGAAGCAAGCCCATAGGGAAATTCGTCTTGCGAAGCCGCTAAAAAATCGGAAAACCCTTTCGTCTTGCGGGTTTTTCATTTAGCGAGGCATTCGTCTTGCGAGGCATCACTGTAACTTATAAAGGAGCACTCTTGCGTTGGCAGCTAAGAAGACCAGGAGGAAAGAACTAGATAAAATAGCAGTCAACTGCAAAGCGGATTCGGATATTTAATTTGGCACATTTTACTGGAGAATCTTCTGCTATTCTATTTTAGGCAATAAACAATCTTAGTAGTTATGACCGTGGTTTATATTGTATGTGTGGTGCCTGATGATTTTTATGGTTATTGCTGATTTTCCTTTTGTTATTTTTCTGAAAGATGTCATGGCCTATGGTTAGCACAATAAAAGTTGATGATGATGATGATGATACTATCATTATTGTTATTTATTACAGTGGTACCCCGCAAGACGAACGCCTTGGAAGACGAAAAACTCGCTAGACGAAGGAGTTTTTCGTTTTCTTAGCCACTTCGCAAGACGCATTTCCCTATGGGCTTGCTTCGCAGAACGAAGCTTGCCCTGCAAGCTCCGGGGATAGCGGGGAAGCGCCGCGCGCCTTCCCCTCTGTCCCCGGACCCCTTTTGAACCAAGGGGCGGCAACGGGGAGAAGCGATCTTCTCCCCTCCTCCCCTTGCTTCAAAAGAGGGGACAGAGGGGAAGGCGCGTGCCTTCCCCTCTCTCCCCGGACCCCTTTTGAACCAAGGGGCGGCAACGGGGAGAAGCGATTCTCCCCGCTGTCCCTTCCCCGCTTGCCCCTTCCCACGCACGCCTTCCCCTCTGTCCCCGGAGATTGCGGGGCAGGCAACGGGGAGAAGCAATCTTCTCCCCGCTGCCCCTTGCTTTAAAACAGGTCCGGGGACAGAGGGGAAGGCATGCGGCGCTTCCCCTCTGTCCCCGGACAGTCTCCATAGGAACGCATTGATTGATTTTCAATGCATTCCTATGGGAAACGGTGCTTCGCAAGATGAAAATCCGCAAGAAGAAAAAACTTGCGGAACGAATTAATTTCATCTTGCAAGGCACCACTGTACTTTTCTATACCAGTATACCTGAAGGAACGTCTCCACCCCCATTCTACCCAGACACTGAGGTCCAGCACCGAGGGCCTTCTGGTGATTCCCTCACTGTAAGAAGCCAAGTTACAGGGAACCAGGCAGAGGGCCTCCTCGGTAGTGGCACCTGCCCTCTGGAACACCCTCCCACCAGATGTCAAAGAGAAAAACAACTACCGGACTTTTAGAAGACATCTGAAGGCAGCCTTGTTTAGGGAAGCTTTTACTGTTCGATGGATTGCTGTATTTTAATATTTTGTTGGAAGCTGCCCAGAGTGGCTGGGGAAGCCCAGCCAGATGGGCAGGGTATAAATAATAAATTATTATTATACCACCCCTCATCCAAGAATTACAGGGCATTTTACAATACAAAAACAAGTTCTTAGACTTTCCTTCCCAGGTTCTTGAGCTGACGCTTTCAACATACACTGCTTTAATATGCTTTGTAAATGACTACTTGAGACAACCTTTGTTGGAGGTCTGTAACCAGATTATGGAGGGGAGGAAGGCACCGGAAACGTGGAAAGAAGCCTTCATCACATTGATACCCAAACTAGAAACTGAAAAGACCCAGCTTAAGAACTACCGCCCCATCTCACTCCTAAATGTGGATTACAAAATTTTTGTAGACATTTTGGCAAGTAGGTTTAAAAAAGTGCTTAATGAAGTGATCCATAAGGACCAGGCAGGCTTTCTCCCTGGTAGGCATTTGTTTGATAACACAAGAAACATCATCGACATTTTGGAACTTTTACAAACAAATCTCAACACTAGAGCGGTGTTAATCTTTATTGATGCGGAGAAAGCCTTTGACAACATTTCTTGGATGTTTATGAAGAAAAATTTGGAAGGGATGGGAGTGGGGCGGGGGTTTGAAAATGGAATAGAAGCAATATATTCAGAACAAAAAGCTAAATTGATAGTAAACAATGTGGTGACAGAGGAGTTTAAAATTGAAAAAGGGACACGGCAGGGGTGCCCTCTATCCCCTCTATTGTTTATTTCAGTTCTGGAGGTGCTATTGAACATGATTAGAAAGGACCGGTTGGTACAGGGAATTGAGGTCGGAGTGAAACAATATAAACTGAAAGCATTTGCAGATGACCTGGTATTAACATTACAGGAGCCAGTCTCTAGTACTAAAAGAGTGTTAGAATTAATCTCTGACTTTGGTCGGGTGGCGGGATTTAAGCTGAACAAGCAAAAAACTAAGGTTTTAGCAAAAAATTTGACAACTACAGAAACAGATGAGTTCGTGAAAGAAACAGAATTAAATGTGGTTAAAAAAGTAAAATACCTAGGGGTGTATCTGACCTCCAAAAATTTGAATTTGTTTAAAGACAACTACGAGAAATGTTGGTCAGAAATTAAAAGAGATTTGGAAACGTGGTCAAGATTGAAACTTTCCTTGTTGGGCCGAATAGCAGCTATAAAGATGAATGTATTGCCAAAAATGTTATTTTTGTTTCAGGCCCTACAGATCGTGGACAAGGTGGAATGTTTTGGAAAGTGGCAGAAGGATATTTCTAAGTTTGTTTGGCAGGGCAAAAAGCCCCGAAAAAAGTTTAAAATATTAACTGATGCGAAAGAAAGAGGGGGATTTGCCCTGCCAGACTTGAGGTTATATTATGAATCCGCAGCCTTCTGCTGGTTGAAAGATTGGATCTTACTGGAAAACACTGATGTCCTAGATCTGGAAGGGTTTGACAATGCTTTTGGGTGGCATGCATATTTGTGGTATGACAAGGTTAAAGTGCACAAATTGTTTAAAAACCACATTGTTAGGAGAGCAATTTTAATGGTCTGGACAAAATATAAAGACTTATTGGAGAGTAAGACTCCGAGGTGGCTCTCACCGGTGGAGGCCAAGGCACGTAAGAGACTTAACATGGAGGCCAATTGGCCTAAATATGGGGAAATAATTGAAAAGATTGGAGACAATTGGAGGTTGCAGAGCTTGGAAAAATTAAAAAACAAGGTGCGAGATTGGTTGCATTATGCACAAATTCAAGAGGTTTTTAAAGTAGACAAGAAAGTTGGATTCCAGGTGGAAAAATCGAAACTAGAGACAGAACTGTTAGAACCAAAAAGTAAACTACTTTCGAGAATGTATAACCTGCTGCTTAAATGGAATACTCAGGATGAGACAGTCAAATCCGCCATGATAAAGTGGGCGCAGGATTTGGGGCATAACATTATGTTTGAAGACTGGGAAAGGTTATGGAACACCGGAATGAAATTTACGGCATGTAGTGCCTTGAAGGAAAACATTATGAAAATGATATACCGGTGGTACATGACTCCAGTCAAGCTTGCTAAGATATATCACCGGTCTGATAATAAATGTTGGAAATGTAAAGAGGCGGAGGGGACATTCTTTCACCTCTGGTGGACCTGCCCGAAAGTGAAGGCCTTTTGGGAGATGATTCATAATGAACTAAAAAAGGTACTTAGATTTACCTTACCTAAGAAACCAGAGGCCTTCCTCCTGGGCATGGTGGACCAGAGAGTGCTTAAGAAGGACAGAACTTTTTTTTATGTACGCTACTACAGCAGCAAGGATCCTGATTGCAAAGCATTGGAAGACACAAGATTTACCCACACTGGAGGAATGGCACACGCAGTTGATGGACTACATGGAACTGGCCGAAATGACTGGCAGAATCCGAGACTTGGGAGAAGAAACAATTGAGGAGGACTGGAAAAAATTTAAGGACTATCTGAAAAAACATTATAAGCTGTATGAATGTTTAAAAATGCACCTTTTAGGAAATTCTAGCTTCAGTAATGTTAAACTAAAGAAATGGAAATTAAGGCACAAGAAGGCAGAGATAGAATAATGAAACAACTTTATTGTGTTTAAATGAAAATGTACATGATTTGGGTTATAACACATTTGAAACTGGGTAACATGATAAAACGAAGGATACAACAAGTATTGAAACAAGTTAACAAATTGCTGATGTTATGTATCACAGAGAATGCAGGGTTGGGAGGATGTGGGGAAGTCCAGTAGACTTAGAAAAAAGAACAAGAAAATTTGTAACCTTTCTACTTTACTCTTATAATATGCTCTTTATTCTTTTTTCTGTATTTCACAAATTCAATAAAATATTATAAAAAAAAAATAATATGCTTTGTAAATGGCCCTAAAATTTGAAAATGAAGGGTAGTATGCAGATATTTTAAGTAAGGTAATAAATGGAGGAAGCAAAGGAAAACAAAACATAAAAGCAAAGAAAGTTGCTTTCCTTCCTTTTCCAGTACTTCGCTTTTGTGGAAATAAATATAGAATTTCTACCCATTGGTTACATGCTGTCCTCAGATGCTTCTGTGAAAAGAAAACTGCATTACCCCCAGCACTCAACGAACTTTATTTTGCTCCACTGCAAGCAAGATTGCTGTGAAGAATGTTGTGAATATGCCTCTATTAGATATTGCTTATGACCTGAAGGAGCGTCTTCACCCCCATCGTTCTGCCCGGACGCTGAGGTCCAGTGCCGAGGGCCTTCTGGCGGTTCCCTCATTGCGAGAAGCAAAGCTACAGGGAACCAGGCAGAGGGCCTTTTCGGTAGTGGTGCCCACCCTGTGGAACGCCCTCCCATCAGATGTCAAAACGATAAACAACTACTTCACATTCAGAAGACATCTTAAGGCAGCCCTGTTCAGGGAAGTTTTTAATGTATGATATTTTAGTGTTTTCTGGTTTCTATGGAAGCCGCCCAGAGTGGCTGGGGAAACCCAGCCAGATGGGCAGGGTACAAATAATAAATTATTATTATTATTATTATTATTATTATTATTATTATTATGACATCATTAGTGGCAAGTGACAAACCAGTTGTAGTCCCAAAACATCTGAAAGGTACCAGTTCGAAAAGGCTGGGCTAAGTGCTCAGCAAGCGTTTTAAAGGAAGATGATAAAAACATAGCTACTTTGCAGCAAAAACTATTTTTTCCACCTGTTCCTTTTTAGAAAATTGTTTAATACTTTGAAAGTTGTCTATTCTCTGCCTACAGCACTAGGTAGTCATTACGATGCCGGCTTTTATTAGAGGGGTGAAAAGCAACAGTTATCCTGCTCCAAAAAAAAAACCCCACCGTGTGTCACCTGGATGCTGTGCTATTGTTTTTGAATGGGGGCACTGCAAGACTGTCAAACAAAGGCTAGAATGTGATATTGGCATACATTTATTAAATTCACTGTCTGGATAGCTCTTACTAAATTGAGCATTTCTAAGCAACAGAATTTAAATTAGCTAATGCCTGTAGGTAGGGATAGGACTGGCTGGAACAAAGTACAGTCGTACCTGCGTTTAAGTAAACATCTGGTTACGTAAACTTCGGGATGCGTGCACTGCAAACCCAGAAGTATTTTACCGGGTTTCACCGCGCGCACATGCACAGAAGCAGCCTGCGCATGCACAGAAGCGGTCCTCAGATTGCAGAAACCTCAGGATCCGAACGGATCTCCGGAACGGATCCTGTCCACAGCCGGAGGTACTAGTGCAAAGTGACCAAACAGGGTTTTCAAATACTGCACAGCACAGCAGTGATGACACAGCCACACTGCAGACCACAGCACCCTCTGGAAATCTGTCCCTTCCCCTCTGTTTATATACACTTCCACTGCACCAACAGTGCAAAGATCAGTGTAAGAAACTGAAATATGAAAGCTGGGAGCTAAATGGCCCCTTAAACCTAGGTTATGGGAGCAACAACGGAATGTCTAGGCACACTTTTTTATAACAAGAAAACAAAGCTGAAAATCAATGAACTGCATCTAAAATATTATGTTCATTTTTCACATGGTCTGGTCCTCATCCGAAGACTGCAAAAATCAAAGACATGCTCCCCCTCACCCACCCTAATATTCTTAAGAGTGTCTCTTCTCCAGCCTTCAGAGAGTGGCTGGAAGTGGGGAGGCAGAAAAAGGTCCTCCTTTCCTTCCACTGTGCAGTTTTAATCTGAAATCTTAGGCACCCAGGGCTCTGAAACTGCTCTCTGAAACTGAAATTCCCTGTCGCAAAACATGCCTAGAACAATGGGAGTTTTGAACGCTGGCAAGGTTGACCGATTGGATTCCACTCCTAGGCAACAACTGTTTGCACTGCAATCTTATACTTGTTGTTGTTTAGTTGTTTAGTCGTGTCTGACTCTTCATGACCCCATGGACCAGAGCACGCCAGGCACTTCTGTCTTCCACTGCCTCCCGCAGTTTAGTCAAACTCATGCTGGTAGTTTCGAGAACACTGTCCAACCATCTCGTCCTCTGTCGTCCCCTTCTCCTTGTGCCCTCCATCTTTCCCAACATCAGGGTTTTTTCCAGGGAGTCTTCTCTTCTCTAGAATCTTATACTAGTATATTGCAAACTGAGAAACTAGATTTCTAGATCAGAGGTCATACTAGAATCAATGAAGAATTACCAGTAACTCAATTTTGAATGTAAGAAGTGCAAACTCTTTTTTCGGATTGCTTTTTGTTGAATACTATATTTTCGATTTGTTTTTCTTTGTTGTGCTATGCTTTTTCTTTTAAAACCAATAAAGCATTTAAAGAGAGAAAGAGAGAGAAACTAGATTTCCAAAGGTATGTGTCTTTTGGCACATGGAGTCAGCAGCTGAGAAGGTAAATCTAACACAATAAATTGACCTTTTATTGAAATGCAGTACACACAGTGAACGTGTAGCATGTGCTTGGAGTGAAAAGTGATCTTTAAAAAGGGTACTCTGATCTGAGTGAGAGCAATGTCAAATAACTGCTCACAAAATGCAAACTGGCAAGTATGGCAGTACATTAAGAAGAAAGCAAGTTATTGCTTTGCAATCTACCAACCAGGTGAAAATGACAAGACATGAAACAGAATTAGTTGCTCCAGAATTATCTTTCAATAACAACTGGAAATATTTACAGACCACAAGTCAGATCTTTCACCCATAAAAGCTGTTTCAAATTCAGAGAAGAGGGGAGGGGGATAATGTGCTCTGGATGTCAGCCAAAGAATAACAAAGTAGATATAGAAGATTAAAAGAACCAGGGCAAAAGGTGAGGCAATGACTTTGGGTAAAAGAAGTACAGACAAGGTTTCTATCCAGATCTACATTCATACCAAAAGTGAGTCAATTATAAGGAAAATCCTATTGCCACTAATAGTAGCTAAGCATAACTACACAGCAAAGGGCATTGGATATCTTGAGAACATGAAGAAACTGTGGAACAGGCTGCCTTCAAAGTGGTAGACCTTCCTTCATTAGAAGTTTTTAAGCAGAGGCTGGATATCCTATCAAGGGCCCTATAGCAGAGGATCTTCTGCATTAGTGGGATGTTGTTTAATGAAATAACATTTGAGGTTCCTTACAACTCCATGATTCTGAGTTGATCTTGTCCAATCTGGTGTGCTCCCTATGACTTCTGGATAACTCCATTTGGTAGTTTATTATTAAGTCGGTGCTGATCATGCTTGAACATTTTGTAATAGTGTCCACAGAACTCATCAAAACACTGCCCCATTTTATCTCCTTCTTTAATCTGGATTTCCACAAAATATCCAGTAGGTTTTAAAAACAAAACATGTAGGTGGCAAATCCAGATTAAACTGGGGATGAGGACTGGAAACGGGGTGACTTGTTGATGAGGATGATACCATGTGGATGCAAGTTCACAACGAACAGGCCAGCAACTTCCATCTCTCTACTGAACTATCCATTCAAAAGCTAAAACATATAGTACAAATTATTCCCCATCACTTCCAAAATGGGCACCTATAAATATTGTATGGTCAGTGTTGGGTTAACACAGCCTCTCTCAACCTGGGCCATCTAGACTACAGCTCCCTTCAGTCCCATTCCACCCTTTTGCTAGCTAAGGTTCATGAGAGTTGTAGCCCAAAATATCTGGAGGGTGCCTCATAGGGGATTGTTACTTCTGATGTTACGTTTTCCTGCTCACTCTGGAGTAGGAAGGAGCCACACCTAATTGCCTCTCTCTCATTTCTAAAGTGGCTTTACTTCTCCTCAGAGTGGCTCATTTTCTCTGTTACTTCTCCCAACTGCTAGGGGAAATTAGCCACTCTGAAGAGAGGCAAGCAAATAAATAATGATAGATGATAGATAGATGGATGGATAGATAGATAGATAGATAGATAGATGATAGATAGATAGATAGATAGATAGATGATAGATAGATATAGATGATAGATAGATAGATAGATAGATAGATAGATAGATGATAGATAGATAGATAGATAGATAGATAGATAGATAGATAGATGATAGATAGATAGATAGATAGATAGATAGATGATAGATAGATAGATAGATAGATAGATAGATAGATAGATAGATGATAGATAGATAGATAGAAGGCAACTGCCTCTTCCCTTTGTGTGTGTCTTTTCTATACCCTCTAGTTTTGTCTACCTGTTGATAGAGAAAGGCAAAATTCTCATATGGAAGCGCTGAGTATAATTGGTACCAGGCTCATTTCCCATTAGTTAGTTCTTGAACCCAATGCGGTGGTGCTGTTATAGTATCCATGTGCGGATAATTTAAATGCTGCAGCATTTGTGCTGTGATTATTCTGAATGGCAGCTGTAGAGGATACTTTAAGGAACACAGTTCAGTTTATGCTGAAAATTATCATCTACGAAGACTTGTAAGACAAAGTTGCACAAAAAATACATCAGGCTACCCTGGGTACAGCATACTGATAAAGGTTTCAGGGCTTTCTATGCGCACACACAGTTCACTGCTTATCTCCTGCTAAAAATTGGGTGTGGAGGTGTTTGCTGGGGGAATACGGGGAGGGGGGACAGGCATTTATTTGGCCTCCATGGTAAGGAAATGAGAGAGTTAAGCCTTATTAATAAGAAACAATGGTTAAATACCAAGACCAACCAAAGTTATGGTTTCTTACAGGTAACAAAATAGCAATGGCTCCTTCTTTTAAGGAAACACAGCTTTAGTATAAAGCAATTTGGAAATCAAAAAGATTAAGCACACACTGCCACTTGTCTGCTCTAAATTCACCTTTCTCAAGCTGCTTTTCCTCCTACAGAGTTCCAAATACATACTTTCAAATGTAGGCAACTCATATGCAAAAGCAGCAGGAATGATTCTTATAGATATACCCTCTCATCCAGAATGTCCCCCCCCCCCCCTGAAGTTGCTTTGCAAAAGGGAGATAGGCTACCAGAGTCCTTTCTGTGTCACACATAGTTTGGACTTGGGTTCCTGCATGAAAATCCATTCTTAATTCACGGTTAATTCTCTAGCCGAGATTTATGAACTAATGAGTAAATCCCACTGGGTTTTAGATCTGAAGCTTGCCTAAATGTGATTTTCCAGCTCGGGTATCATTGACAAAAGTTACCATATTACATTTCAATGGAAATTGAAAATTTTATTATTTTGCTACACCATAGTATTTTGCTACGCCATATATCTTACATTTTATAAAAGTCAATAAACTTGTTTTTTCCCAGAGTAATTTACTGCTGGATGACAGAAATATAGTTAAAATGGGATCTTCTGCCTGCAAAGCAGATGCCACTGAGCCACAGATCGTCCTGAACCAAAACACAGTGAACTAAAGAGGAACAAGAACTTTGTGGAATTCTGCTTCACCAGTTTTAAGGACCACAGGGTTGTTGTTGTTTTTAACCACATGCCACAATTACATGCAATCAATATTCACATATTTCTCTATTCCAAGTAGTCGTGACTCTTGTAAAATAAAGTCTTACTAGCAATGCATCTACCTAGTTCTATAAGTCATCAGATTAAACAGAAATTGAAAGAAAAGACGAGACAGGTTTGTAATGGCTTCTTTTAAACTGGCTTTTCAGCACTTCAGTGCTATGCAACTTGAAACAATCCAGTTCTTTTTGTTCATTTCTAAACAAAGAACCACTATTTGATAATGAGCTTTTCTCAAGGATACTTCACCATTTTATCCTGCTTTCAAATTTTTGCATTAGCAACTTCTACTTTCCTGGTAACAGAAATGTGCTTACGTGGAAAAAATAGTCTTTGTTAGGGTTTTTTCTCACTTGTAATACATTCATCTTATTTTTCTGTTCATTCTCTGCACATGCTATAAAACTATTTTGTACTGTTCATATCAAACAATGACTGGTAGCAAAATATTGGTAGCAAGTTTCCACATCACCAGACAAATGAAAATATGTTCCACTTGGATATAGAAATGCTGTCCAACCAGAGTGTCTATTGCAGTGTATTCCTAACCTTTTCATTCATCTTTAGGAATATTACACTACAGTTTGCACCTTTTAAAAAACCTGCTACGTGACTCAGAAATAAAAGAAACAAGCAATGTTTGGGGAATTCCTCCTAACATCACATCACAAATGCACTGTCACTGTGATTATTATGACTAGAAGTCATGGAAGACACTGTACATGCAGGACAGGAAAGCAACTCACATTTTCTATCACAAGCTCAATCTGTTCCCCTAACCCAAACCTTTTCTCACATTAGAACTAAAAGTTTCAGAACTATCAGTTGGGGCAAGGGGGGACCTTGCCAGATTGGCTAAAACATCTAACCACAAACTTAGAAGAGTCTGAACACTTATAATTGAAACCTGCATTCTATGTTACAACATACTGTACCCTAATACAAAATTGGATGCAAAAAAATGGGCCAAAGGACACATTATTCTGTTATATTATTAAAGATAAGAAGATATTGGTCTAGTGGGAAACTGACGGGCAGCTCCATGTAAGCTGCTTTATGTCTGTTTTTCATTGGTATGGGATACTGGCCACAATTAAGAACTGTTGACAGGTGCTAATATACAGCGCTTTTTTCTGGGGGGATACAGGAGTACGCATACCCCTAAACATTTTGTGAATCTAAGTTTGGCCTCATTGAGGGGCAGTATTTCAATATGAGTTGGAAAATGAGAGTACCCCTAAACATTTTTAAAGAAAAAAAGCACTGCTAATATGTAAAATGCATATTACACATAAACAAGTTCATATAAACTCCAGTTCAGCAAGGGAAATCTACAAACCAAAGGAGCTCCCCTAAATGGATTTATTTGCTGTATCATAAACCTGTTATTCTCACACACATCTGTTGAAGGGAACTTCTAACTAGCGCTTAGATCCAAATTAGGGCCAGTACATTTAACACTACTTGCCAATTGTACAAGGTATTTTCTTCATTAAAAAAAATGTTAGAAGTTAACTAACAAGCACATTCAATCAGTCCAACTGAAACAAAATTAAATGGGAATTAAGCA
Source organism: Podarcis gaigeae (assembly GCF_964106915.1). Lineage (NCBI taxonomy): Eukaryota > Metazoa > Chordata > Lepidosauria > Squamata > Lacertidae > Podarcis > Podarcis gaigeae. The sequence goes on along the minus strand of NC_139678.1, from coordinate 65,715,879 downwards.
AATGAAATAGTTCACAACAACTTAAAACACACTTATTTGAATGGGACTTAAGTGCACATCAAACCACTTAAAGTTGCAGTAATGTTAGTGGAATCCAAACAGGTATAAGTTTTCTGAGGATTGCGCCCTATACAGTGGTACCTCTGGATACGAACGGCATCAGTTCCAGAGCCCCGTTCACATCCAGAAGCAAACGCAACCTGCATCTGTGTGTGCATGGGTCGTGATTCACCGCTTCCGCACATGCGCGTGACGTCATTTTTGACTGTCTGCGTATGCGCAAGCGGCGAAACCTGGAAGTAATGCATTCCATTACTTCCGGGTCGCCGCGGAACGCAACCCAAAAGCGCTCAACCTGAAGCACATTTAACCCGAGGTATGACTGTATAAGAATTCAGGTCATAACCTACCAGTAAAGATCACAGTCAATTGTATTTGGGGCAGGGGGAGAGCTGTCAGTTTGATGTGCAGAGAAATCCTCCCAGACCCTACATAAGTTCAAGACTATTTGAGTAAGAAATTTCTGTCACTCTAACCCTACGGAGAAATAAAGCAAAATCTTACACCTTCCTTTATTTTATTTTTAATCCAGCTAATCTTATTCAACACTGTACTCTATCTCTAATGGTAAGTAAGCCACCTTGGTTACCACAGAAGCAACCAGATGAGGGGAAGGGAAAGCTTTTTCATGCTCCTGATTGCTGAGCACTTCAACAATTAAATTGTTACTACTAAATAAATACTAAACAATGGCCAGAATCCAAAGATATGTAAGACTAGACCCAGACACTTTAGACTTCTTCATGAATAGCATTCCCGCTAAGCCACATGTCAAGCTGCTTCTGAAACTGAAGGGAGTTTCAAAGCTGCATGCTCCAAAAATGGGCTTTATATAGTTCATAACTCCACTGATTATACCTCAAAGGAAACAGTCTGAGGATTGCAGTCATAACCAAAGCATCATGGCTCAGCTAGAGAAGACCCAAATCCTGCAGAAAAAAGTCCCATGAACTCCATCCTCGTGGGATTGTGTCTACACAGATTCATACTACCATTCCTTGTTCACATACAGTACAGCATTGTTAAGTTTGATGCCACCCTGTACGCTGCTACTACTTTCAAAACGGAAAATGGCAGGGAAATGAGTCCTGTCCTCCCCCCCCCCCGAAAAAAATCCCCAAGATACCAAGCATAAGAAATGTAGTGCTGGAGATAATTTTTTGTACTCTTATCAGTTCTGACACATCTCTCCCCGCCCCTTCCAAAAAGTAATTGTTCGAGGTAACAACAGCTTCTTTTCTGTGCAATGTAAACAAAAAAATTGGGGGGGGGGGAGCAGAGATGCTAGTCAACAAGAGGCAGCAGAGCACTCGTTCCAACACTGTAGGCCACTTTGGAAACACAAGCTCAGAAACCCTCCTCGTTTGTTACCTGACACACTTCACCAGCTACAGAAAACGACGGCGGGAGGAGGGTGGGCAGCGCCTCGGAATTATTCTGTGCTAAAATATTTACAAGCCTCCAGGCGCCCTCTGAAAAAAAAATCAAATGCGAACCCCATGGCCACCCAAACAACACTGAGGCATTGCAGTGAAGTGCAGCTGTTATGCAGAAGGCTGTTAACTTTTGTTTAAAATTGTGGGGAGAGGAGGAGAGACCGGGGGGAAGATGGCCCCTTCTTCTGTGCAGCCTCCCTCCTTTCCATTCTAAGGCACCAGGAACCAAGCGCGAGCTTCCCTTCCTCGAGCACATCCCAGAATTGTATAATTTTTATTATTTGGAAGGAGATCACCGATAACACAATGGCTGCAGCTGTAACGAAGCCCCCCCCCCCCCGCGCTCACCCCGCTGTTCTTCATTAAGCAATTCCTGCTCAGCCTCCCTTCACCACCCTCGCCCGGGTCTGAAGGCGCGCCGCTCACCTTGCTCCGCCTGGACCCGTTGGCAAAGGACTAAGAGCACCCCGAGGAGCATGGCAGCCTTGAAAAGGGGCCCTTTGGTGGCCGCGGCTGCCTCGGCGCTTCTCCGATCAGGGCATGGCGGCGGCAGCGGCAACAGCAGCAGCAGCCTGAGGCCAACGCTGGTCGCCCAAGCCCGCGAGATGCCTGCTGCAAAGAGTCCCCGCAGGCGCACGGGAAGCTCACACCTCAGGGTGCTGGTGCTGGTGGAAGCAGCAGCAGCAGCAGCAGGCGCCACGGCCGCCTCGTCGCCGAGAGCCATTTGTGGGGCGGCTCAGATGGCACATCCCCGTCGAGGGTCCGGCGCCCCTCAGAGCCCGAGGCTGCCCATCGAGGCGCGAGGCAGGTCGCGAGCTCCCGCCGACGCCACCTGACAGCAGCAGCAGCAGGTGCAAAGGCTGCGGAGACGCCTCATGGAACCGCCCGTCGCCGCCGCCGGGCCCTTCCCGCCTCCCCGCCTAGCTGCGGGCGCCGGGGACGCCTCTGCCTGGCAACAAGAGACGCCGCCGAGGGGGCCTCCTCGCTCGGCCGCCCGCCGGTCCTCGTGCCTGACGGCTTCTTTCCCTCGCTCCGGGGCCGGAGTTGGGCTTGCAGCGCGCAGAGAGAGGGCGCCTCATCGACAAAGGAATCACGTAGCAGCGACACCCTCCGCCCCCTTCCCGCTCGTCGAGGGGCGGAGATGGCGGCGCTCCTAAGGCGAGGGGGACCTCTTCTGGGCTCCGGGCGCCCTTGCAGGGCCAGCGCGCGCGCGCCTCTCCCTCTGGAGCGGGGCTCCCGGGGGGGGGCTGGCGGACCTCGCCGTGACCCACACCACCGCGCCACCCACCGAGGGAGGTGCAAAGGGGGTCCCTCAAATGCACGCCAGCGTCGCTCTCTTACCTCTTTAAAAGAAAATGGAGGCGGAGTGGAATCGCAGCTTCCCACTCTTCCCACTAGGCATGGCAGTCTTTCCCCAATATCAGGGGCAGTTATAGTGCCTGAAAACGGACTTAGGAAGCTTGTTTCATAAATGCAGTTTTATTGATTTTATGCTGTTCAGAACCATGGTATCTTCTCTTAAGGTAGGCAGGATTTTTAAAGATTATTTATTTATTTCGCAAATGAAAAGAATTAATGAAAACCTCATCCTTAGACCACCACTGTCCTTCCCAACCAAAAAACCCTTGACACATGTAAAGCAAAGGCACTTGTCCCATTATGTTCTCATGGTGCCCATGAAGTCCGGAGTCACTCCAGAGAAAGGGGTCTTCTGCATGGATGTTTCAGTACCCCATAACCAACACTCTAGGAGTCCTCAACACCAAGTTTGAGACTATGCTAGTCTGAGATACCCTAGCAGAATCCCTCATCTGTCCCAGTTGCCAATACAGGTACAAACACTCAGCCCTGGAACCTGGCTGAAAATTAAATTCACTTATAGACTGTAACCCTAACCCCACACCTTCCCAACTTCTGTTGTTGCTGATCCAAATACCTAGACGGTTGTGGCTGAGAAGTATTCATTTCACCTAGGTCAAAGTAATACATTCAAGGTCAGCTCTCTCCATGATCTGGTCATAGGTGACAGAGAGTTTATTCTTAAGCTACCTGACTTTTAAGTAACAGCACCAGGATGTCCAAAGTCAAGTTGGCAGAGTTACAAAGTTTACCATGGATGGAGATGGACCAATATAATTGTCCTCCCCTTATATAGCCATTTCATATCTCCCCCTCCCCATAATCACTGTTATCAAGTATGTTTTTACCTCTGCATGACCATCAGACACATTTTCCGGGCACATCATCACATCCGGATGCCCCTAGTACTCATGCGATTTCCATGCAATTCTAGGTATACTGGGGCAAATAAATATAAGCTGCATAAGCTGGAGGTGGTGCTTGCTGATGCATTTGAGTGAGAAGTAAACATAGTTCAGTAGGTTTGTACCACCCTTGAAGATTCAGATTTTCTACTGGTTTGCTCTTATACCTAGCCTTACTTCTGAATGTCCAGGTAGCTGTAGTGGGAAGGAGTGAGAGCTTTGTAGCACCTAAACCTGATGCCAGCTCCACCTTTCTTGAAAGAGAATCCAGCCACACTTATGCAATGCTTTGTGCTCTACATGTGATGCTGATAAAAAACTCTCTTGTTTTTATAGTCTGGTTTATGTATTCTTTAATATCATTACCCACCCTGAAGTCTTTTGACAAAGGTCAGGATATAAATGTTAAGCAAAGAAAACAAACAAACAGAGCTGCCTTCGATTATGTTAGGAAATTGCACTTGGTTCAGAGAGTGAGTGCCAAGCAGTTAACAGCAGCAAGATACATGAAGCGTATTGAAACTACAGTCCTGGTTCCCCAGCAGGTTTCCAGTCCCGGTTAAAGGCTCTGGTTTTGACAAAGAAAGCCGAGTGGTATGGGTACATCACAAAACACATTCTTCTGTGTGAATCTACCCACATACTTAGATCATTTATGTCATGGGTAGGCAAACTAAGGCCCGGGGGCCAGATCTGGCCCAATCACCTTCTAAGTCCCACCCACGGACGGTCTGGGAATTCACGTGTTTTTACATGAGTAGAATGTGTCCTTTTATTGAAAATGCATCTCTGAGTTATTTGTGGGGCCTGCCTGGTGTTTTTACATGAGTGGAATGTGTGCTTTTATTTAAAATGCATCTCTAGGTTATTTGTGGGGCATAGGAATTCGTTCATTATTATTTTTTTCAAAATCTAGTCCGGCCCCCCACAGGGTCTGAGGGACAGTGGACCGGCCTCCTGCTGAAAGTTTGCTGACCCCTGATTTATGTACATCTTGCACTTTGGGCATGATATTTAAAAGTAAGAGATTGGGCAGACCCAGGCACGTTTAGTTGGCTGCACTTGGAAACCCTTATGTAAGCAGTTACACTGTCTTAACATACAGATATCTTCTGAAGATCAGCTGGGGGGTGGGGGTTAATGGGAGGCATTTGAGTATTGCATGTTCCTAGCTTTATACCTCATGGTGTGTGTGCACGTGCGTACACATCCACCAGAGGGAGTCTATATGGGACTCTTTCTTTCAAGGGGTGTACTTACTCCTTTTTGTTCATTTTTAGGAACAACCCAGATGCTTCTGTACCATCCTCAAAGCCAGTCCCACATACATAAATAAAACATTATAGTGATCTTGGAGGTTACCAGGCATGAATCAGTGAGGCCAGGCTCTCTCCTCCTGCCTTACAATGGGAACACTCTCACCTTGGCCTGCTCCTTGACTGTCTCTTTGGGAGAGGTAGTGGTGTCAAGGATGATTCATTAATACTTATGCTGGGAAATTTTTTATTATGAACCCATCACTAATTACTGCTTGACATGCCAATGTTTGTTTCCAGTTTGTGCTCTCTCAAGAATGATTACAGCAGATACAGATGCACATTGGGAATGCTAAGGGGTAGAGTGTACGATTTGTGTAAATATTCCTAGTTTTCTTCCATGGTGCACAGTGAGTGCTTCAGCCTTGCAGCCCACATGGGTCCCACTTGTGCTCACTATATTATTACCAGGTACCACGTAAGGCTGTGGGTGCTAAGTGAGGAAGTACCATTTGGTCAATATATGTGTGCTCTCTGATTTCACCCCATAGCATGTTACAAGCCATTGTCTTTTTGCATCCACATTCAAACACTTGAAGAACTAAGATTCTTTAGTAATAATAATAATAATTTATTATTTGTACCCCGCCCATCTGGCTGGGTTTCCCCAACCACTCTGGGTGGCTTCCATAGAAACCAAAATACACTAAAATATCACAGATTAAAAACTTCCCTGAACAGGGCTGCCTTAAGAGCCAGTGTGGTGTAGTGGTTAAGAGCGGTAGTCTCGTAATCTGGGGAACCGGGTTCGCGTCCCCGCTCCTCCACCTGCAGCTGCTGGGTGACCTTGGGCCAGTCACACTTCTCTGAAGTCTCTCAGCCCCACTCACCTCACAGAGTGTTTGTTGTGGGGGAGGAAGGGAAAGGAGAATGTTAGCCGCTTTGAGACTCCTTAGGGTAGTGATAAAGCGGGATATCAAATCCAAACTCTTCTTCTTCTTCTTCTTCTTCTGAATGTCAGGTAGTTATTTATCGCTTTGACATCTGATGGGAGGGCATTCCACAGGGCGGGCGCCACTACCGAGAAGGCCCTCTGCCTGGTTCCCTGTAGCTTTGCTTCTCGCAATGAGGGAACTGCCAGAAGGCCCTCAGCGCTGGACCTCAGTGTCCAGGCAGAACAATGGGGGGGGGGTGTTCAGAAGCAGAAGGTGGAGTTATCTGGGGGGAATCTCAGGATATATAACCCAATTGCATGCAAATAATATAGATTTAGATGGAGAAGATAGTTTGTCTTGTGTGATAATGTCTTCTCAACAGAACTTCTATGCTCTTCATTGGGACTGTAAGAAGACACATTTGAAACAAGGATGCTTGGGGAAATTGTAAGATAAAGAGTCTGAAGACAAATGGACAACACCTTGCATTGATAAAATATGCAGCCCTGTAGTAGCTTTATAAGGAAGCTTTTGTCACTGGATTATGACCATTTTGGAGAGTTACACTTCAAAGAGCATAATATTGAGCCTGTTGTTAATGTATGTTATCTTAAAGGTATGTTCTAACATTTGTAAACTGTGCCCAGCCAAATCAACCTGTTTGCACAAGGACTTGTTTGTGCAACAGAATGTCCTCTTCCTCCTCTCTCCTCCCCCCAAATCCGGTCCAGAGGGTCAGGTGAAACCCCAGAACAGATCTGAAGGGTACAGGAGGCAGAGAGGAAGGCAAATTTCTATTGCACAAATGGGACAATTTTTTGCGATACAACCCTGTCTGTGGTATGCAATTTTTATGCAGAGACCTATTGATATTAATGGACCTAATGTGCATTAATTCCAGTGTACCTCCTCTCTGTAAAACCTAGTTGAATACCACCCTTTTTATTTTTATACTTAAAACCCTGTATTTCAAATTCTCTATAATTCAGGCAGGGTAGGCAAATCAATGGGCAATCAAATGCTGGGGTGGGCAACCCTATTCTGGCCAATAGTGCTCTGGCCGTTTCTTCTACTTCAACAAAATGTGTTTTTCCTCAGGGGGGTGGCAGCAGGATAACTCATTCTTTTCCTTTATTGCAAAAGTGTGGAAGCTATGTGTTGTGGATGCTGTTGTCATGATAAGGGTTTGCGGGGTACAGGAATCACCTTTCACCTGTGCTCCTTGTCATACCACTTTTAAATTAAACAAATAATCTCTATTTCGTGTCCACTTTTTCCCTCTGGGGAAAAAATGACCCTGATCAAATTCTTAGTTAAAGCAATTCTTAAATCTCCCCTTCTGAGGAACAAGGTGGGGTGGAGGGGAAAGAACACTTTTTAAAGAAGCTTGATAAAAATGTAACAAAGAGCAATAGAAAAAGAATGAGGGTAGCAAAAAAGCAAAGTTGGAAAACAAAATTTTCTTCAAAATACCCATAAGACGATTCAAGAATTAAGGCTGCAGATATCATTAAAGAGAAGCACAATTCTGAATGCTGAATAAACAAAAAAAGACAATTCTGTCTTGAATGCTTGGCAGCTACATTCCCAGGAAATAAATAATATGAAGCTAAAATACATTCAATTTTCTGTTGGTAGTCTTTTAAGATACTATTTTTGCACTCATTTCATTTTTTGTCTGCAGGCATTGCTCCTCTCAGCTGCTGTGATGATTTTTAGATGTGTTGCCGTGTCATCAATGTTGTGTCTTATGGTTTGCAATGCTGTTACTGTTTTATTTTGTTTGAGAGGGCTAATCCTAACATACACACATAGCCCACCTAAATCTGTAGTCCTAATATTGCTAAATGAAGCAAAATGCTCTGCATTATTAGTATTTTAAGAAAGTGCAAACAAATGTTAATGGAAATTCTATCAATTTAAGCTGCTTCTTTCATATTTCATGGGAAACAAGATTCCATGCAATGCTGTGAAACTTCCAAAAGGAGCAGGAAAAAATTTGTTCCTGTCATAGTAATCTTGCTGAAACATTCGGGCAGAGCCCCCTGGTGGAATGCAATTCTATTACTTGAAATTTTAAATGCTTTTATTTATCAAATTTTATTAAGTCAACAAATACCCATAGTGTGAATTTAAAATTTTATGACATGCTGCAAAAGTACAATGTCAGCTGATATTTCTTACATGCCGGATTTTGCAATTACTTTGGTATGCCAATGATTCAGCTACTGAAAATACAAAGCATGCCAATGCAGCATGCCAATGTCTGCTAGGAGTAAAACTCATGGAAACAACTATGTAGGAAAAACATCTTGTGTAAAGTGGCCTTCAAATTACAGTATGTGTGCAACATAGATTGGGGAATTTTCAGAATAAATATTTATTATTCTTGATTATCCTTTTATTCCCATTACATTACAGATGAAGGGAAGGAATACCTATAATTCAAAAATACACATTGCTTGGAAGGAAAAAATCACGCTTATCATAAAACTGTACAATTGGATGGATCAATCGGATGGAACAAAGAACAAAAAAGAACACTGGGTTGGACTAGTGAAAATGTACCATTTGAGAAACCTCAACCAATAATCAATGCATTGCTGTTTCCACACGGGCAAAGGAAGTTCTTTTTTTAAAAAAAAAGTAGTAGTAATGTACTGTGCTAAGCGGTAGCCTCAGATCAGGCTCCAACATCTTTGCTATGCTTTTCTATTCAAAGCATGTACCAACCTCAATAAAAGGAAACTTACTGGGGGGGGGGGGAGAGATGTCTTGTCCAAAAGCATAATTAGCATCAATAGCATGGGTAGGCAAACTAAGGCCCAGGGGCCAGATTTGGCCCAATTGCCTTCTCAATCAGGCCTGCGGACAGTATGGGAATCAGCATGCTTTTACACAAGTAGAATATGTCCTTTTATTTAAAATGCATCTCAGGGTTATTTGTGAGGCATAGGAATTCATTCATTATTTTTTTCCAAAATCTAGTCTGGCCCCCCACAAGGTCTGAGGGACAGTGGATCGGCCCCCTGCTGAAAAAGTTTGCTGACCTCTGATCAATAACTTGCTACTACCTGGAAATAGCTCAAGGATTGGCAAAAGATCTCCTATTGCATTCTGCACATCAATTGCTTCATCTCTTGGAGATCTTTTCTTCATCTATGTCCAGGTCGTTGGGGATGGGGAAATTTGCCCTAAGGAAACTAGTTATATATTATATTCCATGGCAGTTTCACTTTGCTTCCACGTTATATTGGGAATAGGCTATTGCTACTGCCTGCCCATTTCTCACTAACCATTGCCCTTGTGAGGTAGGCTTTCAGCTACCTAGAACTAAAATGCAGATGGCATCACAAGGTATAATAATGTAATATCCACAGCAGCCTTAATAGAAATAGGAACTGGCTATTCCTTCTCCTGGATGTGGGTGGTGCTGTGGGTTAAACCACAGAGCCTAGGACTTGCCGATCAGAATGTCGGCAGTTCAAATCCCCGCAACAGGGTGAGCTCCCGTTGCTCGGTCCCTGCTCCTGCCAACCTAGCAATTCAAAAGCATGTCAAAGTGAAAGTATTTAAATAGGTACCGCTCCAGCGGGAAGGTAAACGGTGTTTCCGTGTGCCGCTCTGGTTCACCAGAAGCGGTTTAGTCATGCTGGCCACATGACCTGGAAGCTGTACGCCGGCTCCCTCAGCCAATAAAGCGAGATGAGCGCCGCAACCCCAGAGTCGGCCACAACTGGACCTAATGGTCAGGGTCCCTTTACCTTTATTCCTTCTCCCACTCCTGATGTTTTCATCATCCTTCATCAAAATTAGGAGCTTTGGCAAAAAAAAAGTGTAACTGCTTTATGAATAAACTATGGGGTTTTTGCACAATGATTCTGCATGGGATTGGCATGAGCAGGTATTCCTTTCTATCAATTCCACATCAGACTGTCTGCTCCTCTAATACAGATCACATGTATTCCATTGCCAATGGAAATAAATAATAATCTACTGGAGCATCATGTCCCAATACATCCTTTAGATGAATGCTTTCCCCACCATTTGGCAACTTGTACCATCACCATTCCACTGGCATCTCAGAGGAACTACATGACAGAAAAGCTGCAATTTTCAATGAAGTCCAAAACCACCATGTGTTCCAATAGTTACATTTTCTGTTGACTGGCCAAAAATGGAAGCTCAAATGTTCTTGAAGATCACTTCAGTCAAACTATTTGGGGGGGAATCACATCACTAAGATAAAGTTGGTGGCCTGAATCCTGTGAAACTGGAAATTTATATAAATGAGCCCTTGAGAGTTAGAGAAAAGATTGAAAAACTTTTCAGTTATCTCCATCTACTTTAATAAAAATAAAAGCCGACAAGTTCCATTTGCTGCAATATATATTTTAATTCAAAGTGAATCTTGACAGTAATACACCATAAATTCTTATTTTGACACTCACCAAAATAGTCACCTGGAAAACCCGCTTTTTGTGACAAAGTACAGAAGGCTTGGTCACATTTAAATCACTGAGAACTAGAGAGAAATACTATCGCAAACTGTAGGAAACATTACATCCATAAAAATTTTCCCAGTCCTCTTATTGTAATATTGCACAGTGCAATTGCTACATGGCAAACTAGTGTAGCACAGAAATCAAGAACAAAAAAGCCACAAGTCTACAAATAATTGTTAAACTGTAACAGTTCAAACTTAGTAACCAAATCTATATTAGTTCTAAAACAAATCTTTCTACAGCTTGCAGTGTGATTTTAGCATTTACCGAACACAAACCAAGTTAAAATTAGCTGTAAATACAGAATATTTGAAAATTAAAAATAAAATAATTAGTTAATACAGTAGTATATTTGATCAATAACACACCCTGAATTAAAGTTAAAAACCGAATACAAGGGATTCATATAAAAATTAAATTTCCAAATTGAAAATCGTATGCAATTTTGTTATCGTGCAGTGTTTTATTTAAAAGGCATCAGAAGAATAAGATGTATATATGGGATTACATTGACCATAGATTTACACCAATTTTTTGTCTGGACAGACCCTTAGCCCTCCTAAAGCCATAGCAACCATAAGTAGGTTATCCTACAGCTAAATTATTCCGCTGCAACCAAAACCAACAGAACTGTTTTGCTGTGCAACTGCAGAGTATAGCCTGAGAGAGGGCAGATGATCTAGTCCTTCACTGCAATGCTCATTGCAGAACTGGTTGTTGAGTAGCACATTATGCTCAGTGCTGATTGTGGCAGAACTTAATTTATCACTTCTGAAAAGCAAAAAATATTTGCTCTTTTGCAATATGCTAGGAGTCAGAGGCTACCTTTGGGGTATTACTCTTAGAAGCGGTTCTATGTTTGACATGGTGTAATGTATCATGTACATTAGCTTTGTATCCCAAACAGAATTTAAAACATAGTAAATACTCTACAGAGCAAGACAGGTCCAAGTAAATTAAGAGAATACATTTTTATTTTTATTTGGTGACAATTATAGAAAAAGTAAGCTAACTTCTGGTGCTCATGGCTCCTGATGCGTCCACTGCCAGCAATGGAAATAAGCATCAAGAAATGCCATTCTCAACACCAAGGAGTTAACAGAAAAGAGGAATTTACTGAACCATAAAAATTAAGGAACATGACAAAATCTGCTTATTTTCTTGATTCCATCTGCTTCAATATATGCTGAAAAGGTTTCAGATTAGATCACATTATTCTTGTCTTTATTTGATAGAGACACATTTGTATTTCTACAAAACACATAAAACTGTTTATGAGAAACCCAGAATACTCCTTTAGTGTGCCCAAGAGGATGTCTCAGTGGGACTTGTCACTCTTTTCATCTGAACAGCAGCTCTCCCATGCCATTATCACAAAGCTGGGTTTTAAGCTTTTCCAACTTTCAGAAGTGATTTTTTTGGGGGGTGGTACATGACACAGAGCACTTTTTTTAAAAGCCCCACCTGGTCATGCAAAGCTGCAGCTCTCTGACTGTGGCCTAAAAGTTAGGGTTAAAGGGTTAGGGTTTATTTCCATATTCAGCCATTAAAATGTACTGCTGGTTTTGGTTTTTGTCAACTAATACTGCTGTATTTCAGTCCTGAAAAGTAAATCAAATGTAGGCACATTTTTCCACTTAGACATTCATTAAATAAAACACTGCTTGTGTTAATGGAACAAAGAAAAACTCTATCAGCTGTTAGACTGCTGAGGCTGCAATCCTCACACTTTCCTAGAAGTAATGCCCACTGAACTCTGTGGGAATTACTTTTAAGTAAACATGCCTAGGATTGTGCTTGAGAGAAACCCTTTGCACTCCTATTCCAGTCTATGCTGCAATAATTGTATTCCAGAATCTTTGTTTATAAAAAAAAGTTAAGTCAAGCCACCAAGATAGTTTTCTTAAGTGTCTACACAATGTCAATATGAACACATACAAATTAAATTACATGGATACACCCATTTATATGCAATGATAGTTAATGGAGATAAAATACTGATGCAAATAACACACCCCAAAATAACATATGCAATTGTCTTCCATCATTTACAATATAGTAGTTACAACACTCCAAACATGAAAGCAAACAAAAACAAAATCAACCCCATACTTCCATTTCATGTCATTAGACTTATACAGAAATTAGAAGGGTAAGAACTAGTTAAATCACCTAATTTCACAGCTATCTGAAGTGGCAATCATTATATAGCAGCTTATCTATGATACATTCAAGATAGATGATACAATTTATTACTTGCCTCATAAGCTAAAACACAACCTCACTTTAATACCCTCCTTTTAAAACCCATCCCTATCACTACACTTGAGGTCTATGAAAAAAGTAGCTACCTTTTAATAGGAAATGGATGATTAAGTCTTTGGTGCTGCAAAAGCAATCTTATTTGAACAAGAACAAAAACACACACACACACACAGAAATGGTGCACTTCCTAGAGGGGAAAATGCATGTAATTTGTTGTCCCTGACGGAATGTATTAAATAAGAAAATACCCCCACCCCCAAAAAAGGCTAGAACAAATACTAGAATGTAAAAAGGCTAAAATCTCTTCCATGCATAAATGAAAAATTGCACACAAAGTACTCACACCTTTTCAAGCTTCAATAGTAAATATTCTGCTACTATTTATTAAATACTGCATGGTTTGCTCAAGCTAAGATGAAACCACAGCATGAATCAATGAGCATTTTGCTTTTTTCTTTCATAATCTAGCCAAGTCATGCCTACTGCACCTCTAACAGGTTATTAAAATCCAGTTGGACTTAAACACTTTGAAAATAAACTACTTAGATTGTATTGCAGTTCCACTGAACAGTATAAAACACCATTTTTTTTAAATTCAACAGCTACTGAATCAACTTTTCCTATGAACTACAAAATGCTTTCCGTGAAGCTGATCATTCGGGGGGAAATATCAGACAGCAGAATTCAGCTACAGCAAAACATGCTGTCCCCTAGATAAAGAAATCACAACCTATACTAAAATCATACCACACACAAATAAAAAAAGAGAGAGAGAGAGCGCATAACTCTATGAAATAATCAGCAAAACTGAATGTTAAGTGCTGCAGTCCTCAACATTTATAATATAGTAACATTAACAACCTCAAATATTTAAGGCACTATGTGTGGGAACAGTTTACAATGCAGCTGAGATTATTAGGACACCAACATTTAAGAGCAAATTTCTAGGCAACTTTGTTTTTGCCCATGCAAAGGACACATGCAATGTGAAGAACAGCTCAACCTTTTTTAGATAAGTGACTCGACACTGAACACCAAGATACATAATACAAACAAGTTACTCATACATGATACTGATGACACATGTGCATCTGTTGCTCTAAATCTGTACACTCAATGGCTTCCCAAATGTAGACGTGTCTCGCACTAGTTAGAAGGCAATTTTATAAAAAATAGTAGGAGCAAAACTGGATTTCTGCTCCCATAAGTCACCTGTCTGGAGTTACTCTATAAGAAGATAACATGACTAAAGACAAATTTATACCAAATGTGCAAAAACACATTAAAAGTGAGTTAAAGCTCAAGGTTGTTTAAATTGCACCCAAGTCTAACATGATTAAAAAAAATATCTTTTTGTTGTGCCATGGCTAATATTTATTAAATACCATGTTTTCCTCTCAAATCACATGTATGTATCACTGAGCTCTGTCAGCGTACTTGAGTTCTCACATAAATGGATACTGGCTGAGTTTCGTTGGACTCAATGGAAATCCTGTGTAAGCAGGTGATGCAATGTAAGAATGTGGTGGGAAAATTGGTTTGTACTGAGTCTGGTGGATGGTTGGGGAAGGTAGCAGTCGGGGATTTATGCCCACTGGGACCTGGTGAACTAGACCACCGTGATGAGAGATACTGTAAGTGGGATGCTGTAAGATCGGTCTTGAGGTACATGGTGAGGCTAGGATGTGGGCAACGGGAGCAGCAGTAGTGAGGGGCGCAGATGATGGATACGGCAGAATAGCAGGCTGTCCTCCAAGATGTGTACTTCCAGCCAAATGTGCATGGACTGAGGTATGAGTGGGACTTCCATGTTGAAGGGAGAATGCATGACTGGCAACATTAGCTGGGATATAAGCCTGCTGTCTCCAATGACCACAGTTTCCATTCCACTCCTGAGACCCAGATCCAAAGTGTTGAACCTGTCTCAAGAGAAACTGCAGTTAATTTCAAGCAGTAAATACAAGATTCCCCAGTCTCCAAAGTGGACAGCTATCACATCTAAACAATCTTTCTTCTGTTCCCACCAACGCTGCCTGAAACATCTTTGGGGATGGGCTTCCTCCACCTCCTTGTGGTCATATATGTCCACCACCCCACAATCATAAGAACTACGCTGCTGGATCAAACCAAGGGGTTGTCTGGTTTGGCATTTTGTTCCCATAAATGGTCAGCTAGATCAGTGGTCTTCAACTGGTGGGATGGGACCATATTTGTGGGTCACAGCCTGACCCAAGGTGGGTCACACAACAGGAGCACTATCACCATGCAAATATATGGTAAAAGGTTAAGAGATGGGTCCCCAAATGCATGTTTGGGTTGGAAGTGGGTCGTGGGTCTGAAAAGCTTGAAGACACCTGGGCTAGATGCTTCTGAGAAGATTAGAAGGAAGGCATGAGGAAAAGCATCCTCAGTTTGTCCCCACCATCTGGTACTCAGAGGTGTATCATCTTTGAATATAGAGTTTCCATCTAGTTAGGATTGGAATAGCCTAACGGAATTATCCACCTTGAATTTGTCCATTCCTTTTTAAAGCCATGCAAATTAGTGTTGATCAACACGTATTGCAGCAATTACAGCTCCTAATTTTAATATTTGTTGACCTGGATCCAGAGTTTCTTTAAGTGAAACTTTGATCATAGAATATTCCCACTAAAGGGGGGGGAGCAGGCAACTTTTACTTATGTCTGTCCCTCTACAGCCCTTTGAAAAGCTACCCTAGAGGGTTGGAAGACCCTCTGGAACCATGTGAGAGGCGACACTGGAGGCTCTAGGGGAAGGAGAAATTGGAAAATCGCTTCCCTCCTTCTCCCTGCCCCCCCAACAGAAGCCTCCACTAAATCACAGTTCTGCCTGTGAATGGAAGGAGCTCTTTCATTTGCAAATCCGAATCCATTGTGTGCAGTCATGTTTTTTCTCCTATTCTGAACCTGGTGACCCCAAAATCCTCATACTGTGACAGGAATAACAGCCTATCTTCTGTTCCACCCCATTTTATAATGTTGGGACTGGCGGAAAGTGGAAAACAAAACAGTTCTGGCAACTGGGAATTAGACAAGACTTCTCATGTGAATGGCTTGAGAGCCAACAGTTAATGTCCCCTATTATAAGAACAATTTATAGACTATGATGTATGGCATTATGAATTAAGAAGCTCAAAGCTTTTTATATGAATTATTGATCACATTATCTGACACTGGATATGTGATGCAATAGGAGAGGCAGTTTAGAATACCTTCAGGTAAATTTGACTATATTAGTTTTGAAGTTTCTCTCTTGAACCCTGCCCCTTAAAACCAATCTATATGTAACATCACAAATGATATTGTGCACACCTATATATGGAAATACAATGAGAGAATTTCAACTAGATTTTTTTCAAAGGAATCTACAAACTCATGAATATATGAATAACCAAATTATAAGTTATGCTTCTAAATATAGTCATGAGACTTCTAGAAAACTTATCTATAAGTTGAAAACAAGCACACATAAGTCACAAATTTTGTAGCAGAAAACACAAATGAATGCATGAATAAACCAGATCCACACTGATCCAAAGCACCAGCAAATATGCTTAAACAAAACAAAACTTACTGGGTAACACTTAGACTTTGGCCCACTTTCACATTCAAATGAACCATACTATTGTGTGTGTGTGTGTGTGTGTGTGCGTGTTCTCCTACACAACTATGGTGTATGTATATGCACATTTGTATGTCCCAATGTAAATACCACAACTATGCAAGTAGGGCAAATCACAGAAGTCCCACTTATCCATGCCGTTGTGGTCGTGTCACATATACTGCGGCCTTTCAAGGTATTGCCAGAGCCAGTATTTGAATTAAATTAACTTTTCTCAATGGCTTTGTTTAAAGCCTCTTTCTTGTTTAAGAAAAAAAAACTATGAAGGAGCAGCTCCTACACAACTTTTTGAAGGAGCTCTCAGACTTGAACACAATGGATGGAATCAAAGAAAGCACTAAGGCAAACGTTCTGTCGGCACAAACATTTCTGCTTGGGAAATGGAAAGTTATAGCCCTCTCCTCCCACCCTCCACCCACCCACTAAATCTGTTTCCAACTCTCTGGAACAGACTCGGTGAGGACATGAGCCTACACAGGCAGAGAAGGGGGGAAATCCCATTATGAAATGCTTGCACTGACAGGACTCATTAACAGAATATCATCCAAAATGTAGGTGTAGATACAATTTCTTGCTGTATGCTTAACCACTCGCAACATTCACAGAAAATACCACTGTACGAGTCCTCAGTATTATCTGGTGTGTATAAGGTATCCTCAGGAAAGCATCTACAGAAGAGTGGCAGCCCCTTAGATAGGTAGGTTCAAAGCCATTTAGAGCTTTAGGTCCAAACCAGAATCTTGTGTTACGCTAGAAAAGAAATAGAGTGTCAAATGCAGACTCTGGAAGATTGATGTCATATGTTTGTAGTGGTCTACTCCATCATCAGGAACTGGGATATCAAAGTATGTATGCACTAAAGTTGCTATTTAGACTTCGAGGAAGCCCAACATACTGCATGTTAATTGTCTCTGCCTGATATCTCAACCAGTCTAAAAGTTTCTCTTTGGTTAATTTGATTAAAATTATAGTTAACAAAGGTCAGAATGAAAGATAGATGAAGTAGTGGGGATGGGTTTGAGTCATGTGTGTGCAGTAGATTTCAACATTAAAATATCTGAAATAATAAAAATATCTCTACATTGCAATATTTACATACATACCTGACTGAGGTTTGAGCGCTGCTGATGGAATGCTGATATCAATTTTCGTTGACGACTGCCCAAGCCAGAAGGATGGTTTGTTTTTATACGGGCAGATCTGCGTTTTACCAGTGGTTGACAGGTGGTAACTAGCAAAATATGAAAAGATCAACATAGGATACATCAGGGTTGCTTCTAATGTTTTCACTTTATTCAACTTAATGGTAAACATTAAAACTGTAAAACATTAGAGCATTCAAGGGAGAAGATAACAAACCACACACATCCCATATTATTCAGGGGGGAAGTGCACCCCCAAAAACCTCTCTGGAGTCCCCCCCTCCCCAGAGAGGGTTTTTGAGGATATAGGAGAAGAGACAGGAAATGATCAGTTACCCAGGTGGTCCTCCATTCATGTAATCTACATTGAACAAAACGTGGCCAGCACAGAAATACATACGCACCAATTACCTGCATTTGTAATTTGCTCATCTGCATTTAACCTGTTCTCTATCCTCATTGGTGGCACCACCACAGTACAGACAGCTGGTTTGGCTTCCAAGTTAGCTGAGGTTCTTGTTTCTGGGTTTTCATTGGTGTCTTCTGCAAAACTATTTTCTAGGAATGGACTGTCGTGGCCTGAAGACTCTGAACTGGGAGAACCATCCACAGTGTCACTTTCTTGTTCATCATCTGACATACTACAGAAATAAAGTAAAGCACCGTTATGAAGAATACATCACATTCATTCCTTTTGCAGCAAACATCCAAAAACAAAACAAAATAAAAACAGGAAAAATTAAGTTTAAACAGGAGAGCTGAAGTTCTTAACTCTAAACTTCCAGCTTTCCAAAATCAATCCAAGTTTCATTCTATAAACAAACTACTAGGGAAAGTGTGGACATCTTCAAAAAACCAAGGAGCTTCAGATCTGTACCTAAAATGTACCTTTCCCCAATAAATCAACCAATACTTATGAATGGACTCTTATCCCAATTCACTCTCTCCAAGACCACTTTTCACTAGTCACTGGTTTTAAGCAGCTTCTAAGTTTTTATGACTAAAGGGCAGACAGAATGTGTATTTAGTTTTGTTTATTTTCTCTTGTTGCTGATGGTTTTGGTTATAGTTAATGTTTCTTTTGGGGGGCTGGATGTTTCATACTGCTAGATTTAGTATTGTTTGGTGTTTGGAAAGTACTGTTGATATTTTACTCCATAATTATTGAAGCCACCTTGAGAGTTTTACTCCTAAATTCAGCCTATGTTTTAAAATGAAATAAGCTAACAGTAAAATAAATGTCAGCCCTGATCCACCAATTTGACTGCTGGTCAATTTCTGGTGGCACTCACACCAGAAAAGACTTTAATTCTGCCAGCAGACCACACCTAGGGGAAGGGAAGTAGATGCCCCCAACCAAAACACAGGTAGTGTCGTACCATCATTCAGATGGCAGCAACCCTGTTGCAGACCCCAATGAAGCTGCAACTTCATTGCCATTTATTATCAATTCCAGTGACTGTAATATCACTCTAAAGCTAAATTAACTTCATTTACCCTAAGTGATGTCATGTAGCCAAATCTGAATAGCTGCATATCTATGTTACTGCTGCTAGGTAGGAAAGGGTTATCTTTCAAATAAAAAGTGACACTAATTCTGTAGCTGATTAGGACTACAAACCAAGTTTAAAAATGTAAGCTTGGGGGGACTCTTTAATCTAACAATTGGAGGTGGTGAAGCCCTTTTGCATGTCAAAAATATTCACTGGAGGACATCTGGCTCAGCCCTAGCAATTCCTTTCATCTTTTTAATTAGGGTTGCAAAGTTGTCATGGCAATCGTTGTCAGGGCAGCAAGGTAATTTTATAGAGGATCTTTAAAATGATCACAAATCCATGATTTTCACAACTGCACAGAGCTGCTCATTTGAGTTCACTCTGCAATACTTAATTATTTAACTCAACAATGGATTTACATTTATATCCAAGAATTAGTGATGCAACTGAGCTATCACCATTAGATTCCGAGAAAACCACAGAACCAGTTGGGCGTACAATAATAGAAAGGTGCTGACCGTTATCTTTAAGATTCATTATTTTCTATCTTCAGAAATGATATGATTGGCATAACCAATCATTACATATCAGGAAGACTCCATCTCTATGGTTTCCCCCCCACTGCCTATGGAAGACCTTCCCTTTTAAATAAGCCTTTTAAGTGACAATCTCTGTATTGGATTTGTAATTGTTTTTACATATGGAATGGTTTTATTTTTGATAATTTTTTACTGTAAAATCACTTAACAGATATTTGATGGGAAATGATTCATCCACATACTCAAATAATACATATATCTATCCAAACAGTTATGTTAACAGAATTATCAAGACTTTACAGAAGGCTAACAGTGACAGGCAATATCCAGCATACTAAGGCTTTTCCTTCAGGAAGCTTTACCCTTGTTCCAAAAAATCCAGCACAGAAGCATTGTCACATATACAGTGGTGCCCCGCAAGACGAACGCCTCGCAAGACGGAAAACCCGCTAGATGAAAGGGTTTTCCGTTTTGGAGGCGCTTCGCAAAACGAATTTCCCTATGGGCTTGCTTCGCAAGACGAAAATGTCTTGTGAGTTCCTGTGGTTCCCCCCCTTTTTCTAAGCAGCTAAGCCGCTTATCAGCTGATCCGCTAAGCTGATAAGCCGCTAAAAGCCGCTAAACTGCTAATAGCGCTAATCCGCTAAGCTGTCAATGGGCTTGCTTCGCAAGACGAAAAAACCGCTATACGAAGAGCCTCACGGAACGGATTAATTTCGTCTTGCGAGGCACCACTGTACAGAGAGAAACCTCTGTTGAGGCAGGTATGATCAAAACATTACACTATGTAAACATTACACTATGCTTAAGAATGCTTCCAGAAATAGGTTTTAGAAATGGGACTCTGAGGTATTATCGCCACACAGGGACATCAAACCCAGTTATGTACATTTCTTACCTGTTGGGTCTTTTGCAAGGGGATGGACTGGACTGTCCAGAAGAACTAGAGCTCAAAGTGCTGTCAGGACTGCTTAATGAACACACACGGTCAATATTTAACGTACTCTGGCAAGCTTCACAATCTAGGCTCCCTTTACATCTGAAATGCAAACATACATAAATAAAACATTCATCCTGCACACTTCTTGCTAAACATCGATTGTAACTTCTAGCTGCATTGATTTAGTGCCAACTGTGTGCTAAGCTATACTACCAAGACTGAAAGCTGTGAAACTCAAAGAGGTGTAACAACCTGCCGCCTAGAAGTGGCAGCCATGTTCCAAGTGATTTAAGCTGATTCAAGTGAATGTACTGGTGCTGTATATTTAGGAAGTCCCTCTTACTATCACCAAAACACCAGCTCTCCAGCACAACCCTGAGGAAAAGGGAAGTTAAAATAAGCCCAAAGCTACTACTTACTCTGCAAATGAATGCCTTTGTGCCACATCATCTTCATCCGTGTCACTGCTGATGGTGATCACACTGACTGGTGGGCTTGGGGAATCTGCAATAATGATAGCCTGTCGCTGTTTGTTTGAAACCGATGAATCAGGGTCCTGCCTGACAGGTGGTTTGCAACAGTTGCTTTCCTGACCAACCGAGTTACAATTGTCCTGTGTTTCTACACAGCTTAGCTTCTCACCAGCCTTTCCATTGCTTATCTTTGGAGACACAAATGCTGAATTTTGGATATTGGTATTTTGTAACACATTACTCCTGCGAAGAAGACATTTATTTAGACATGTCATAAAGATGTTCTTTATCAAACAAATGCAGTAACTTTACATCACCCTCCCCAAATTGACTCAAACTAGAACGTAAGACTTTGAAACAGCAATGAATATAAATCAACACATGAAACATAAAACAATGAACATACAGGTAACACTGTAAATGTTGTTTTCCAGAGCAATTATGGAAAACGTTTCAGGTAACTATTGCATATCACAAGCAGGGTTGTTCAGATGCTGCAATGCAAGGTTCAAAGTTGGATTTACCAATGAAATGTAGTACAATACGCTGAAGATACCATTCTCTTAAAAAGGAAAGAAGGAATGAAGAAATGCTGGCTTGGACACCATAAACATTTTTGAATCGGATTCAAAATCCACTGAAATCATCAGGAATTGTGTTCACTGACTTCAGGGGACATGAATCAGGGGTTACTTAACATAGTTCACCAGTGTAACTGTCCTTCCCGGTCTTACGTTTCTCCATTACTGAAATGTCCCATACCTTTGTAAATAACTTCTGTAGTGATGGGGCACATTTTCTCCACAGAGCACTTAAAGTGTTTCTTGCTGCCAGCAAAAGAAAGACTATTCTTAATACTATTCTAAGTCATATTATGACTATTATACAATGTCTCTATTTTCAATAGTCCAAATTTTACAATTCCTCATGCACATGAGTCTAGGAACTGCTAACTGCGTCTACCTGCAATACTTAAATAACCAAACCAAAGTCTATTTCTGCAGATAAATATAGTCAAAGCCACTTTTGTCACAAGAAGAGAGAAGATCAAAGGGCAGCAAATGCTACTTTACATTATTTCCCATTTTGTTACCATCCCTTGGTTTTAACGGGTAAGCTTCTGATCAATTTGAACTGTAACACAGTATTTAATGTTTAAGGAAACAAATGTTCTAAACAAACTAGTTTGAGGTGTAACACCTTGGCGAGCATGCAGCATTCATAAATATACAGTCCCCTTTTAAAGGGATTTTGAAAGAATGATTATTATTTTTTACATCTAAATGATCCACAGGCACTGTATAAAACCAACCTGTTCTGGCACACTTTATTTCTCTTGGTTGGTGTAGGCTGAGGCCAGACTACATGTGCAATGCCCACACTGATTGGTTGAGGAGCAGATAAAGTTATTTGATTGGTTAACAGAGACTGTGTCATCACCGAGTTGTAATGGTTGCCATGGGGAATCATCTTCCTAGGGAGAACGGAGAAAAACACATCCTTATTAAAATATAGCAGAGTTGCGTACTTTGTTTTCAAGCCCAAAATCAAAATACTGTTTTGACCTACCCCCAGTCTCCAAGTCTCTGCGGGCCAGCCACAGAATCAGAAGCTAGTGTGGTCGGAGGAGCCACAGGCGTCACTTGTTGCCATGCTGGAAGCAGTATCTGCTGTGTTCTGTTAGACCACGTCTGTTGTAAACACATAAAGTGTTATGAATAACTACACCCCAATATGTTTAGCATCCTTTTTTCAAGTTAGGCCGCTGGGACGCAGGTGGCGCTGTGGGTTAAAGCCTCAGCACCTAGGGCTTGCCGATCGAAAGGTCGGCGGTTCGAATCCCTGCGGCGGGGTGCGCTCCCGCTGCTCGGTCCCAGCGCCTGCCAACCTAGCAGTTCGAAAGCACCTCCGGGTGCAAGTAGATAAATAGGGACCGCTTACCAGCGGGAAGGTAAACGGCGTTTCCGTGTGCGGCTCTGGCTCGCCAGAGCAGCGATGTCACGCTGGCCACGTGACCCGGAAGTGTCTCCGGACAGCGCTGGCCCCTGGCCTCTTAAGTGAGATGGGCACACAACCCCAGAGTCTGTCAAGACTGGCCCGTACGGGCAGGGGTACCTTTACCTTTACCTTTTACTGTCAGAACAGACTGGCAGCAGCTCTTGGATGACTCTGATAACAGATCTTATCAGTCCAGCTGCCCAAAGGTCCTTTTACATGGTAATGCAGGGAGTGTAACGCGAGACAGATTACATGCAAAGCATTTGGCCTATCACTAATCTACAGTCCCTCTCAACTGATGTGATATTACTTCAAAATCTGTCAAGCTAACTAATGTTTATGACTCTGAAAATGTGAAACCTACAGCATCAAACAACATACCTGAGAAAGGACTCCTCTTATCTGGAGCGGCTGTAGGGTTGGGGCCTGTGTGACCAACGGCACTGCATTATCAACTCTTACAGAGTAACCATTGGGCTTCCCATGATTAGCATGAATTCCTAATTCACAAATATGAAAAGGGGAGTTAAGATTGAATCCAAATTCATAAAAGGTTAGCATACAGAATTTCTGAGCCTGATGCAAACTTTGCTCAGGGAAATATTGCTCAGTCCAGTGATCACCCAAGGCCAAATCGATTCTGACCTGATTCCAAAACCATAATCTAGCAATCAGAAGCATCCCCCAAAACTCCTCTCTCCTCATTTCTCCTTCTACACCATGGGTGTCAAACACAAGGCCCGTGGGCCGAATCCGGCCCGCCAGACCTCGTCATGTGACCCGTGTAGCTGCCGCCGGCCGCCAGCCTTCACCTTTTATTCTCGCTTTTTTTTTTGACACAAGAAAGCTGCCTCTTCAGCGCATGCGCGGCAGCCTACAAGCCAGAGAACATCTGCCCTCTAGCAGCGCCAGCTGTTCTACACAGGAAACCTCCACTTTACATGCATTCAGGAAACCTCCACTTGTTTTTATATTGAGCACATGCCATCCTGTGATGTGACAGATCCAACAGCTGCCTGAACCCTTCTCTCCTGTACTGTAAGTACATATGATGTATGTGGGGGGGGGGTCTGCTTATTAGGGGGGGTCTGCTTATTATTCTGCTTAAAAGTCTGAGCGGTAAACTTTGGATATACTGACCACTTCCGTGTCACTTTACAGTGGTATAGGGACCATAAACTACAATCTGTTTTTTTTAAAAAAAATTACTGTCTGTTACCAAAAATCATTTTTCAATAAATTGTACAATAATTGTACATTTGAATATCTACTTGCCATTATTCTGACTATGTTTCTGCTTTCAGAGCTAGTTATTACTTACATTATTACAAAAAACAGTAATAATTGAATGCAGTGACAATAATTTATGATAATAAAGAGTGGACACATAGTCCTACAGATACAACCGGCCCTTTGAGGGTGACCAAACTGCTGATGCGGCCCCCGATGAATTTGAGTTTGACACCCCTGTTCTACACCATGGCCAAGGTGGGACTGAAGCAGCCAGGCTCAAATCTGCTGCAGGCCAACCACAGAATCAGAGGATAATGTTGTAGTGTAGAGGAACACAGGGGCTACTTGCTTCCATGCTGTTTCCATCAGAGGTGGGCACCAATTAACACGAGTGCCAGCATGCCACAAATTAACCAAACCTGAAACACTTCACTTGAGACACAGTGTAGCATTCAGCACAAGAAAGGTATCCTAGCCAGAAAATTATAAAATCGTCTGTGTCGCCTATGTGAAATAAGCCCTTCAGTCATCAGATGTATCCCTTTTAGTTCTGGGATTAAGCAGAGAACATATGTTGCAAGCCTTTCACATCAATTCCTATTAAGACAGAGGAGTCATCGCGTGTACTTGGCGTTCAAAGAAATTCCAGAAAGTCTGCACTGTTTTAGCCCTACATTCCTAAACGTGATTTTTAAAAATAAAGGTGCATAACATAAATTATGTCAATGAAGTAAAAGTAAAAGTGAATCTTCAGCAACAAAGGGCAGACAGACCATAGAAGGATCCATATTAGGAAACATGACCCAGACAGCAACTGTCAAGGGCTGACAGGCTAAAAAGAGGCCCACAGTGCTTCTAGATTTTTACCATGTAAAGTAAGATTAATGCTGAATAAGTGTAGGCTATGGATTCCAACAGGTATTCTCAAAAACGATATGACAACTCATGCATGAGGTCCATGTGATTATTTTGGTTGACTGCAAGGAATTGCAGTGGGATTTAGATACAAAAGTGAGGAAATTTGCCTCAAAATGCAATAATATGACTCCACTATCACCTTTCAATTTCATCTTCTTGAAAAGACTTGTCCACTAGAGTTCTCAATGTTATCAGATCATCCAAGGAAAATGGAAAACCTGAAGTAAAATCTTGGTTAATTGTAGTAGGTTTTATCAAAAGCCTAAATTGACAATTCTTTGAACTACCAAGTGAATATCTAATTTCATATCACGTGTCATTTTAATTGCCTCATACCTTGGAGAGTAGGAGGGCATATAATCAGTGTTTGTTGAAAAGCATCATTGCAACCAAATTGGGCCGTTCCTGCCTGCAGTGGTATTCCATGGTGCATAACTGAATGGGCAGATCCTGCTAATGCCTGTAAATAATAGGTATATTATCAGTTAACAAAATGATTGCCACAATTTTCACATGCATTTTTTTTAAAAAAATCTCGTTATAATGTTGTGTGAGGATAATGATGTTCATGCTTTTGCATGCAGCAAAAGCAAATCCTAATATACGAATATCATGTTTATAGCGCATGCCAGCACACTGAATATTTCACCACATGGGGGCACTGCAACAAAGGATTTCTTGAACAGAAAACCTTTGGCTTTATTTTGTGAAAATGTCTTCCAAGAGAAGTACTAGAAAAGGAACATAACTCATCTTGAAGAGCTTGTTCTCCATGGTTCTCTACCAGGCTGGCATTTAGAGCCACAACAGAAGCCTCCTCTCCTGGCCCATGTGGACAAGAGAGCAAGTAAGGGGATAAGTATGATAAATGCTAAGAGTGCCATAGCAAAGTCTCAAGGCACTCCTGGATTCCCAATTATTTATACTCCCATAATACAATTCCAGACTTTGAAGAGCATCAAGCTAACAAATAGCAGCAAAATAAGAAACACAGATGCCTCAGTTACCAACTTAGCTTCCACATCTTTACCCATGAGGAGATTGGTATGATTCTGACATAGTTTCAACTTGTGGATCTCCCCACAGGGGAAAATGTGACTGTTCAATTTAGGTTGGTGAATATAATAATAGGAATGGTGAAGCATTTTCATTTCATCATATCCAAAGCCACTGAATGCAAAAACAATGAAGAACTTATTGTCACTTTTTGAAACTTAACCATTTTTATTGTGCAATGAGCTTCTGTAGCTAGTCTACTGCCTAATATGCATGGAATGGACAGTGAATAAGTTAATTTATCTTCTGTTTAGGATACATGATTTCTACCTCACCTTTTGATTCAGATGTATGTCATGTGCAACTACATTGTCCAAACCATAAAAACCATTCCCTTAAAACCAGATACATCTTTATTCCCCCTCTTAGAAAGGCCTGCCCCCTTCCAATGGCTTGAGACACGCCCCCCTTTCATTATCTTACATGATCTAAACCCTGGGATGTGGGTGGAAGTGAATAGGAGACCCAAAGTGAAATCAAAGGTACTTACCTGACTTCGTACTGCACCAATCTTGGCAAAATTAGCTGAGAGATTTGGTGCATTACCTGAAGCAATTGGTCTCAGGTGCACTGTTTTATTGCGATTATTTGTATCATATGAATTTGATCGGTACTTGCAAATGTCCATGATATGAAAACAGGATTTTACTCTGATGGCAAAGAGAAGAAAGAATGAGTTGTGAGGAAAGTAAGTGACAACAACCACAAAAACCCACTATAACA
This sequence comes from Podarcis gaigeae, assembly GCF_964106915.1. Lineage (NCBI taxonomy): Eukaryota > Metazoa > Chordata > Lepidosauria > Squamata > Lacertidae > Podarcis > Podarcis gaigeae. The sequence continues at coordinate 65,688,998 of NC_139678.1, read as the reverse complement.
ATCACAGGACTGGCCCAGACTATTTTCCTTAGAAACTAAACAGGTTAAAACCTCAGTCTCAATTGGGGTTGGGGGGGGGGAACCCACACAAGTTTTTTACTCTCATTGGCCTGGTTATGTTTAGCCACACTACAGCTTACCAGGAACATGCAAATGTGCCGGCTCCCAAAGAGAAGCTGATGCCCACTCCCCCCCCCCCAGCCTTTTAAATCAGTGCAGTGTGGCAGCTTAGTCAAAGTTTAGCTGCCTGAATCCAGGAGCAGAGTTAAGCTCTCTTCTCCCTAACCATGATCTATAGCTTAGAACACACACTGGCTGTAGACTGTGGTTAAGAAAGAAAGCTGAAGCTTGATCCCTGGGTCAGAGGACACTCTAAGCCAGGGGGCTGCCAACCCAGTGCTTACAAAGGCATTCACTGTAGCCCCCCAGCAGAGTCCCCAGATCCTGAGCTTTCTTTCTCTTTTGTTTTAAAGTAATTCTGCAGTCCTCCTAGAAAGAATGTCATGCAGTAAAATGTGCAGGTACTCTTCTAAGCAATTTCTGTCTGGACAGTTGCTTCTGCCTGTCAAGTGTTTTAAGCCAAAGGGAGAAGTGAGAGCTGTGATTGATAAGTGAGTTGACTGTTTTCCTATCTCCATTAGTACACTTTTCCTGCTTCTCTCTTATTTTCTATTCCTCGCCATTTCCATAGGATGTCCCTCCTTTTCCCCTAGCAACTGTTATGCATCTTTCATGTGTTGGATTCATCTGAGATCAGGCAGTCACTACAGTATTATTCAACTTTCTGTGTACTTTATGTATGGTTTGTTTGGTGAATTTTCCTTTTACTATCTTTTTGGAACAGAAAAGAAAATACAAGAATAAGAATAAAATGCTTGCCAGCTAGTGTTTTGTCTTTTTATTTGTGACTATGAATGTTTGTGGCTGGCTGTGGTAATTCAAAATAATTCCTGGATTCAGTTATCCTTTATTTTAGTGTATTTCTGGTTTTTATGGAAGCCGCCCAGAGTGGCTGGGGAAACCCAGCCAGATGGGCGGGGTACAAATAATAATAATAATAATAATAATAATAATAATAATAATTATTATTATTATTATTATTATTATTATTATTATTATTATTATTATTATTATTTCTAGTTCTAATATAAAGCAGCACACCAGCAATAGGCAACATAGCAACCGAGACTAACTAATGCTTGTGTACAGAGGAAAGCCATAGTTACTGAAACCCTGGTTCTGTTGCAATCTGCACTAACCAGGAGAATGTGGCCCAGAATCAAAAGGCACAGGAACTACAGAAAACATGGGTAAATGGGTAGCATGGAACCCTTTCAAAAAGGCTTTCCCTTATTATTTTTACAAGTGTGTTATACAACATACTGGTTGCTATGAGGAAAATCAAGGAGGTGCTTCATGGTAATAAAAGGATGGTTCAGTGTGTCAACTGGAGTGATTCTTGAGTCAGCATCTATCAACAGCATTTTCTTCAACAGGCTGACAAACTCTCTTCTGTCTGCTTTCTCTGCCAACAGGTCACTTCCTTCTAAATCCATCACCATGTTCACCTGTGTTGAACGAGTAAATGTGAGAGTGAAAACAATCAGGCGTTTATCATTCATCAATAACAACATTTTCATTCAAATATTTATATCCTGCCTTTCAAGATATTATTAAACTCAAGGCAACTTCATATAAAAATATAAATGACAGCAAAATCATAATTAAATTCCACAATAAAACAAATAGCAGTAAAACAGCACTATACAAACAATTATCAGTGGCAGCATATGAAGTGTAATTTTTAATTACATTGCAAGCAAAACATCATTCTATGTGTCCTTCTACTTTAAAAAGTACTGGATGATAGAAAGAAGTGGTACAAGTTTTAGGGGAAGGAGAGATGGAAATGTCAGCAAGCCTCAAAACACGTTTATATATATAAGAACATTTAAAAGGGTACTGTTAAAGAAACAACCATGCTGCAGAGTACAGGCTAAATATCAACTTAACTAACTACAGTATTTGTAAAATATGGTTAGTACCTAAATGGCTGCATTCACACAAAGGGAAGAATTCAATGTAGCACAAAGGATTTTTTTCTGTCAGCACAAGCCTTCCTCTCTTCATCCTATGCAGTTTTCTGGGGGGTTCCCTCAATTCCCCAAGCCAATTTGGGGCACAAAGCTCTGCTGCACTGGTAGACAATATTGCACTGGCTTCCGCTAGTGGGATTCATTCATGAATTTGGCCAGGAATGCTAAGCCATGATTTAGTGCTACATGCACAAACAGAAAAGAGCCTGTGTAACGCCTCAGTCTCTCATGGTTCTCTACATTCCATGTGGCTGGGAGCAGAACTTCACCACAGTTAAATTTCATTTTCTGGTTTGTCACTACATGTAAACCTGGGATAAACTCTGGAAGTTTCAAAACAAGCCAACTTCAAACCATGGATTATGAACAGTTAATTTTTTAAAAATGTAGTGAATTAAAGGAAACTGCCAGGTGTCAAGTGTTATTTTTAAATACCTAGCCATGTAATCACTAGGTTGTAAAGCTATTCGTTGAAATTAGTAGGGGGGGGGGATATTTCACATGCAGGTGGGACTGGCATGCAGCAGAAAGGAGAATGGAACTTTTAAAGAGGCGATGCTTTACAAATAAACAAAAATTGTCATAATGGAAAAGCAACTCCATCAATTTCATGTGCACTGGTGAAGCTACCATGGATGAGTATGGATATAAAGACATCATGTATTTTAGAGTAAAAAAAAAAGAAATTAAAATAAAGGGAAAATCTTGAAAGTAGATACAGGGGAAGAGTTCCCACAAGTGAAATTAGAGGTAGCTAGTCACAAATGGTAGCTAATACATTAAAAAACACACAAACTGTATACATTAAATGCATCTGAATGTACTCACATGCACTATTTCATCCAAACTGTTGAAAATGTACTTTCGGGCCTCTTTGGATTTCATCCCTGTCTCTCGTTCATGTTCTTCCAGTGTCTTCAGAAATTTAAGAAATGGATGGTTTCATTATTAATATACCGGGGGGAGGGGAATCATTATATGGCACAAAGAAATAGCAACCTACAGCAGGCATCACTGTGTTTTCTGTTTACTGCTGTAAAAATATGGCCTTTTCCAAAAATGGAAATGTGCTATGTCTAAGAGAGGTGTGCAGGGCAACTCATTTTAATCAGCTATGCCATTTACCTTAGTTCCTAGAGTTGATCCAAATGTTCTCCAGTCAGTATGAATGAAGAAGCCAAAACATTTTCCAGTTCCCCTTCCCCTTGGCAACCTTACATTTTCCTGACAATCTGCAACCCTTAATACCACTTTGTTTGCAAGATAACCCTTGTGCAGAGCAATAGTGACATGACCATACAGCCAATCAGTTTTTGCTATGTGATGACATCAGAGGACAAGTGAGGAAGGCTGATGAAATAAGGATCCTAAAGCTGCAGTTGTGAAGAGAGCCAATCAAGTTCTATCTTTGCCTGAAGCACAACTGGCAGGAAGGCAGTGTGCCAACACAGAAGGATGTGCTTCCTAGGCCCCTCCCACAAAACTGCTTCTTCCAATCAGCCACCATTACAGACCAACCATGTGTTCACAAAATATACCCCCTGTTCTGCTTCTGCTGTATTCCTCCTTGAAGGCACATGTATAGCCAAAAACACGGACAGCAGGAACTCCTGTCTACGCTTTCAAGAATTCTTAGTACCTTTAATCTCCAACTAGAATATGGTGCATCTGTTTCTTTACAGAAAAACCGTGTGGTCTTCGTTCCAACGTTCAACAACTGCTCTGGAGGTGAGCCTTGTGTCTGTGAAATGTAGCGAATCTGAAAAGTTAAAAGAAGTGTGAGTTTTACAAACACATTGCTGTATGGTTGCGTCTTGAGTGGTGGTTACTTCCAGGGATGGTGTATACATGCAAAAATGTTTATACCTGAGCTGCCTCCCTTGGGACCACCCTTACCTTCCAAGTAAGATTTTACACTCTCTGCCTGCTTACTAGGCTCTGGGATGCTCTTGTGTGGGCTCTTGCAAGATCTCACAGGGCCATTTGAGTTCTTGCAAGAACATCCCAGAGCCCAGTAAGAAATTCTGAGAACTTAAAAGCTCTTTCCACACTGGGAAAATCGAGTGAAAAAGAAGCTTTTAAGCTCTTTGTCTTGCATGCAATTAATTTTGCGGGATTTCAACCAGCCAGCTTTCAACCACACAAGGTTGAAATCGCGGACAAGGTGCAATCATACTGTATACAGTTATGATTTTGAATGCCCGCACCACCATTATCCTGCTTAATGCCAATTATCCAATACTGCAGTGCTTCAAGAGTTTGACTCAAAGGGAGTTATTTTAAATCATTTTCTTGGTGTTTTGAAATATTGGTGCACAATTATTTCGTATGTTCAAAGTCATAAGACAAAATCAATGAACTCTGAACCCCAACTGACTAATTTGCAGAGTTAAACAGATAAAAGTATCTCAGATCATCAAGTTTCTACTACCTGGTCATATTCGAGGGCTCCCGGATACAGTGGCCATCCAAGGAATAGCTCAGCAATCACACAGCCCAGTGACCACATGTCTATGGCTTCACAAAACGGCAAACCCAATATGATTTCTGGTGCTCTGCAAATAAAACAGGGATGGTTAATGGACATTCTACATAAAAACAATAACCTGGATAAAAACTGGAGTTTGGAAAACATTATTTAAATAATTGTAAAAGTCAAAGAGCTTTGTTTTTCTGTAAGGTAAACTGTTCTTATTAAATCCCCCATCTTCCCATGCAGACCATACTAGTTATGTGCCATGGAATCTTCAAATTATATGTTATTCTGCTTCATCATACTTTACCAGTTGCGGCTTTCAGTGTCCAGGCTATTTTTACTGCAAACACAAAAAAGGTGACACTTATTCTGCAGTAAATTCACACGGTGCTTTATTTTTCACCTGAATGTGTGTGAGAACTTGCATTGTGCTTTACTTTGCACATAGCAGTACCTATGGAGACATGCTCTTCAAGTGTGTGCTAGCATTAAAGTTTAGTAAAAAAAATTAACTGAAAACCAAAGTAAAAGGATACTAAAGCATATTCAACAATGCATCATGGGCACAAGGTTAGGTCATAAATATTTCTTTATTTAAATTTACAGTTCACCCATTCCCAACAATTACTTAATTTATTATTTATACATCAATTAAATTTATTATTTAGCTTTTGTTCCCAACATTTGCATGAATCCAGATGTTTTATTGAATGTGAAGTGTAGCACTTTTTCATTGACTATAAAATGTGTGTGTCCCATGGTTAGGCTGATGAACTAGGACAGAAAGAAACCACACTTGCTAAATAAACCATGGCTTACATAAGAACAGCTGTGCTGGATCAGACAAAGCTCATCTAATCCAAGACAGACAACTCTTCATTTACGCATTTGGTGAGCTGGAAGGACAGTGTGGTTTTGCCCAGCTGAGCTGATAAAGGTGGCCCCCCATTCTATGCTATTTCACAGGGGGGTTCCAAACATAACCCCCACGTAAATGGGGCGTCATCTGTATTCTGGTGGGCAACAAGATGCCTATGAGAAACCTGCAAGCAGGGCCTGAGTGCTATAGCCTTCTCCATACATGGTGTGCCCAACAACTAGTATTCAGAGGCAGATCACCTCTACACAGCCTTCATGGCTAGTAGCTATTGATAAGTCTGATTCGCCATGGATATGTCTAGTTCCCTTTTACATCTTGTGTTAATGAATTTCAGAGTTTAAATATGTGCTGTGTGAAGAGGCACTTGCTATTTTCTTTTCTGAATCTCCTAACGGTCATCTTCATTGGATGCCCCCAGGTTTTAGTATTATGGTAGAGACCTATCCACCCATCCAAACCTCTTGGTGAGATCCTCCAGGCTCTTCATTATTTTCACTGTCCTTTTCTGAACCTTTCTGAACATCCATAATGGCTACATACAAAGACCAGAAAGACTGTGCATTTAATTTTTCCTCATATACCGTATTGGCCAGAATATAAGCCACACCTGTAAATAAGTCGCACCTTTAAAATTCAAGGGGTAAGAAGAAGAAAAGACAATACCCGAATATAAGTCGCTCCTTTAAAATTCCGCAGGCACTCACACCCATTCCGTTTTACATATGTCTGTTTCAGCAGCGATATTGTAAAAGCCAAGTTTTGTAAGGTTGCGAATTTAAGCTGCACTTTAACTTTTCACAGTCGGAATTTGGAAAAAAAAGTGTGGCTTATCTGCAGGCCAATATGGTAATAATGGTTGAGCCCAGGGAGTTTCCTCCCTAATAACTGACTCCATAACACCCACATGGGTTGGAGCAGGGGAGATTCCACATGTGCCATGAAATATTTGGATCCAAACATGTGCATATTTTGTAACACAGAATATTCATCCATTGCCCATCTGATTGTATTTTTTGGTAAATCAATTCAAGACTTTAAAATTGCAGAATATAAATCCAACTGAAAAATTACTATAGTAAGGAAAACTGCCTGATGTGATCAGAAAAGTGAAATTAATGAAAGCTATAAAAAGTGCAGCATTGTTTCCATGAATCTACAAATTCTGAATGTCAACCCTTTGTTGGATAATACAAACAGAAAGAAACAAGTTCAAAGAAACAAGTGAATTCTCATTAATATGTAGCCAAGAACTTATTGCTAATAACGGAATAAGTAAAAACTGCATTTTCAATGTGGTCTGGCTGACATTTCAGTTGGGTGCCATAAAAATAAAAATAATCCTTCAAGCAGCTTAAAGTCAGGAAGACTACCAAAGACAGCTGTTAATTCAGAGAACTTCAAAGTCACATGCCTTCCAGAAAAGTATAATGCACTACAGTCTCTATATATTTAAAACCGGTTTCATTTCCTAAAATGGCATGACAATCATGCTGAAGAAGATTCCCATCAAAAGCCAAAAATGGTAGCAGCAAAATCTCTTTATTGTGGTATTTTTACATGTTGAATTTAAATAGCTCAAATATTTCTGAAGTGATGGAATGACTATTTTTAGCAGACACTTCAGCAAGGCACTACTTTAGAAAGGGGGTGTTTTAGTTCTGAGGACCACATTAATAGTATCTCATGTCATGATTGCAGAAGCTGTTACAGGTTTTTATACTCAGTAACTCAGGAGAAACTTAAAAGACTGACCAACCAGACAGTAAATCAGATTTCAAATTAATAACGAATTCTGGGCAGATCCTTTCCAACGTTTTGCTTTTAGTAAATCAAGAAAGCAGAACACCATGCCTAGCTGCAACTGAAATACTAATATTTGTAAGACAACTATGCCACATTACAGAGCTAATACAACAACAATTTGCTTTGGAATATACATAACATGATTTATAAATGTTTGACACTCACAATACTGTTACAATAATTTGGCCCCGAATGTTCACAACGCATGATGGCTTTATCTACTCATCAGATCTATATTAAGGTATAAATATCTATTGTACCTCTTATGTACAATATTTTAATTGTACCAATTACATGATATTTTAATTGTGTACACTGTACGTCTCTTAAGAGACAACTGGTGAAACAAAGTTTAGTCGTTATGACTGAAAAAAACTAAGCCTAAAAACTGAATTATGCTAGGTGGAGCCTAAGCAAACCTTTGGCCCAAGTTTAATTAGAGTTTAATTTTTTTTCATATGCAGAACCAAACAAAAGTTAAAAGATGCTCATTGAGAGCACTATTATTATTTTTCAAAAAAGGGATAAATGAAACAGCAGTGTGCATTCCCATCCATCCCCCCAAATACTGGTTTGTTTTGTGTTTGGGGTGCAAGAAGTATACTCAGGATAGGTAAATCGCTATTCTATTTTTGATCAGAGAGATACTCAAAGAGCTTTTGAAGCACAACACAATGGAATGGTGATCTTCCCTCCTCCTCCTCCTCCCTTGCCACAAGCTCAACAGGAGGGCTGAAACTTGTCCTCTGAATGTTGCCCTGCATGGCACTTGGAACCTCTCAAGACAACCATGGGGATGATACCCTGTTCCTTTCCCAGCTCTGTGCTTCTGAGGCAAAACCAACATGCATTGCAAGTGCAGAAATCATTCCAACATCACCTACTCAATAAGGAGGACAGCTGGATCTTAGGTTTGGCACACTGTGTTGCTGAAGCTCTTACAGCAGCTTAAAATATACAGCACAACTGGAGGAATGATCACTCACCACCAGCTCCAGCTCTCTTGTTTGGGAGGCGGTTTGTGGCCCTTCTGTGTTTCACTGTACCTTTGAGGTACGGTTAGTGCCTAAGATAAGCCATCTAAAAGCAGGTGAGCTTGGAGAAAAGAGAAGTGCAGCACAAGCTCAGGGACACAACCCTGCCCTTTACAGTGGGTTCTGGCAACACAAATTGTTGGTTGGCTATTAAGGTAAGCCAACGTCTGTGGGTTCATGTTTGCTTCTACCGCCAGTGAGTAAGTAACGTTAAGGCATCCTCCGTACTTTCCCAACAAGCTAATAATTCATTTCACAGCAGATTTAATGCAGAATGCAAACGTCCACTAGTATGTACTAGAATATACAGTGGTACCTCGGGTTACGTTACCTTTGGGTAACGTAACTTTGGGTTGCGAATGTGGCAAACCCAGAAGTGTATACCTCCGGGTTTTGCCGTGCACACATGCTCAGAAGCGCTCTATTGCGCAGTGCGCATGCAGAAAAGCGGGGCCTCTGGATACGGACTTTTCGGGGTAAGTACGGACCCCCAGGATGAATTAAGTTTGTATCTGGAGGGTCCACTGTACTCTGCTCCCATCCATTTAACACAATGAAATGCTATCATGAAAGGAATCTATGCCATAAAAACATGATAATTTGTTAATCATAATGTAAATCAAAACACATCTCTCGTTTAAATCATTTGTTTTGCTCACAGGTGTCACAAATTAACAGCTACATTGAATGGTATATATTTAAAGGGCAGAACCACAGGTGGATGGGCAAATTAGCTGTAGGGCCCTTCCCCATCACTGCAGCTGCTACTTACATAAACATATCCCATTTCCAGAGACAAATGAGACTCTTCAGTCAATCACTGCTGATATATTAACCACCATGGAAGAATCTAACTTAATGCAGAGACTGCTCAGAAGCAGAAACTGCTCCAAGTGAGCTAACATTCACACCAGTCATCCTACCAACTTTCATGTGGATGCCTAGGTCCTGGTAGCTCACAGCACCCTCCTTTATATGCTATGCAGTAGCAGTTAAAGAAGTCCAAAACACTGGAATTAAGGACCCAGCTTTTCCAGAATAAAGCACATCAAATTTATGTGAGGTGGTTAAAAAATAATGCAAAAAACACAGCTCAGAAAAAGTACTAATAAAAGAATACTGTTGGAAAATAGGAAGGGGGAGAATGCAAGTTAGAATGAAAAATATATCTAGCTATCCTAGTCTAGTGGCAAGGCAATGACACCATACCACAGGAATAAAACAGCACAGACATGTGCTCAAGCAAGAAAAAAATGGTGGCCAAGTTAGCTAATCAGATACTGGGCTGTCAGTAAATTTCCAGAACTGAGAGAGAAATGTGCTCTCTCACCACGAAGGCATTTCCTTCAATTACCTGGGCTGCCATAGTGGCTTTGGAGCCCAGTTCATACCAGATAACACAGGTGCACTCAATCCGTGATCTCACCACAAAGTAACATCTTGGATTACCAGAGGCCTGCAGGAACCAACCTTTTGTTAAAGGATTAATACATGTGTGCAGAATGTCACTGTCTCCTCAGTAAATAAACAAAAAGCTTTTCTCTGCACATCTATAGATTGGGGAAGACCTTACATGTAAGAGTCCTCTAGTATGTTTCTCATTCAGACAAGATTGATTCCATGTCTCTTATTTAGCAAGTAAGCATACCACATGACATGTTGTTCAATTCCTGTACTGATTACACCTACACATCCACTGCCAAAAAACTAATCAAACAGAAAAACATTTCAAGTGTAAGGAGCATGCAGTTTTCCTCCCCACAACAATCATTTTACTTTTATTATCCAAAACACTAAGTTAGAAGAACAAAATTTTCCAACCAATAGACAAAAAATGATTGTTTCATTTGAGCTGGAGCACATCAGAACCTATTTGCAATGTATGGCTTAGTCCTGAAAATGTGAAGTAATCGTCTCTGCTCATGTGCAGAGTAGCTTACACTAGACTACTCACAATCAGCCTCTTATGTCTGAGATTAAGGACAGCATCTTCCAGTGAAAAAGGAAGTAGAAAAGAATAAGAATTACAGCCATAGTTCCTCACTTGAAACTTTATAAATTACCTATTATACCAACACGAATTGAAATCACAATTGTAGATGTTATATAAGGGATTATATCTGAATGGAATGTAATGGAAATTATTAAAATTTTTGAATGCAGAAGAAATGTAGAAGAATGAACTCATCAACTCTAGCATGTAAGGGGTCCAGTTTAGTTAAATTGTATAATTTGACATTTGAATAATTGGCATTGATAATGGTATTAACTGGATAAAATTGGTATTGTTATAATGAAGCTGTTACTGGAATGATATTGGAAAAGCAATAAAAATATATATATTTAAAAGAAAGAAAGGAAAAGGATTTGGAGTCAGTGTGATACTGAGACAGGCATACAGCTCATATTTTTCATTTCAAATATTCACTGACACTCCCCCCCCCAAAAAAGGTAGCAAGAAATACTAGCAACAGTGTTGTTCCTCCCAATCCAATTCAAAAAATTATATGCAGCATGATTAAGCAAACATATATTAATTATAGAAAGAAACTCACACTGTGTCAACTGTAAATTGCTTACCTGCTCGCTCTCTCTCTATAGCAAAGTCACAAAACAAATACTAAACGAAACAAAAGCGAAGTAAGTAACGCTCCCTGTTGCTTCTCTAGTTACCAGAACAGGCTAAAAGCTATGAAATATGCCCTTCATGGAAACAGCTCTGAGCATGCTGAGAACAGATGTATGATTCTAATAGGCTACCATATGGTACAGGACCGTTCTTTTTTTAAAAAAAAAAATATTTATTAAGAATTTTTATAAAAGAAAAGCATAAATAACAAACAACATTGCTTATATCATACACAAAATTTCATAACTTGTTTGGACTTCCTCACGTTTCCTGCTCCCACTTACATTGTTAAAAAGTTTTTTCAAGCAAATTATCATCTTGTTTACAATCTTATATCCACTCGTTTAAATATAATCTGGTAGTTCTCCCAAAGGATTTGTCTTTTCCTTAATCTCACTTATCATCTAATTTCAATCTAGTTTAGTGGTGGCCAATTATTTATGATCAAGCATCCTTCTTAACATTCAATCAAATTACAATATTTTTGTAAATAAATTTTAAATTTCTTCCAATCTTCTTCCATCCTTTCTTCTCCCAGGTCTCGGATTCTGCCGGTCATCTCTGCCAGTTGCATATAGTCTATCAGCTGCATCTGCCATTCTTCCAGTGTGGGTAGATCTTGAGTCTTCCAATTCTTAGCAATGAGTATCCTTGCTGCTGTTGTTGCATACATAAAAAATGTTCGATCCTTCTTTAACACCCTCTGGCCGACAATACCCAAGAGGAAGGCCTCTGGTTTCTTGGTGAAGGTATACTTAAATACCTTTTTCAGCTCATTATATATCATTTCCCAGAAGGCCTTCACTTTAGGGCAGTTCCACCAGAGGTGAAAGAATGTTCCTTCATTTTCCTTACATTTCCAACATTTATTATCAGACGAATGGTATATTTTGGCAAGTTTTACTGGGGTCATGTACCATCTATATATCATTTTCATTACATTTTCCTTCAAAGCATTACATGCCGTGAAATTCAGCCCAGTGGTCCACAACCTTTCCCAGTCCTCAAACATGATGTTATGCCCAATGTCCTGTGCCCACTTTATCATAGCAGATTTAACCAGTTCGTCTTGTGTATTCCATTTTAACAGCAAGTTATACATTCTTGATAGTACCTTAGTCTTTGGTTCTAACAGTTCTGTCTCCAACTTCGATTTCTCCACCTGGAACCCTAGTTTTTTGTCATTTTTAAAAACTTCTTTAATCTGGGCGTAATGTAACCAGTCTCGCACTTTACCCTCCATTTTCTCCAAACTCTGCAATTTCCAATTGTCCAGAACCGTTCTTAAGGGGTTTCAAGCAGTCCACCCTAACCTGATATGAGTGTCTGCTGGATAGCCCTGGTAACAACAGAAGGTGCCTGAACCAGCAGAATCTGAAAAGACAGCAGTTCTCCTAATGTTCAAATGTCTGTTACATGTTTTTTCTCTGCCTAATGACAGTATTGCCACAGCTATACTTTGGGGTTAAGATTCAGTGAGTGGTGCAGAAAACTGAATGACCTGAAAACAGGACATTGACAGAAATACTTCCACAAGCCTCTATAAGTTCAGAGAAGTATAAAATGCGTGTGAGACAGGACAGAGTGTGTGGCTTTGAGATTTGGGGAAGAGGAGGATTTTAAAAATTGTTTCACACCTTCAACTGTGGGCCAGGAAGATCCCCCACTGGTTACAATATCTGACCCATTGTTTTATGAAGACAAATTAGTTCAATTTATTGGAAGCTCCAATAAGCATCCCATTTTTTACAAAATCGTACTAATGCAATTTATTAATCAATGGTCAATTTGATCTATAAAAGAATAACTGAATACATTTAAAGATGATTTTCATAATTTTAATGTTTTATATTTTTGTAAACTTGGGGGGGCAGTTGTTTGTTTGTTTGTTTACAATCAATAAGTGTATAAATTTTGGTAAATAAACCAATCCAGAAATACGGTTTTTTCATTACCCAAAAATGCATATAATATTTGCATATAGATACATTAAAATGATGTTTGCATTTCTGGTAGCAATTTTTAGAAACCAATGATTTTGCTCACATGACTACTGTATTTTCCTAGGAAAGGCTCTCCACTTAGCTGGATTAGCACACAATTGATAGCTGGATTCCACTGCTATGAGATACTGTCAAGTCATCATTTCGAGAACAACCCTATCAAGCTGTTTTCGCTATTCAGTATGCATGACTATCATGAAATTGCTCTGCAAATGCAGTTTAAAACCTGGTGCAACGAATATTCAAGAGACACATGACTGTCTGGCTAATTAAATGAAATCCAACTATTCATCAACAGTTTTAAAAGGCATAATACAGAGCAACAGGGTTCAAAGGCACAAACCAGCAAACATTAAGCATGCTTGAGCCTCAACAAAATCAATGGCACTTTACATCCCACTGGTTTAATGTAAAGAGGAGTGCTGTGAAATCAGCCCATCTCAATTTGAAATGAGCTGTGCTGCATTTGAGAAAACTGAACACTTCTTTTGAGAGCTTGAAAGAACATCCAGCCACGGGTAGTTTCCCCACCATCATCCATCATCTTGTCTGCTAATGGTGTAGTGCATGGGTAGGCAAACTAAGGCCCGGGTGCCGGATCCGGCCCAATCACCTTCTAAATCCGGCCCGCGGACAGTCCAGGAATCAGCATGTTTTTACATGAGTAGAATGTGTCCTTTTATCTAAAATGCATCTCTGGGTTATTTGTGGGGCATAGGAATTCGTTCATTTCCCCCCTGAAAATATAGTCCGGCCCGCACAAAGTCTGAGGGACAGTGGACCAGCCCCCTGCTGAAAAAGTTTGCTGACCCCTGGTGTAGTGGTTAAGAGTGCTAGACTGTGACCTGCCAGGCCAGGATTAAAAACTTCACAAAGCCATAAAGGTCACTTGGTGATCTTTGGCCAATCACGGTCTCTCAGTCTAGCCTACCTTGCAGGGTTGTTGTGAAGACAAAATGGGTAAGAGAACAGTGTATGCCACCTTGAGCTCCTTGGAGGGAAGTTGAGCTATAATGGCAATAAACAGATAATAAAATAAAAACATATCCCAGTTCCCACACTAACCAAGCTGGGCAGGGGGAGAACACAAGCACTGGCTAAAGTTGAACACTCTTCCTAAGTTCCCAATGCTCTGTATGCTTCTGAGCATACCTGGAATGTCTAATGTTGATGCAAACAACAATATTCAAATAAAGTCAGCCTTACATCTTGAAAGCTGACAGTTGTAAAGTGGTTTACAGTCTCAGAACAGGAAGGCTTCCAAATGTACATCTTCCACTCTCATCCCATGTGTGAAGCCTGCTCATGTCCTGGCAATTTTGGCAGGGACGAAAGAGCAAACCCACCCCACCTTGCACCAAATATGACAGCAAAACAGAAATTTCTGGGGCAGGTTCTTCTGCCACACAGGTCTTCCCACAGACATCTGGCTTCATTACTTGGCCAGCAGCCACTTTTGCCTGCTAAATAAGAGCTTTTGTTCCCAAACAAGCACAAGACAACACCCCGCTTCTGATACAAATGTGTATTCCTGAGACTGTCAAGCAGTCACTGAAGACATAAAGCTGAAATATACAAGCTATTTGCTGTGAAGCAGTCCCCTATGCTCAAATGAAAAACTCTAAATTAAGTGGATTATGTACTACATGCCAAGCTCCTAACTCTCATGGCTGCCGTGTTGGATGTTGACATATAGTGTCTGCAAAGCCAAAGCAACAAATAAATAAATCTCCAGAGTTCTCTAAAGACAGGGATTCTTTGTCCTTTCTAGCTATTCTGTCTCTTCCACGTATCCTCTTCCCATACTCTGCATTGACGCATATTTCCCACCCCTACAGTGAAGCTTTCTCCCAAACCCTCAAATTCTGCAAGTATTCTGCAAGCTACAAAATTGTAATTAATTTACATAAGTAATGTAAGGCTATAAATACAAAGTACCTGGCAACACATTGTTTCAAATTTAGCAAAAAAAAAGAGAATAAAAGCATGAATTTGGCCATGTGATTTGAACTTTCTTTACTACCTGTTTCAGCTTCCCCATGCTTCAGCTGCCAATGCTTACCCTTCACCTAAATGGAATTACAATAGCAATTCTGTGTCTAAAATGCATTTGAGAGTCTTAATTGTTGCCAGCTAGTCTCCGTTTAATTCTCTAAATTGATTTTCTCTAGCTGTGTAGCATTCCTAAAAAGATCCGAATACATCATTTGTCTTTTCAGTACAGCACATTAGCTCCCAATTACAACTGTTAGTTATGAATGTGTCTAATTATTTTCTCTTTGAGGATATCATTAAACTCACTAACAAAGGAACCAAACTGAATCCTATCCTATCCCCTATCCATCAAACACATACAGGCACACAATGGAAAGCTTATGGACCTATAACATCACCTTAGAATGTCTTCTTGTGACAGTCAAGCATACGAAAATCAAACAACTGGCCTATCCCCTCACCTGCCACAACACCATCTGCCATGTGGGAAGGATTCCAGGAGGAAGAGGGGGAGGCAGGCAGACAGACAGAAAAAACGTCAGGAGCTTGCTCCTTCTCCAGTTGAGCTGCCTAAATTTTGTTACAAAACTTTTGGCATCCTTCATTGAATTTTTATAATATTGTGAGCTGCTTTGAAAACTTCAGTCAAAAATACAAGCCTACTAAAACAAATAATTATTCACCTGCCTGCCAGTAGGCTATATTTTTACAAACTATTCTGCTTCCTTACCAATAGAAGGAAACATCATAATAGTACTACAGCAGTGGCAGACTCAGTACAGTGGTACCTCGGGTTAAGTACTTAATTTGTTCCGGAGATCCATTCTTAACCTGAAACTGTACTTAACCTGAAGCACCACTTTAGCTAATGGGGCCTCCTGCTGCTGCCGTGCCGCCGGAGCACGATTTCTGTTCTCATCCTGAAGCAATGTTCTTAATGTGAGGTACTATTTCTGGGTTAGTGGAGTCTGTAACCTGAAGCGTATGTAACCTGAAGCG
Organism: Podarcis gaigeae; assembly: GCF_964106915.1. NCBI lineage: Eukaryota > Metazoa > Chordata > Lepidosauria > Squamata > Lacertidae > Podarcis > Podarcis gaigeae. The sequence continues at coordinate 65,673,083 of NC_139678.1, read as the reverse complement.
TATATAACCCGAGGTACCACTGTACTGAACAAGATAAAGGCATGCAACATGTGAAAATGTATGTCCAGATATATTTATTTTAAAATCTACACCTTTCTTTCTTTCTTTCTTTCTTTCTTTCTTTCTTTCTTTCTTTCTTTCTACTTCTAAAAGAGATCACACTGCCTGGCCAAATACTGGTTGGCTGTTAATAGAATTACAACACAAACAACAAATCTGAGATAAGAGAGTGATGCAAGCAAATTATTTTACTCTGTTACTGTCTTTTCCCAAAAGTTGGAAGCCTTTCAGCCACAAATTTCATAGAGGCCAGCCCTGGGCACATTGTACAATGTCATGGCTGCTGTGTTTCTGGCCTCCTGGACCAACCTATTCAGTAATTTAAAAACCAAATGTAGGCAAATTGGTGCTTGCAATCTTACATCAGAACAAATTAGTTCCTGCAATCCAACATGGTCATGCAGAGGCAGGGGGTCCCTACAGACTACATGTTCCTGAATGTAGGGAAGTTGCATTAGTGCCAGATGTAATCAACCCAATACACCAGGGACCCTGGTAAGAGTGTACCAACAGAGTGGGCTGTACACATGCCGCAGTGTCAATATCAAAACCATGGTAAGGCAAACAATCTTTTCTTTGCCAACAAACATTTTTGACAGACAGATTTTGACCCAAAAAACTTACACACATATAATTTGACTTGCTGAGAAACATGACAGTATGCAATCATACTTAAATACTACTGCCTTCCTAAGCATGTTATTCTCTCAAAGTGAAGGTTTGCCACCCAAAAATCTACCTAATCTACCTAATCTATCCTCCACCAAAATCTACCTAATACTCTTTTAAAGCCAAATAAAGTGGTGACCATCATACCTTGCAGCAGTGAATTGTGTCTTAACACTAATTAAGGTCAGTATTAAGTGAGGTTCCTAATCCATGGTTTAGAGTTGGTTTGTTCATTCACAATTTTGGGTTTGGACAACATGGGAAGTAATGACCAGCTAAAAGCAAAGGTTTCTAAACTCTGTGTCATGCTGGAGGAAGAGGTGGAAAAAAGGGAGTACAAGTACAGGTGGGAGGCTAGGCTCATTTTTGTGACACTAAACCAGGGTTTAAGTCCATATTGCCTTCAAATGCATTCAGTGATTAGTTTTAACATTAATACACATCATTTTAAAAAAATTGAAATGACTGAATTTTACAACCACATTCAAAACTGCTAATGCTGGATGCTGGTTTGCTAAATATTATCTTACTAAGGCTACAATACTATACAAACTTATCTGAGTTTAAGTCCTATTGACCACTGAGGGGCTTAATTCTGAAGAAACTGTATAAGACTGCACCATCAAAGTTTAAGTAGCATCTACAGTATATGGTATTTATTTTAGTAATAAGAAAGTGATGATGAGTTCCCAACATGTGACAGAACCCACATCCTTACTCCAGGCTTAATTTTACTCAAGAGCCTTTTGTTTTTTGAAAGATTTACAATCTACCAGACCATTCTTGCCTAGTGTCTCTGTGTTTGTTGACATTAAAATATATGTTGGCTGGCAGGTCTAAGTTTGTGGATCCTGCAAAATCTTGTTTTTCAAGCAGGAACAGTTATCATCAAACTGTCAAAAGAGGAGACTGGTTTTAGCAATGTTACACGTTTCAGTCTTAGAATTCAAAAATTTTACATTTCAGTCCTTTCAATTCAGCTCCAGTGATGCATTACTGTACATTTTGACTTGTCAATAAAATGACAAATGGATAGCCAATGGACTAGTAATCAGTTTTAGCAATAAGTAAATAAAAGTCACCATAATTGGGGTAGTGGTTGGTTGAGAGGGCAGGGCAGCCTACGATGGGCCAGAGGGAAGGGAAAAAATGACTTCTCCCTATCCACACAAATTTCTAGACGTTGAGATATCTTCTTGAGTTCCCAGTTACTCTTGACTAAGGAGAGGGTAAATCCCTGAATATTCACTACTGAATCATTATGGAACAGATTACTCTTGTCAAGCACAGTATTAGACTCAAGAAGAGAAACAACTTGAGGAAACCAAGACAACATGCCTCACTTGCTAATCATACAAGCAGCTGAAATGAACAGTATTTGAAGTACATAGCATAGGGTTTGGCTTGTGCATAGCAAAATTACTCAAGAGAAAATATTGTCCTTATGCTAAGAAACCAGCATCAAGTCTTATTGGCTGTTCTTTTCCAGGGAATGCCTTACTAAAACACACACACACACCCCACACACATATATCACACACAATCTAGTCAGCTTGTGGCACTGTAGAACCCAACAGCCTCCCTAGAACAGATTTTGTTTTTTGCATAACCAACAAGAAATAGTTGAGCTCTCCAGTGAAGTAAAGTTAACAGCTACACAGAGAGAGAAAAGAATACCAGATGCTAATGCTGCTTGATGTAACCATATCTGAATTCCACTTGAAAGATTGCTTGGGTCAGCAGGAGATAACTCCAGACAGAGTGACTCAATGCAGAAAAAGGACATGAATGTATCAGCAAATCAACTTTTAAAAAGCATGTAATATTTGGTAGATACCCACCTGAGTGCTCTGAAAGGATCAAAACTCTACTCTAACATGAGGCAGGACAAACATACAAGAACACAATATACCACAAGTGAAAAAGTATGGGGACGCCCTAGGAGGTTTATAGTTCTAAAGTGGAAAATTAAAAAGGTGTCAGCTCAAATTGTCCGCTTGAGAAAGCACAAATGCTAAACAGTAAAGTAACTGCCAAGCAGCAGCATGCTTGGTAATTACAATTCACAGTTTGTTTACATCGACACCAGCCAGCTGAACAGTAGAACCAATCCACATAATTTGGGCTTCAACTAAAAAAGAAAAAAACAAACCAAGCACACACAAACGCCACCCCAAAATTTCCTGTATGCTGAATCTGTCTGCTGAAATTCAGCCCCTTATCTTAAAAAGCTGCCTTTAATTCATGTAGTAGCCCCTGCCTCTTCCCTAACAGTAACTAGGCTTAAAAGCATAGCAGCTGACTTAGAGCATGCTGACCTTGAGCAAATGAACGCACTTAGCAGCATGTACTTCTGGCTTATTTCACTGCACCAGCGAAACAGCCTCACCATCTATAGTAGTCAACAGTTTCTGGCCACCACCCCCTGCCTATTTAAAGATATCCCCCACAACATTTCAGTGATGCACAGTTCAAAGTGATAGAATAACATCTGAGGCCACATTCCAGTTCAAGTTGTTTACAGAGGAATCTTGTTCTGGTTCTCATGCGCTGCTTCTTTCATCAATGAGTAGAATATGAGTAGAATATGGTCAGAACTATGTATTTCCACTTACACAACACGAATATACATAATTTCACAATATCCCTTGAACAACAGCTAAATCAAGGGTTGTGGGAAATGTTCACTTATAAAAAGATAGCTAAATCATATCAGCATGTGACAAGATGGAAAAATATGAAAGGCAGCAGCTTTTGCTCACAAATACTATATATAGCATACCACATGTAGAAATATATTTGGTTTCGGAACTAAAAATGTAGCTAGAAATGTAAAAACACCTGCTTATCTGCTTTAACAATGTCTGCTGAGCTTTATCATGAAATATTATCAGAATGCTTAGCCTAAGCACACTGAATTTCTCCCCTTGGGAAGCTGTCTTAAGACTCAACTTTAATACAAAGGGCAGAAATGATATTCATTTATCAGTCCTCCAAGTACAGTTTTGACCATAAAACAATTTATTTTTAAAATTATCAACTAACCTTGGCTGTGTCCTCTTTAATCTAATCCTAGTCACCAACCAAGTACAGTGGTACCTCGGGTTAAGAACTTAATTTGTTCTGGAGGTTCGTTCTTAACCTGAAACTGTTCTTAACCTGAAGTACCACTTTAACTAATGGGGACTCCTGCTGGCGCCACACCACCGCCGCACAATTTCTGTTCTCATCCTGAAGCTAAGTTATTAACCCAAGGTACTATTTCTGGGTTAGCGGAGTCTAACCTGAAGTTTCTGTAACCTGAAGCGTCTGTAACCCGAGGTACCACTGTACATAAATAGTTTGTATATAAATATTTGTACAAAACAAAATACGTTGCTCTCTCCTGATAACACTAGTGGTTCAAAACATCTGAAGCTGGATCCTGAACATCTCATTCTAGTACTCAGGAATTTGAAATAATTTTTACAGCTTTAAAAAACAGAAAACTAAATTAGCATGGTTTCAAGTTTAAAAAAAACCAAACAGAACTCCTGCAGATAACATGTATTGCCAGGTAAGACACATATGGTCCTGAAAATACCCAGATTTCCAGAGGTGTACCCTTGTCAGAATGTTGCGCTTGTGGAATCTAAAAGACCAACAGCATTATTATGGCATAAGCCTTCAGGGATTGCAGACCACTTCATCAGATGTACGTCAATAACAGCACAGCTCCACTAGGCCCCTTGCTAGCTATAGATTTCATATGTACCTGCTTCACGAAGCTGATAGCAAGACTGAAGAGAGAGAACTAAAATATTTTCTGTCAGCATTATATAGATATCCAAGTTCATGAACTTCCTCAATTTTCAAGTACCCCACTTTACATTCAGAGATATCTAATCATCCTTCATATAGCACTTTTGAGCAATTGAAATGTTTTATTCCATATTGTTATACAGTGGTGCCTCGCAAGACGAAATTAATTCGTTCCGCAAGTTTTTTCTTCTTGCGAGTTTTTCGTCTTGCGAAGCACGGTTTCCCATAGGAATGCATTGAAAATCAATCAATGCGTTCCTATGGAAACCGCCTTCAGACTAGGTCCGGGGACAGTCTGTCCCCCGACCTCTTCTGAAGGCTGGGGGGGGGACAAGGGCTTTTCTTCCCACCCCCAGCATTTTAAAAAACCCCGGGACAGCGGAGGACTTCTCCGCTGTCCGGGGCGATTTTAAAATGCTGACGGGCAGCAGCGAAGCCTTCGCTGCCGCCCGCCAGCATTTTAAAAAACCCCGGGACCTCTTCTGAAGGCCGGCGGGGGGCGAAAGTCTTTGCTCCCCCCCGCCTGCCTTCAAAAGCCGTCCGGGATAGCGGAGAAACACGCTGCGTTTCTCCACTCTCCCGGGAAGGCAGGCAGGGGGGAGCAAAGACTTTCGCCCCCCGCCGGCCTTCAGAAGAGGTCCTGAACCTCTTCTGAAGGCCGGCAGGGGGGGAAAGTCTTTGCTCCCCCCGGCTGCCTTCAAAAGCCGTCCGGGATAGCGGGAAGCGCTTCCCTGCTATCCCGGACTGCTTTTAAAATGCTGGTGGTGGGGAGCAAAGCCTTTCGGCCCCCGCCGGCCTTCCTGGACCTCTTCTGAAGGCCAGAGGGGGGGAAAGGCTTTGCTCCCCACCGCCAGCATTTAAAAGAGGTCCCCGGAGATTTCCCTATGGGCTTTCTTCTTGTGAAGCAAGCCCATAGGGAAATTCGTCTTGCGAAGCAACTCGCAAACGGAAAACCCTTTCGTCTTGCGGGTTTTCCGTCTTGCGAGGCATTCGTCTTGCGGGGCACCACTGTACAGCAGTTACTGTTTTTATTTAAAATATGTATCCACTGCCTTTCATTTGAAGTGAAAAAGCAGTATAGAATAAATACGTTAAAATCATAATAGAAAAAAGCACACTAGTCAACAGGCCAGAGCAGAAATAAAACAGATGAATTCAACCATTTGATACTAACAGCCATGGAAAAAAAGTTAATGAGATTTAGCAATCACTGAAATGCCAGTGTTGCCATTTGCCTTAGTGCAGAGTGGGGGGTGATTCTATAAAGATTGTGCTATGGCTGAAAAAATCTCTCCATAGTCAACTCCAGGTACATCAGGTCTGCTGATGAGGAATCTAATAGAGCTGTCTTCAACACTTCATGCATTATTTCTTTTAAACCAGGGTTCATATTATAATGTCTGTTGTATATTTGGTTGTTTCTTCTGTTTGTTAACCACCTTGTGTATTAATGAAAAGTGAAATGAGAAATGAAAAATTCATATTCTTCCTGTCTCTTTTCAATTTTCCCCTCTCAAGAGGACCTCAAAGTAAAACACATAGGTATCCTAATACTCCAAAGCAGACCTGCTTTGTTTCAGAAGTGGAGCTGAAGCAGGCGCATTTCCACCATTCCTTATGTCAGCCATTTCAACAGTTGCTATCAATAATAGTCAATCACTAATATCTGTAAAAATATTTCCACACCTTTCTATTTTTAGCAACTCTGCCAGCTTTAACCAGCATGTAGACTTTATCCCACAGAATTTAAATTCATTAATACCTTTAAGATTAGATCCAGACTCGTCCTTCTGTGAACAAAAGAGCATCTGCAGTTTGTAGAATGGCTCAGGATCCTGTTCTGTTTCAGGCCCCAGTACTACCTCCCACAACAGCTCCAGCAGGCACTGCCCCCACAATCCTCCTATTTGGGGAAGTTACAGTGATCGAGGAATCTGCAAAACTCACCTCCTCCCTCCTTCCACCCATGGAAGTGACCAGTTAAACAAAGTTTTGCTTCCAACAAATCTGGATCCAACCCATAGTAATTAAGGCCAACCTGCAGTATTTTTAAAAACCCAAGGTTAGCCCATTGATTTCCAGGCAAAGGCAAACTCGGCCCTCTTGATGTTTTGGGACTACAACTCCCATCATCCTGTTAGCTAGGGATGATGGGAGCTGAAGTCCCAAAACATCTGTAGAGCCGAGCTTGCCAATGCCTGGTCTACACTGAGTTGTGACTAACATTTGACACTTGTTGGCATCCATCTGTCTCGAGAGACAATGGAGTGCGCATCTGTGGGTTAAGTCAAACCGCTGCATTAGCAGCACCAAAGTGACCTCCCTGGGCAATGTGTATGATGGTCCTGGACTGCCTAGATGACAAGACCCCAGCGGTCTTGCTGATGTGGTCCAAAGGAATGTAGGGCAAAACGTTTGGCATCGGTTTGGCTGCAGGAGTTGCTGGAAGGAGGCATAAAAGGCACCACTGGATATCACCCATAATATTTGCATAATAGTTACTACACAAAATAAAAAGTACTCTCAAATTTCAAGAGGTAACATGTACGTTTGCTGAATTCATATCCCTTCAACCAAAGATTTAGCTATAAGGTATTTAGCTATAAGGTATATGATAAGGGACGCAGGTGGCGCTGTGGGTTAAAGCCTCAGCGCCTAGGACTTGCCGATCGAAAGGTCGGCGGTTCGAATCCCTGCGGCGGGGTGCGCTCCCGCTGCTCGGTCCCAGCGCCTGCCAACCTAGCAGTTCGAAAGCACCTCCGGGTGCAAGTAGATAAATAGGGTCCGCTTTCTAGCGGGAAGGTAAACGGCGTTTCCGTGTGCGGCTCTGGCTCGCCAGAGCAGCGATGTCACGCTGGCCACGTGACCCGGAAGTGTCTCCGGACAGCGCTGGCCCCTGGCCTCTTGAGTGAGATGGGCGCACAACCCCAGAGTCTGTCAAGACTGGCCCGTACGGGCAGGGGTACCTTTACCTTTATATGATAAAATCAGGTTTATCTCAACTTTTCTCTCTCTCCCAGGCCATCTTGCGCACACAAAGGACATATTCTGACTTGTGGTTTACAAAGCAGAATTCAAAAATAACATAACCTCTTCTAGACTATTACCTCATAATCTACTTTAAAAGTCAGATAGTCCAGTTTTACACATGACACTTAAACTGAAGTTATGCTTATGAGGACTTCTGTGCAGAACCAAAACAAAAATATTTACACTCTGTTTAATGCTGTAAATATTCTAGGGAGCAATGAAAAATATAATTCAATTCAAGAATTATCCAAGTCAACATGCTTAGCATGCAATTTAGTAAATTGCAGACACTGGAGCAAAGTCAAAGCTTCAAAAATACCAATCAGAGGGCAGAAAAATGATTAAATACAGAAAGCTACATACCTGTAGTACCGAGACTGCAAATATGTTGAGCAGACAGTCTTTGATACATGGCTAGCAGATCCGAAGTCTATTACCTTAACTCTGTACGGCTGCCGGGCAGGATCCACCAACATAATGTTTTCTGGTTTGAGGTCAGCGTGTATTAAACCAAGACTTTTTAGTTTTTTCAGTGCAGTGGCCACCTGTTGCAGAATAGGCCGTATTACTTTTAGCTGAAGAGGACTAAATTTATTTTGTTTCAGAAAGTCATACAAATTCTGCTCCAACATCTCAAAAACTAAGCAAGTATGGTTTCGATGCTGAAAGCACTCATACGCTCTCACGAAGTTAAACTCATCAGCATTCTCAGTACTCAGTCTTGCTAATATGCTCACTTCTATTTGTCCTTGGCGTGCATAAGATGGGTGATTCTTTAGAATTTTGATTGCCACTATTTCATTTGTCCCTCTTTTCCAGCACTTTACTACTTGTCCAAAAGTCCCTCGCCCAAGGAAATCAAGAACCTCGTAAGTATTTTTCACAGAGCATAACACCTCATGATGCACTAGCTGATAATCTCCATCTCCATTGGTACCACTTGGTTTTGAAGTTGCAGTAGCTGTCACAACCGTCACTGGGTTTCCCAAGTTTGTTTGCAACATTGCAGGCAATATAGGCAGTTCATCAACAATCTGCATTGCGCCACTCTGATTCTCCAACTCTTCACTCTTACGCTTCAGTCCACATCGCTGGGGGCGGTCCAAGACGTTTAACCCACTTTCCTGTATCTCAGTCCAAGGTGCTTCCACTTGAGGTTGCTGTGCCTGCACTGCTAATATCTCTGTAGCACCTGCAATATTTTTTAAAGCGACAGCACTGGTCTGCAACAAAAAGGTCTCTCTTTGAGGTCTGTCAAATAGGTTTCTAGCCTGCAAGAAAGTACCAACACTGCTGGGAGGCTGAGCAATTCCAAAAAAATTATCATTCACATAGATCCGTGGGTAGATTCGTTCATGGTACACACAACTACTTGGCTCCACTTTTAGTTTCTTCACACTACAAAAGGCACTTGACTGAGTTTGATAAACATATGGTGGATAGACCAAGACTTGTGAGGCCATACCTGAAAAAAGAGGGGAAAAGGGAAAGAGTCAGTAAACTTTGGCAGTTGTTTCCTAATAATTTAATTATAAATCCATGAAAATGTTAAAACTTTTCTGTGCTTGTTTGGAGTTTGCTCATACTACACACAAAAAAATTGCAAGTCCTTCTGTACACTTGGATTTAAATACTTGAGTTGCTACATCAACAATACATCACTGCCAGACACTATCCGTTTGCACTATTGCTATACAGTACTGTATGTTGTTTTAGAGTCATCTTAAGCACTAAAACTGTGCAACCATTGCGACTCCAAGGAAATGCAGTCTTCATTATACACTCATCCACATTAGAATCTTGAACTGAATTCTTAAAGCAGGAGGGGATTTGGGGTCTAAAATGTTCGCTTGCTTATAAACTACTATTCTCCAACTAGAAGCTTAACATAGCACAGTTTAAAGCCTGCTAAGTCTGTTCAGAAGTGCAACACTACATTCAAATTATCATAATTCTGATTTTTCACTAAAGAACCAAACAGCTTTCCAAGTTTATTTAATAAAGGGAAGCAGACTACAATTGTATTTTTAAAGGGTCAACCCTGATAGTAGGTTAATTATATATAGAAATATATCAGTATATAGGAATCTCCATTAATTCCTACTACGGTACATTAGGTATTCATAAACCAGCATCTTGTATATATTAATTTGCTTTTTCAAATTGTAAACTGATGGATGCATATAATACATTACTTTATAAACAGCATACTGTAATACATGCATGTCCCTGCAGGTTATTTAACAAAAGATAAACTATTTTCAAACTTACAGCGTTTATACTTTTATATATTCAATGCCAGCATGCACTTATTCCTGACTCTTAAGTACTTAACAGTGTCTGTGTGTCCTGAGTACTGCCTGATTTAATTATTGGGAGTTAGATTCAGTTGAGGCCTCAGGACTCAAACAAGTCATTTGAGGGGCTCTGGTCAGCCACCTTGACCCTTGTCAACCTTGGCTATTAAAAACTAGTTGGAAGTGATTAACTGGATGGGTCTAGGGTCTAGTAGTTAATGTTCCTTGCAAGATGGCATAGTACCAGCTGCCTTGAAGGATACAGTGGCGCAGCCCCACTTCAAGAAGCCCACATTGTCCTGAACAACTACCACTCAATCATTGAAACCCTCTTTGCAGGCAATATGCTTGAGAGGGTGGTGGCCAGGCTACAACTACCTAGATAGGTCACAATTTCGAAACCTTATACAGACAGCTCTGAATCTGACACAGAAGCAACCAACATTGTGCCTTCCAGATTTTATTGTTCTACAACTCCCATTGTCCCTGATCATTAGTCATGGTAGCTGGGAATGATGAGAGCTGGAGCTCAGCTATACCTAGATGACATCACACTGGATACCCCTGGCTTGGAAGAATGGTGAGTACATATATACCTCGAGAATAAAATCTTGTGTGGTGCTCATTCAGTGAGTTTATAAAATGTTCTTCTGACCAGCCTTGAAAGTTCAATGCGTGTGCATGTTTATTTTTGCTCACTTCCCTGTACTAGTAATAAATTTTGTTTGAAATAACCACAATTGATTAACTACAAAGCAACCATTCAGGAACGTAGTATTTCTATACCTTTTTGTTAACTGTGCTCAACATTATCTCAGTATTCTTTACAAACAATGGTCCATAATGTTTTGTGAGATTGTGGTGTCCAGGACCTGGTGTGAGGAATTTGCTGGTTTGGCTGCTTTCAAGGCCAGTGTGCACCAGGTGCCTCAAAAACATGACTTTTCCACAGTCTTTCTCCCAAACTTGAGAAGGGGGTAGTACAATGAAATTGCTGGAACAATCTACCCATATCTGCTGTTTTAAGGTTCGTCACCCATTACAGACAGCAGCACACTTGTGAGCAAAAAAAATGGAAGTCCAATATTACTATTTTCCATAACACAGAGAAGTGAAGCTACATTCACAGGCAAGAAGAGATTTAAACTGGAATTCTCCTGTTTTGTTTTTAACGGTCCTCTTTTATCAATATAGTAGAAGCATCTACTGCATAAGGCAATTCATTACTGTAAAACACGTTGCCATTTGGGAACCTCTCAATGGTTAAAGTTAGTTTCTTCTTTCAACTTGCTTCCTTAACTCAGATGCTTGACAGCAGCGATCATGTTTTCAAAATTCCAAGTGAAGCTAACACCAGAAGTATCCACAACTTGTAGGCACACAAAAATATATTACACATGGAAGGCATGAAAATTTGAATCCAGACACCCTTCTCAAGTAAAGCAATTCTGCAGCACCTAAGCAAAGGTTTTGTCTGAATGGTAACTAAGTAATAATTCTTTGTAAATGTGAACCTGCTCAACCATATGGCTGGCCTGCTAATCTCTTGGACATTGACAGATCTCAGGATAGCTGCCAAAGCTGCTCTGCCCCGAATGGAATGAGCCTTGATATGACCTTCAATTGCAAGCCCTGTCAAACTTAAAAGCAAGAAAGTAACAGAGGTACTCAGTCAATTTCTATATTATTAAAAGTACTTAAATAATACTATAACACTGGTCTGAAACAAGATAACAAACAGATAGGATTACCAAACTTTCAAAAGGGAGAAATATAGTAGTCATGGGAAGCTACACTGATATCTGTTGGAACTCAAACTCTGCCAAGATTGTAAGGCCCAACAAAATCCTCAATTGCCTCACTGACAATTTCATTTTCCAGAAGGTGGAAGAAGCAACAAGGGGCTCATCTATCTTGGACTTGGCCCTCACCAACAAGGAGGAATTGATTGACGATGGGGAAGTACTGGGAAACTTGGGGGGAAGTGATCGTGGCCTCTTGGGTTTCAAGGGAAAATTGAGTATAATCAGATATCCACTCTAGACTTTAAGAAGGCTGATTTCAAAAAGCTTAACGGGTGAGATCCCATGGGCCGAAATACTCAAAGAGAAGGGAGTCCAAGATGAATGGTACTTTCTTAAAGGTGAAATATTGAGGATGCAAATGCAGACAATTTCAACAAAAAGAAAAGTGAAATTATAAACTATAAATAATATGAAGGCAGAGGTTCCCCACCTATTTCTAAACAAGCCTTACTACATCAAGAGAAAAAAAAACCCTAACCAATCACCTTTCACTCTCCTCTACCTCAGCATCCCACAGACAATTTTTGTTGTTAATAACACACATTTAACAAATGCTATACTTCCATCACATTCTACCAAAGAGATAGAGATCTTTCTCACTGCTGAAGTACTACCAGAGAGCTCCCAGCATACTCTTATACATGGTTGACTAGTGTAGGTTTTAGTTAGAGTAATCATTCTTCTAGAGATAAAATAAATTTAAAGCATTGTACCTTTATAGATTTTAGAATAAATAAATCTCAAAACAAACCACAGCTCAGAAATTAATTGCCATATTTTGTAAACACAACAGGTCCCAAATTATGTTTGTAAGCAGAGGTTATTACATACAAAAATTGCAATGAAGGCAGATAAACACAACAACCACTAAATACTTAGCAACAAATCAAAACATTACTATTTCTTTATCAGTAACAAATTTATTCCTCTCTTTCCATTACTGATTGTCCATTATTCTTTAAATGCTCTTTTAAATGATATTTCAAAGCTTAGTTGCCAAAATAAATAGGAAATGCATATAGCACTGCAGTACACCATTAAGTATGCGATTAAGAAACATTCTTTACTCCCAAGTCTCTAAGACAGAGGTAAAGAACTTTTACCCTGGGGCCCAACCTTGGCCCATCAAGCCATTCCCACCAAACCATGGATCAGCTGCCCATCAGCTGACATCCCCTCTCACATCAGATGTGCAAAAAGCAGAGGGGAAAAACTGGCTGCAACTGAGCAAATCAGCCCTAGGACATAGGAACAAACAAAGCCTTTCCCACTGCCTTTGCAAGCCCACAAGTCAAGCATAAAGTGGCTCAAGAGAAGACTCTTGTAGCAGATTGGTGAAAAGCAGGTTTCTTCCCTCTAGTTTGGAAGTTTCCACTAGTGGAACTTCTTGTGTGCACAAAAGCCAGGAAGAGCAGTCTCCACCGTACCAAGGCTGTAGCCCAGCAGACTGCTCCCCATTTCCAGCAGGGCTACAGATGTCCTTAGCTTAGCTGGTGGATGTGTTTCTATGAAAGGAGGGAATGATTGAGAAAGAGCTAAGGGAGCCACTTGTCTGTAATTCAAGGCTTAAAATAAAATGCAAACTAATAATAATATAATCAAATGCAAGTTGAAGAAAAAGACAAAAGCTGAGTTCTAAGCCCCACTGTCCACAACAGTCAAGTAACCCATCTACCACAATTCACAAAAAAAGCCTTGCATTATAGTTCATATTGACAAATATTGAAGAATACATTTGCAAGAATCTTTGGACAAATAGCTGATAATGTTCATGCATGCACTGAACTGACTGTCCCAATATTCTACAGCGTACATACAGATTTCTTTCTCTGCTTCTTGTTTCTTTGCTGCATCAGTATAAAATAATATGGAACAAATTACATGCAATGTATCATGTAATCAGTGGCAATGACAGCAAATTCCACATGCTAATTATGTGTTGAGTGAAGTACTTTTTTGCCGATTGCGAATCTACTTCTAAATCAATTTAATTGTAAAACTCAAAGTTCTCATCTTCTGAGAGTAGAAGTAAATTATTTCTACTTTTTCCACAACATGCATTAATTTCTAGACCTCTCTCACACTCCCATAAATGCCTTTTCCCCCTAAAGTTACATTATTAAACCATGATCTGAAGCAGTTTAATCCTTGCATATTTTAAATAACTTTAGTAAATAACAATCCACAAGTTCATACAAATTATGATTCATTCTATTCTGAAGTGAAAGCTTTCATTAGCCTGCTTTGTATTCCCAATCACCTGAACCAGTACAATTTATCCTATGACTTTCTTCTCTTTAAATAGCTACTATCCATTTGCTGACAAGCTATATTGTATCTCCACATCAAGGACAAAAGATATTTAAACAATCATTCTTAAACGATATGTAAAGTACCGTATTTTTCGCCCCATAGGACGCACCGAGCTTCCCCCAACCCCAGCCCCCAGAACAGGCAGCTCTCCGCAAGCCGTGGGAAGCCTGCGAAGGAGAGGCGCTGCGCGGAGAGGGAGAACTGTGCAGCGCCCTTCAAACGAAGCTGGAGACCCTTCTGTTCCTCCTCCCGCTTCGCAGGACAGGCGCCTCGCTGGGAAGCTGGAGGAGGAATAGAAGGAGACCCTTCTGTTCCTCCTCCGGCTTCTAGGCAGGCGCGTGGCTGAAGGGGCGCTGTGCAGGTCTCCCTCTCTGCGCAACACCTCTCCTGCGAAGGAGAGGTGCTGCACAGAGAGGGAGAACTGCGCAGCGCCCTTCAAGCGAAGCTGGAGGAGGAACAGAAGAGGCTGCTTCCAAAGCCGCGCGTCACCTCTCCAGCTGGGAGAGGGTCACGGGGCTATTCCTTAACCCCGCACACACTCTCCGGGCTGGAGAGGTGGCGCGCGGCTATGGCAGCAGCCTCTTTAGCCGCGCACCACCTCTCCAGCCTGCCTTTTGGGAGCTTTTCCTGCCTGCCTCCCCCCTGCATTCGCCCCATAGGACGCACACACATTTCCCCTTCATTTTTGGAGGGGGAAAAGTGCGTCCTATAGGGCGAAAAATACGGTAATCTCAAACTGGATTTGTTATTTATGTTAATCCAGGGCCTACAGATGCTCCACAGTTCCTGGACAGAATGAGGGGGGGAGGGAATCCAATTTCAATCAAATAGAAACTGCTACTATATGTTGTGGCGCAGGGGAAAAGGTGGAAGAAGAATAAAAATATTTTCAATTGTGTTAAATGGGAAACTATTGAAACTGCCAGACTAAGAAGTTAATGGCAACACTCTAAATTCCATGAATAAAAGGCACTTTGGCTTTCTAGTTTATTTACCAAAAGAAAAAACCCTCCATTTCCTAAGGAGTTGCACCTGGCACTTCTGCATACATCTAGACATGAATATATACCACTAATGCTAATATACAAATCATATGATCGCCACTATAAACAGAACTGAAAGAGTCATCTTTCCAAAAATTAGCCAAAACTAGTTTTTTCTTAAGTTAGGAAAGTGATGACACTTGAAAGCATCCCCTAGTCTCTGTGTAACCAACCCAACACACTGCACCTCTGCTGGAAAACTAATTCTGCAACCACTTTAGTCATACAATCATAAGAGTTAGAAGGGACCACGAGGGTCATCTAGTCCAACTCTCTGCCATGAAGGAATCTTTTCTCCCAAGTTCTAAGACTCTAAGATTGAGAATCTCATGCGGGACGCAGGTGGCGCTGTGGGTTAAAGCCTCAGCGCCTAGGACTTGCCGATCGAAAGGTCGGCGGTTCGAATCCCTGCGGCGGGGTGCGCTCCCGCTGCTCGGTCCCAGCGCCTGCCAACCTAGCAGTTCGAAAGCACCTCCGGGTGCAAGTAGATAAATAGGGACCGCTTACCAGCGGGAAGGTAAACGGCGTTTCCGTGTGCGGCTCTGGCTCGCCAGATGCAGCTTTGTCACGCTGGCCACGTGACCCGGAAGTGTCTCTGGACAGCGCTGGCCCCTGGCCTCTTGAGTGAGATGGGCGCACAACCCCAGAGTCTGTCAAGACTGGCCCGTACGGGCAAGGGTTCCTTTACCTTTTTTACCTTTAACTGCCTTTTGGTTCCAGAGGGTACAGCTACTATTGGTTCATTTAAGCTGCTGTATTTGGATCCTCTGTCTTATTGGTTTCCTCCAAAAGGCAGGACTGTGATTGCCTGATATTGTTCCCTCCAAAATGTATCCTTTCTAGCTTGTTCCCTGTCCCTATAAATGTAGCTCTCCCCTCCTCAAGTCTCAGTCTTGTTTGCTTTAATAAAGAAGTGTTACTAGAGAACTGTCTCCAGCATATTATGTCAAGAGGGCTGAAATCACAAACCCCACGTCACAACAGCTCGGTCACAAGACGTCATGGACTGGCAGGATGCAGAGGATGGTGGGAGGCACTAGCTGAGGAATCCCCATGGGAACTCTCAGGGGAAGATGGCTTACAGCCAGTGGATTGGTAGTAGGACAGTGATGAGTGGTCAGAGGCAGAGGAGGGAGCAAACTGGGAGGAGGAGGAGGTGTCGGAAGCTGAAAAGGCAACAGGGTTTAGTGAGCAAGAAGAGGCTGGGGCAGAGAGCAACCCAAAATCAGAGGCAGAAGGGAAGGGGGAGGCAGAGATCAGGCAGGCTGAAGAATCTAGGGAGTCTCCCCTTCCCCCAGAACGCAGTGAGAAATGAAAAGGATGGAGCAAAGAGAGACAAGATGACAGAGTCTTAGGCTCCCAGGGAAGGAACCAGGAGAGGTGCCTTAGAGAACAGTGGGAAGGAGGGGACCTTTGGACCTCACAACTGCCTCACTGGGGCAAGACCTACCGGGAAGAGTTGCTTGATCACAAGGCTTGCACTGTTTTGGTTTCTTTTAATAAAGAGTTAACTTCTCTGGGTGTTTTACTCCTGACTCCGGTTTCTGACAGAATCTCACACCACCACTACCATTATAGGGAAAATTAAATAACAGAATCTTAAGTCAGATATAGTACAGGCAGCGACCATTTTATACATGTCCAATTGACACGCAAGCACGCACACGGTCATCTCTACCACCCCAGAAGTGGCCTGAAAACAGGGTGGGGCCTGTATGTCCATTTGTCTCTAATCAACATCCAAGAAAATCAGCCAGCAACTGACAACAATATCCAAACATTCCCCTAAAAAGCCTATGACTGTCTGGATTTCTCTCTTTTAATTTAACAGTTTATTACATGGGGTGGGGGAGAGGGATACCCAGTTGTGGAACGCCACTTGTGCAATGGACTTTGGCTTGCACAAGCAAGGCATCTATTTTCTCTCCTCCCCCTCCAGCCTCCCTCCCACCCACCCCATACCAAATCTACTCTGAAAGGTTGGGGGTTGCAGGGGGTGGGGAGAAGATGAAGGGGAAATCGCTTCACATCCACAGGCAATGCTGGATTTCATCCAAAATCAATTCTAGGCAAAACAGTATGCTTTCTTTTACAAAAACCAGTAAGCATTTGTCAAGCATTGAGAAGTGCCCATCTACTTTACCTTCCTTAAAGGTAAAGGGACCCCTGACCATTAGGTCCAGTCGTGGACGACTCTGGGGTTGCGGCGCTCATCTCGCTTTATTGGCCGAGGGAGCCGGCGTACAGCTTCCGGGTCATGTGGCCAGCATAACTAAGCCGCTTCTGGCGAACCAGAGCAGCGCACGGAAACGCTGTTTACCTTCCCACCAGAGCAGTGCCTATTTATCTACTTGCACTGCGTGCTTTCGAACTGCTATATTGGCACGAGCAGGGACCGAACAACGGGAGCTCACCCCATCGTGGGGTTTCGAACTGCCGACCTTCTGATTGGCAAGCCCTAGGCTCTGTGGTTAAACCCACAGCGCCACCCATGTCCCTTTTACCTTTATTACATATAGTTTTATCATTTCAGACATCATATCATAGTCCCATTGCTTTCTTATCTAATCCTTGAAATAAGAGAACGCATCTCAAGTTTACACTTTATCTAACTGAGAAAGCCACTGTTCCATTACTAACACATCTGTCTTAAAATACATTTATGCTCTGTAATAATAAGAAAATAATTTACTGAAGGACACACAAAATGTATCTACAGCATGGGACTATTGCAGTAACACTTTCTGGGGAATCACAGGCATTATAACTGTGCAAATATGGCTAGAGAAATCTTGAGAGAGAATTATTCACACTCTCACCAAACTACAATTCCCAGGATGCTTTGGAGATAAAGCTAAGATGGTATAAAAATCAGTGTATATGTATGTCCCAAGTTGATTTAAATAGAAAGCTACATGTGTATCTAAATTTGATTGGTAGGTATAGAAGTGGAACAGCTGACAGACATGATCCTAGTAAGAAAATATTTCACTGTAAACATTTTAGAATGTTGGGTATTACCTTATACAGAATCATTAGTCCATCTAGTCCTAAATTGTTTTGGGGTTTTTCCAACTTGCAGTATTCATCCAGTGATTCAAGCAAAGAGAGTTATTTACAAGTTCTGAAACTTGGAGCTCCTTTATAAACAGAGTTCAGCAGGATTAAAACTTAAGAGCTGCACTCAAAACATATGCTCGTTCGCTGAGGTATCCCACCTCAAACTAGTCAAAACAAAAATAAAATTCTGCATGGTCATGTATAGTGAGTGCTGATCTAATACATAGTTTTAAAATCAAGCACATATGGGTCTAATGGGCCTTGTTATTTCTCAGGGTCATCTGTTCCCAAAAGAATTTAGCAAAAACAGAATTATTATATACATACTGTAGCAATGATTAAACGATCCAACATAAATATGGCATTAATTATAACTTTAATCAAATGGGATTAACAACCCACTTGTTTTGCTGTTGTTGTTGCATAGCAATAAACAGGTATGCGACAAGAAAAATGAAGCAATGGCGAAGAGGGTTCTAAAGACCACCTGCATGTTCAAACCACTCAATTCCCATCAGTTCCAGGATGATTTTTTTTCTCAGCCAAGCTCCAGTACCAGGTGATCTTAATTGAGAGAAAGGTGGTTAAGGTAGGAGAGATTAAGAAAAACAAACAGCAGGCATTGAGTTTCCAGCTCCTTCCGCAGGCATCCATACACTGCAAAGGGACTCTTGTTTCCCATGCTGCGTGTGATTGAGGGAGACTCCCATTTGAAAGAAAATGCAGCTAGAGTCTAGATATCAGTGCAGGGTGTGTGTGTTTTTCTTGGTAAAGCTTTATGCCAGGGGCAGCTAACCTGTAACTGTTGAGATGTTGCTGCACGGCAGCTCCCACAAGCCCTGGTCGTTGGCCATGCTAGAAGTCCAAAAACATATGAAGGGTCACAGCTGAACCATCCCTGTTTTATGCCATTACAGGCGGCAACCATCTTAGGCATGTCCAATTGATGCGTGATCACCGATGTGCAGGTCCTTTTGGGCCTGCAAGAGGGCAGAACAGGGGTGGAATGAGGTGGAATAGGGGCGGGGAAGGACAGAACAGAACAGAACAGGGGACGTTTATGCACGCTCTGCCAACCTGCGCGGGGGCCCGGAGCAGAACCCCCACATGAAATGCTCACCACCTTTATATATTTACAAAATCTCTATGTTGGTTAAACAGAACCTCCGATAGTCTGTTCTACACACAAACTAGTTTGGCTACAGACTCTGCAATATACAATACAGGCAGGCAGGCAGAGACTGGTACATCAGTGAGTCAATATGAAGGTTGCACAAGGAGCTTGAGAAAACACTAATAAACTAAGCCAGCCTTGTAGATTAAAAACAAAAGGCATTGTTAACCCTCTACTGTACTAATCTGAACTCCCCAACAACAGAAGCAACAAACCTTGGACTAAAACTGATCAAGGACTGGAAAGTCTTAGACATACATGAAATATTAAGCTGTATATAATTGAAGAGAGCAGACCTCTGATTCTGACAATAACATAATCAGACATTGATTTTTAGACAAAGAGGCTCTTGACAGATGCAGGTCAGCAGCCTCCAAGTTGATCCAAGGGCAAGCACTCTGCAGTCTACCCAGAAGAAGAGGACTTGATGCCGAACTCTGCCCCCAAGGCTAGAATTATTCAGCCAGGATAGAAATCAGATGCTGTACAAGCAACATAGCCAAGTGAGTTTTCTCTAACAATCCTTCCGCTACTTTAAAACCATCTTTATCTGTCCCCATTTACCAAGCATAGTGTCTATTTCTGGCACTTGGCCCTAATAAATCACTATCCTTATTTTGTCTTTTGTTGATGCCTTGTAAAATGTTCCTAATCTGGACATATGTGCATTGTACTTGCTATTACTCACAATTCAATCCCCATCCCTAGGTCTCTACAAGCAAACTCTCCCAAGCAGGGAGCACACATATATTTAGAGCTGGCAAAAACACACCCTAAATGTGTCACTTCATACACAAGTGGGGAAAGATTTGAGAAGCGCCTTATCACTGGAAGGGAGTCAGCAGTGACCCCTTTTCTCTTTTTTTAAAAAAGCCAAATTTAGATTCTATGGCTTTGAAAATTATCTACTAGTTTCCAATGTACCATCTGAAAGCAAAGTCCAAGACTAGACATCTGCTCATCAATTCCAGCAGTCTTGGAGAATATTGATTATTCAGATCCATTACAATAAAGAAGAGACGAAAGAGTATATTCTCCTGAACCTCTCAGCAATTCTTTATATCATGGACCAATTGAATTCTCTCTGTGTTGGGACTTAAGCCATTACAACACTGTGTTCCCTTGTCCTAACTGGAGGGAGGGAGAACAGGTCCTGCTTCTGGGCTTCCCATAGGCATCTGGTCAGCCACTGGAACAAGAAGGTGCTGGACCATATAGCCCTTGACCTAATCCAGTAGGATGCAGGTGGATCTGTGGTCTAAACCACTGAGCCTCTTGGGCTTGCCGATCAGAAGGTTGGCAGTTCGAATCCGTGCGACAGGGTGAGCTCCTGTTGCATCCCAGCTTCTGCCAACCTAGCAGTTCAAAAGCATACCAGAGCAAGTAGATAAATAGGTATCGCTGCAGTGGGAAGGTAAATGGCGTTTCTGTGCACTCTGGCTTCCATCAAGGTGTTCTGTTGCGCCAGAAGCAGTTTAGTTATGCTGGCCAAATGATCCGGAAAGCTGTCTGTGGACAAACGCCAGCTCCCTCGGCCTGAAGCAAGATAAGCAACACATCCTATAGTCATCTTTGACTGGACTTAACTGTCCAGGGGTCCTTTACCTTACCTAACCTTACCTAACCTAACCCAGCAGGTCTCTTCTTATGATATTCAAAGGTGGTGCTGTGAGACCTCTGTTCCACCCCAAGATTTTGATGTGCCTCAAGGTTCCCTCTTGTCCCCTAAGCTTTTTAACATCTATGTGAAACTGCTGGGTAAAATCATCCAAAGGTTTGGGCTAAAATGCCAGATGCAGATGGTAAGCAGCTTTGAACTTGTTTTCGTCTTCTAATCCCAAGGACGTTGTGGAAATCCTAAGCAGGTGTTTGGGAGCAATTTGTGGGTGAGAGCAAACAAGCTGAAGCTTAGCCCAGAGAAGATGGAAGCGTTATGAGTGGGGAGATCTGCTTATTCTGGATGGGGCTAAACTCCCCCCAAAGAGCCAGGTGTGCTGTTCACCTCTGCTCAGTGGTGATTACCATGGAGATGGAAGTGGTGTTGGCACCCAGGAGTGCTTTTTATTAGCTTGTGCTGGTTCGCCAGCTGCAAAAAGCTGGTCTTGCCTCAGCAACACATGCTCCAGTTACATCCAAGCTTACTCACTACAATGCACTTTACATGGGGTTGCCCGAGAAGATAGTACTGAAATTACAATTGGAGCAGAAGACGGCAGCTAGAACTCCTGAGCCATGTGACTCTTATTCTGTGTCAGTTATGTTGGCTGCTTATTTGTTTCCAGGACCAATTTAAGCTGCTGGTATTAGCCTTTAAAGCCCTAAGTGGCTTGGGACTGGGTTATGTGAAAGACCACCTGCACCTGTAATAGTCTGATGCTCAAGTTCAGCATCTGAAGCCCTGCTCTCTGAGAGGACCATACTTAGTAAATACTTGTGACCATTTTATTTTTATTTTTTTATAATATTTTTTATTAGTTTTATGAAATACAGAAAAAAGAATAAAGAGCATATTATAAAAGTAGAGAAAGAAAGTTACAAATTTTCTTGTTCTTTTTTCCAAATCTACTGGACTTCCCCGCGTCCTCCCAACCCTGCATTCTCTGTGATACATAACATCAGCAATTTGTTAACTTGTTTCAATACTTGTTGTATCTTTCATTTTATCATGTTACCCAATTTCAAATATATTATAACCCAAATCATGTACGTTTTCATTTTAACACAATAAAGTTGGTTCATTATTCTATCTCTGACTTCTTGTACCTTAATTTCCATTTCTTTAGTTTAACATTACTGAAGCTAGAATTTCCTAAAAGGTGCGTTTTTTAACATTCATACAACTTATGTTTTTCCAGATATTCCTTAAATTTTTTCCAGTCCTCCTCGATTGTTTCTTCTCCCAAGTCTCGGATTCTGCCAGTCATTTCGGCCAGTTCCATGTAGTCCATCAACTGCGTTTGCCATTCCTCCAGTGTGGGTAAATCTTGTGACTTCCAATATTTTGCAATCAAAATCCTTGCTGCTGTGGTGGCGTACATAAAAAAAGTTCTATCCTTCTTAAACACCCTCTGGTCCACCATGCCCAAGAGGAAGGCCTCTGGTTTCTTAGGTAAGGTAAATCTAAGTACCTTTTTTAGTTCATTATGAATCATTTCCCAAAAGGCCTTCACCTTCGGGCAGGTCCACCAGAGGTGAAAGAATGTCCCTTCCGCCTCCTTACATTTCCAACATTTATTATCAGACAGGTGATATATCTTAGCAAGCTTGACTGGGGTCATGTACCACCGGTATATCATTTTCATAATGTTTTCCTTCAAGGCACTACATGCCGTAAATTTCATTCCGGTGTTCCATAACCTTTCCCAGTCTTCAAACATAATGTTATGCCCCAAGTCCTGCGCCCACTTTATCATTGCGGATTTGACTGTCTCATCCTGAGTATTCCATTTAAGCAGCAGGTTATACATTCTCGAAAGTAGTTTACTTTTTGGTTCTAACAATTCTGTCTCTAGTTTCGATTTTTCCACCTGGAATCCAACCTTCTTATCTACTTTAAAGACCTCTTGAATTTGTGCATAATGCAACCAATCTCGCACCTTGTTTTTTAGTTTTTCCAAGCTCTGCAACCTCCAATTGTCTCCAATCTTTTCAATAATTTCCCCATATTTAGGCCAATTGGCTTCCATATTAGGTCTCTTACGTGCCTTGGCCTCCACCGGTGAGAGCCACCTCGGAGTCTTACTCTCCAATGAGTCCTTATATTTTGTCCAGACCATTAAAATTGCTCTCCTGACAATGTGGTTTTTAAACAGTTTGTGCACTTTAACCTTGTCATACCACAAATATGCATGCCACCCAAAAGCATTGTCAAACCCTTCCAGATCTAGGACATCAGTGTTTTCCAGTAAGATCCAATCTTTCAACCAGCAGAAGGCTGCGGATTCATAATATAACCTCAAGTCTGGCAGGGCAAATCCCCCTCTTTCTTTCGCATCAGTTAATATCTTAAACTTTATTCGGGGCTTTTTGCCCTGCCAAACAAACTTAGAGATATCCTTCTGCCACCTTCCAAAACATTCCACCTTGTCCACGATCTGTAGGGTCTGAAACAAAAATAACATTTTTGGCAATACGTTCATCTTTATAGCTGCTATTCGGCCCAACAAGGAAAGTTTCAATCTTGACCACGTTTCCAAATCTCTTTTGATTTCTGACCAACATTTCTCATAGTTGTCTTTAAACAGATTCAAATTTTTGGAGGTCAGATACACCCCTAGGTATTTTACTTTTTTAACCACATTTAATTCTGTTTCTTTCACGAACTCATCTGTTTCTGTAGTTGTCAATTTTTTTGCTAGAACCTTAGTTTTTTGCTTGTTCAACTTAAATCCCGCCACCCGACCAAAATCCGAAATTAATTCTAACACTCTTTTAGTACTAGAGACAGGCTCCTGCAATGTTAATACCAGGTCATCTGCAAATGCTTTCAATTTATATTGTTTCACTCCGACCTCAATTCCCTGTACCAACCGGTCCTTTCTAATCATGTTCAATAGCACCTCCAGAACTGAAATAAACAATAGGGGGGATAGGGGGCACCCCTGCCGTGTCCCTTTTTCAATTTTAAACTCCTCTGTCACCACATTGTTTACTATCAATTTCGCTTTTTGTTCTGAATATATTGCTTCTATTCCATTTTCAAACCCCCGCCCCACTCCCATCTCTTCCAAATTTTTCTTCATAAACATCCAGGAAATGTTGTCAAAGGCTTTCTCCGCATCAATAAAGATTAGCACCGCTCTAGTGTTAAGCTTTGTTTGTAAAAGTTCCAAAATATCAATAATGTTTCTTGTGTTGCCAAACAAATACCTACCAGGGAGAAAGCCAGCCTGGTCCTTATGGATCACTTCATTAAGCACTTTTTTAAACCTACTTGCCAAAATGTCTGCAAAAATTTTGTAATCCACATTTAGGAGTGAGATGGGGCGGTAGTTCTTAAGCTGGGTCTTTTCAGTTTCTAGTTTGGGTATCAATGTGATGAAGGCTTCTTTCCACGTTTCCGGTGCCTTCCTCCCCTCCATAATCTGGTTACAAACCTCCAACAAAGGTTGTATCAAATAGTCCTTCAGAACCTTATAGTATTTGGAGGTAAGTCCATCAGGGCCTGGAGATTTGCCTAATTGGAGGTTCTGAATGGCGCTTTCAATTTCTTGCTGTGTGATATTACTATTCAGGATTGTTCTCATTTCCTGAGGTATTTTCTGTAATCCATTGGTTTTAAGAAATTGGTCCACCTCCGAATCTTTCTGTGGCCCTTGTGAATAAAGTTCTTTGAAATATCTCTGGAAACACTTTCTAATTTCCTCGGGTTTCTGAACCATTCTCCCTTCAATCTCTAGATTTGTAACTGTATTAAGTTTTTGTCTCTTTTTCAACTGCCATGCTAGCAGTTTCCCACACTTATTTGCTGATTCAAAAGATCTTTGTTTCATTTGTTTAATTCTCCATTCCACCTCTTGATTTATCAATTTCAAATATTGTGCTTGGAAAAATTTCACTTCTCTCAGCACTTCCTTCGACTTGGGCCTAGATCTTAATTTTTTTTCTCCATCTCTTATTTTTTCCAATATCTTCTCCTTCTTTTCATTCCAGAGCTTTTTCTTGATCGTGTTTTGTTGTATTAGAAACCCTCTCATGACTGCTTTACTTGCGTCCCAGATTATTCTTTTTTCCACAGTAGTATTTAAATTTATCTCAAAATAATCCTTTAAAGTTTTTTGGGCCTTCTTAACAATCTTCTCGTCCCTTAATAAGGTGTCATTCATTTTCCATCTGAAGGATCCGGTTGTGTTTAGTCTCAATTCCATTTTCAAAGCATTATGGTCGGAGCAGGTTTTTGGGCAGATTTCCACCTTTCTAGTCTTGGGTGCCAGTCCTCTAGTTATCCATATTTGGTCGATTCGTGTCCATGTCAGATGAGCTTCAGAAAAGAAAGTCCCTTCTTTTCCTAGGGGGTTCTTAACCCTCCATATGTCAATTAAGTCCACATTGTCAGTCATTTCAAAAAAAGTTTTAGGTAGTCTGCCATCTTTCGTTATGTTAGCACTTTGCGACTTATCCATATTTACAGACACAACCCCATTCATATCACCCATCATGATGATGTTGTTGTAGTCTAGGTAATCCAGCATAATCTCATGCAGCTTCCTGAAAAATTCCGATTTTCCTTCATTTGGGGCGTATATTCCTAATATCAGAAATTTTTCTCCTTGTGTCTGAATTTCAATCGCCAAAATTCTGCCGTGATCATCTTTAAATAAGAATTTCGGTGACAGGCTCTCCTTTGCATATATCACCACTCCTCTTTTCTTCACTTTGTCCGAAGAGATAAATTCTTGGCCTAGTCTTTTATTAATTAGCACTTTTCTGTGGAGCCTTGTCACATGCGTTTCTTGCAGGCAAATAATGTCCAATTGTTCTTTTTTCAAAATATGAAATACTTTTCTTCTTTTTTCCAGAGAGTTTCCGCCATTTATATTCCAACTAAGAAGTTGCAGCGACATCCTGGTCTAATTGGTGGGTCTACAGTGGGGTGTCTAGGTTTCCCTCCGATCCCGGAGGTGGTAATGCTGGTCCAGATCCAGACGGTGTAGGCTTTGGAGATGGTCCCGGTGGTGGTGGAGGCCAAGAAGCTGCAGCTCCTTTCTGGAGGTCCTCCTCGTGGTCGTGTAGGAACTTCTGTTGGTCCTCCGGTGTTTTAATTCTTACTTTCCTTCCTTTGTAGATAAATGATAGTCCTTGCGGAAACTCCCACCTATAAGGGATTGTGTTGTATCTCAACAGTTTGGTCAAATCTGTATAAGTGGTCCTAAGATCCAAAAGGTGTTTAGGTATATCTCTGTAAATTTCAGCCTTTTTACCTTCTATCTCCAAAGATTTTTTGAAATGTAGGCCTAGTATCTTGTCTCTTTCCTCTCTCGATCTCAGAATAACCAAACAGTCTCTGGACTTGTCCTTCTTTATCAGTTTTCCCAGTCTAAAGGCAGTCACAATTTTAAAGTCCTTATCTTCCTCAATCCCCCAGAATTTGGAGAACAAAAGTGTTAAAAATCCCTGTAGATTTCCTTCCTCCAGTTCTGGGATAGCCCTTAATCTGAGATTATTTTCCTTACTTTTCAATTCAACCAATGACAGGTAGGCTTGTTGTTCCCCTACCTGTCTTTTCAGAGGCCTTACTTCCCCCCTAATCTCATCAACCTTTTTGTTCGCCTGTTCTGCTTTTTGACTAGCTTCCACAGCAAGTTTATAATTTTCAGTCGTTGCCCCTTGCAATTTTTCAATTGCCTGAGTATGATGAGAAACTTGCTCGGATAATTTACTAATAGAGGATGTAGCTTGGTCAATTTTTGATGATTGATTGTCCACTTTTTGGTTTAAAATTGCCAGTTGTTCCAAGATTTGTTTCAGGACTATTTCAGATCCTCCAGTTGCCATATCTTCTGCAGCAGGCTCTTCAATTTCCACCTCCTGTGCTGTCAGCACAGTTGGGACGGATGATCTTCGTTGATGAGATAGGGTTGTTTGAACAAGTTGCCCTGGTTTCTTTTCTTTTTCTTTAGCTTTAGCTGCTCTTGTTCTCCCTGTGCCGCTCATTCCACACCTGCCTCTGTTCAAGGTCAAATTTTCTTTTGTTTCATAAGTTAGACAAGTCCAGAGTGTAAACAATTTAACCACAGAGAATCACAATAAAGTACAGTTCCCAGGCCTCTATGTCTCCACAATCCTCTAGGTGGGGATTTCAAAGTTTCAAGGAAGGAGAGAACTCTTGTCCGCCATTGAAGTTCTTATATTCCCTATGTTAAGTCTTTAGTAGTTCCAGAGCACAAAAGGAAGTTTCCCCAGGCTTTCTTTTTCTTGAAGAAAGGCCACAAGGTGTCAAGAAAGGTCCCAGCAACAATGTTTAAACGTTAGTGTCTCAGTCTATGTATCAGTTTAAACTCCAATAACAGTATCAGCAGTTTGACAGTTCTCTTTTGCACACTGACAGCCCGATAGCTGGGTTGTCCCTTTTAACTTTACATAGCTCAAAATTAGGAAGAAGGTCCCAAAAATAAGATCCACAAATTTTGCAAAGATTTCCTGCTTGTCTTTTCACTACAAAGTCTGTCAAATACACCCTCGTTTTACTTTTACAGTCCCTTTTAAGCGCTTCAGCGCTCTTCTGAGCAGTTGCTTTAATCTGGTTAGCAGGATCGGGAGACGGACTTCCTGTTACTCGCCTCCCGCTTTCAGCCGAATTTCAACCAAATTCCCAAGTTTTTCCGATGTTTAACTCCCCTTACTCACGGGTATGTAGCAGCCAATTTTGATGTTTTCAAGAAGAAAGGTCGGCGCTCATCAGCAGCAGCAGCGCGGCTTTGCGTCCACGAAAAGAGCAATGAACTCACAGCGCCGCTCCCCCTTTCGCGTTCCGGAGCCCCTTACGGAGCTCCTTCTTCGTTTCCGGGGGGGCTTTGGGCGCCCGCCGAGTCCCACGGCCGCAGGCTCACTCTGCCTGCGGTTTTTCTTAATGGGTCTCCGCTTTGCCGTAGCGGACGACCCTTTTTCGCGGAGCCCCTCTTCACTGAGTAAAGAGGACCGCCATTGCTGTTTTGCGCCGCCTCCGGAAGTCTCTAATACTTGTGACCATTTTAGTGGTACACCCTCTCCTGGTGCCTATGGTCTCCTTTTTGCTGACTTCCAGGAGTATGTTAAATGCTTGTTTATTCCAGTCTGCCTATGGTTAATTTTAAATTAGTTTTGCTTTTAACTGAGGTTTTATCTGCTGCTGCTTTGTTATATTAATTATTTGTGTACTGAATATTTTTATTTATTTTAAAGTACCTTGTAATTGGCTTCCCTGACAAGTGGGCCAAAAATCTAGCAAACAACTAAATATATACTACCATAAGTGGAGCTCTTCCCAGCAGCTGGCGGCCACCATTTTGTACCAGAGTTTCCAAGTCATGGCATAATTCCACAGAATTTGAGTAAAACAGATGGTGGCAGCCACATGCAAAAAAACAACAACCAAAAGTGACTACATGTGGCAGCAACATATTACAAGTTGTGTTTGAAGACACACAACTGTTGCCACTTTCTTCTCATGGTAAGCACCCCGCCTCCATGAATCTTTCAAAGATTTCCACTCCCCACAGTTTTGAGGGAGGAATTCCTACCTATTCTCATTCTAAGCCAAATATTTCCCCTTGAGAATGTTTCCACTCCATTGCAGGTACAGTACATGTAAATCACTATGGCACCAAGTAGCATGCAGACTACTTCAGCACAGTTCCATTTTGCCTTTACTGTGCACCTGTGCCGAGCCAAAGAAGCAGGATGTAATCCCACACACACACATCAACAGATGAGCAGTGGTTAAATCCTGCTCAGTTTGGCTCCTCTAGCTTGTTCCCTGCTATGCAACCAGAGCAATCAGCATGCATTTTTGAAAACTGCCTGGTTTTTGTAAGCACCTTTGAATTTGGTACTGTTTTGTGATTCCCACTGTCAAAGGTTTCAGAAAAGGATTCAGACAGATGGTGCTGCTAGTCTGCTAAGCTCAGTTGTGATTAAGGACACTTACATTTAAAACAAAAAAAATTCCTTCCAGTAGCACCTTAAAGACCAACTAAGTCAGTTCTTGGTATGAGCTTTCGTGTGCATGCACACTTCTTCAGATACCATCTGAAGATACTATCTGAAGAAGTGTGCATGCACACGAAAGCTCATACCAAGAACTGACTTAGTTGGTCTTTAAGGTGCTACTGGAAGGAATTTTTTTTTGTTTTGACTAT
The DNA here is from genome assembly GCF_964106915.1 of Podarcis gaigeae. Taxonomy (NCBI): domain Eukaryota; kingdom Metazoa; phylum Chordata; class Lepidosauria; order Squamata; family Lacertidae; genus Podarcis; species Podarcis gaigeae. Next base: position 65,643,995 of record NC_139678.1, on the reverse strand, counting down.
GGCAGACCAACACGGCTACCTATCTGTAACTTACATTTAAAACACTTCTGGATTCTTTGTTAATTGTAGCTCCTGTAACCTGAGCTCAGCTAACAGCAGCAGCCCAGTTGTAATTTTGATGCCGATTCCTCTCTTCTCTAACCTGAGCTCACGTGTAAATGCAGCATATTAGAAAGGAAGGATAGGAATTAGGCTATGATACATGCTTCCTTATTGTAACTTTACTTGTTTGAATTTTCCACACTCCTCCCTTACTCCAGAGGGATTCTGTGAGCCAGTTTGCTAGTGTTTCCTAGCAACCAGCTTGCATCTGGGAGGGAGGCTGCTCTCAATTACCAGCTTCTTGTGGGTGCTGAGGATCACAAGATCAGCAAGTGAGCTGCAATGGAGGCAGGCATGATCATCTCATAGACAGGCTTTCAGTGACAACAGCAGGGGGTAAGGTGAAAGGCTCAACAGACTCATTTTATTTTGCGGGAGGGCACTGCTTTCCTTTAGTGTTTATTTTTTATTAATCCACCTGGAGGGAATTGGGTTTCTTTCATTGCTGTATCTTTGAGCACACCCACTTTTCCCAGCCACACCCACCGCTGGAATGTGCCTTTCTGAAGGCTGGCCACACTTTAATTCAGCCCTCAGAGCAAAAAGTGATCATGTGATCAGACCCAGAATTAACTGCCTTTCTTCCCGTCCCACACACCTCTACCATAACCACCTAACCAACTGCTGAATGCTTTCAAGTTGCAGCTGCATCGTAATAATGCTAACCAGATCAGATGTAAGATATAACATTAGGGGGTTCTTTTTTCTTTCATGGAAACAGATCCGTTTTTCTGCTTCAGCAACCTGAGTGGGACAGGTTATTGCAAAGTGAAGTACAACAGGTTAAGAAGAATTTTCCTTGCTATGTAACTGAAAAGGGAGGTCTACAGCAATGAGCAAGTATACCAGAAGGTCCCCATCTTCCTTTGCTATGCTATGCTAAAGGATATGAACTTTGCTTGATAGAATAACTACATTGCTGACAATATCATTGATATAGATCAGGGGTAGGCAGCCTAAGGCCCATGGGCCAGATGCGGCCCAATTGCCTTCTAAATCCAGCCCACGGGCAGTTCGGGAACCAGCGTGGTTTTACATGAGTAGAATGTGCGCTTTTATTTAAAATGCATCTCTGGGTTATTTGTAGGGCATAGAAATTCGTTCATTCCCCCCCCCCAAAAAAATATATATATATAGTCCGGCCCACCACATGGTCTGAGGGACGATGGCCTGGCCCACAGTTGAAAAAGGTTGCTGACCCCTGATATAGACATACAATTCAGTCGTTCATTCTGACTAATACAAAAGTTAATGAAATGCAACAAAATAACATCATGGCAGCTCATATTATTCATGCCGGAATTCTGTATAATCCAAAATTCCTGCTTGTTTGAGGAATGCCAAGTCAGACTCTGGTTTGTTTCGTCTGTGGCACAGCAGGGGTGGGGAAAGTGCACTGCGGAAACTTTTGAGCAGCATGCGCTAACTAGCATACTGCTCATTCACATTAAACCATAGCTTATCAATAAGGCCTTTGTCAACAATTCAAAACTATTACAGCGCATAATTACAGTGTTTTAAAGCACTTTGGGCATCTCTAAATAGCAACTACAGATTGGGGGTGGGAAGGGCAGTGATGGGGAAAGCAGCAGAAACAGAAAAATAGAGAACTACAGCCAGGGCCATAATATGGCTATGGGTCACGCTCGGCAGTGGAAATGTAGTCATGGCAACTTTCAGCAAAAATCCTACCTAGATTGGCAGAGCTACAGAGGGGTGCTACACAAATTTTTAGGCACCTATTTCTCCCCTGCTTCCTGTCAAGGACAAACCAGATGGTGTGTCTGTGCCCCCACAGGGCTCTTACAAAATGAAAAGCAGCCACAGGAGGCTGTGATGAGAAGCAGGGGAATAGTAGAGATGCTGCATAACCCTTTCCACATCAGCTGTTTTTTTCAGCTTAGTGTTTTCTGATTTTCTACTTGTCACTCCCCAGCTCCCAGACCATGGGTAAGGCCTGGCTCAATCGCCTTCTAAATCCAGCCCATGGATGGTCCAGGAATCAGCATGTTTTTACATGAGTAGAATGTGTGTTTTTATTTAAAATGCATCTCTGAGTTATTTGTGGGGCATAGGAATTCGTAGAATGTGTCCTTCTATTTAAAATGCATCTCTGGGTTATTTGTAGGGCATAGGAATTCGTGTGTTTTTTTAAAAATATAGTCCGCCCCCCCCCAAGGTCTGAGGGACAGTGGGCTGGCCCCCCTGTTGAAAGTTTGCTGACCCCTGTCCTAGACTCTGAAAACCTCTGAGGGAGATGCTGTTACACATGCCTCTTGTGTGACTTTTACTCTGGCTCCTAAACACCCCGGCCCCTTAAGAGGGGAACATTGAGAAAGACAGCAGGCATAACACACACTAAGATAGTACTCAGTGTAGATATAAAGGTAGCTAAAACTTCTCACTTCTTCATTCCTAACACAAGCTTGTTAGCTGGTTAAGGATGGCAGCTGGTATTTTAACCTTGTAAGTTGCCAATCAATAATTTTCCAGAGTATTTACAGTGGTACCTCGGGTTAAGAACTTAATTCGTTCTGGAGGTCTGTTCTTAACCTGAAACTGTTCTTAACCTGAAGCACCACTTTAGCTAATGGGGCCTCCCACTGCTGCCGTGCCGCTGGAGCACAATTTCTGTTCTCATCCTGAAGCAAAGTTCTTAACCCGAGTTACTATTTCTGGGTTAGCGGAGTCTGTAACCTGAAGCGTATGTAACCTGAAGTGTATGTAACCTGAGTTACCACTGTACTGGGAAAAGCCTTTCTCCCATTACTACTTAAATAGTCTTGGTAACTGATTTGTTTAAAACATAGGAGAATCCTTTTAGAGTTTTTAAAATAAGTTCAGAAAAGCAAACTAACTTGTCCATCTAATCTTTATTTGTGTAGATATACTGTGAACAGAAGAAAAGAGACATGCCTGTTAACAAAATTAATTTTTTACAGTTGAGCAAGAAAAAACAACAACAGGATTCTTCAGAGACCTGCTCCAGTCTAGGCCTGTTATACCTGCCTTCACTTTTGCTGCAGGGAATGAAATTCAAGGCATGCTAAAGCAGATAAATTCCAAGCAACACATGTTGAATTGCATGTCATTAAACACATAATACACACAAACATTTCTACTCCATTGTGCAAGTCAACAAGCAGGAAGTATTTCTTCATGCAAGTAACTATGCCTGTAGTACATCTATGACAATTCAAGGACTTGCTTTGCCAATAAACAGTCAAAATAAAATGGAGTATCTCAACAGTGCATCCTTTCAAAATACAACATAATGCCAACCATGTATGTACGGTAAATATATTAATGCACGTGTTAAGGACAGTGTCCAAAACTCTCATTGTTCTAGGCGCAACAGGAAATTTCGTTAGTGTGAGTACTTTCTGAGCTCTGGACGCAGTACCGTGCCTAAGATTTCAGATTAAAACTGCAGAGTGGAAGGAAAGGAGGGCTTTTTTCTGCCTCCCCACTTCCAGCTACTCTCTGAAGACTGGAGAAAAAACGCTGTTAAGAGTATTAAGGAGGTGGGCAGGGGAAGGACTAGACCATGTGAAAAATGAACATAATAGTTTAGCTGCAGTTCATTCATTTTCAGCTTTGTATTCTTGTTATAAAAAAGTGCACCCAGACATTCCGTTGTTGTGCCCATAATCTAAGTTTAAGGTGCCATTTAGCTCCCAGCTTTCGTATCTCAGTTTCTAACACTGGTTAAGGATCATCAAGTCAATGCAGACATTTAATCTTTCCTCTAGAGCAGGGCGGTCCAAAACATGTCCCAGGGGCCACATATGGCCCTTGACAACTTTTTATGCCTCTCCCCTCCCCGTAGCCCTTGCACTGCCTCCCCAAAGCCAGGTTAGCGAAGTGCTGGGCTTCGGGAAGGAGGCATGAGGGCTCTGACAGTGCTCATGAGTCCTCCAGCTTCCTTTCCAAAGTCTAGTTAATGCTTTCCCAACTTTGGGAAGGAAAAAGGGAGTACTCTAGGACCCTGCCGGAGCCTCGCACCTTCTTCCCAAAGCCCAGCTTACTCAGCTTTGGGAAGGCAGCTGGGGCAAACATGTCAAATTTGGCCTCCTGTTCCCCTGGCCATGCAACAAGGCACTATGCAGCCCGTGGCTTCCACAGCCCACTCTTGCGGCCCATTTGATATGAAAAGTTGTGACACCCTGCTCTAGAACCACCCCAAGCTTTATTTACTAAAAACATTTTTTACATCACCTTTGTTAAAGAAACCCACTTTATTTGAAAGATTTCACAACTTTTCTGACACACCCTAATGTTTTAGCAACTGAGAGCATTATTTCCCTAATTTTTCCAAGTCTGTCTTGCCCAAAGGCACACATTAAGTAGATTGAATAATCAGAACCAACGGTTACTAGCTGGAAGGCATTTTGAACTGCTCCAGAAGATGGAGGGACTCATCAAGAGGATCAGTTAAGGTTGCACCACAGAGCCAAGCTATAATCCCACATTAATGGAAGCTTGATGTAAAACACTACATAATTACACACAGTACTCACAGGTGATAGTGTCACATGTTATGCCTCTGTTAAGACCTCTGCCTGATTTTTATAGCAACTCACTACAATGTCATAATGCTGCAATGAATATAGAGGCAAGCCTAGCAGCTGCTTCTAAACCAAGTGACGAGAGGAGAGTGACATGAAGGATACTTCCCTCCCTCCAACCCCCCCCCCAAAAAGACAATCTTTTCTATTCTGAAATCATTTCCATATAACAGTTGTGGAGTATGCCAACTAAACAGAACTGCAAGTATTCAGGGGACTACTTTTTACTAACAGGGGTTTGTGCCAAAAGAAAAACTTATCTGGTAAGTTTCGGAAGGATCTTTCAGTTTGGTAAAAAGTGACAGTAAAAGGACCATCCAACTTTACACTTTTAAAATAGCTGAATACTTAAAATAAAAGTAGAATGCTTGTACAGCTGGTGCTTGCACTGATCAACTTTAGGATTCTCATAGCTCAATCTTGTATTTCAGGAGCATTCCAGTAACAGGTTCCCTTATCAAAATAGATTAAATGCAACAGCGATTGAGAAGCAAAGTTACAAAGTGCAAGCAATTGCCAACATATGGCTCCTACTCAGACTGCCGCCACCCCCCGCCCAAAGCATCTGTGCAGCTATACTTTTGGTGTGTTTTTTTAATCTTTACAGATTTATTCTAACACACGTTACAATTTCCTGGTAAACAAAGGGTCAAAGCCCAACAAATTATTCAAAATCATACCCGAATCGAAACTGTTATGAAAACTGAAGACATCAAGGGCATGATGCCAGGCACAACTAGTCAGTGCTATTTTAAGTACCATTAACCAGAAACATTGCACTGAACTGTAACGTGGAAAACAACAGCACTTCTCGACTTGACGATGAGAAGGTAATTAGGGAGTGACATAATCGTGTCTTAATTTATACGGGAAGAAAATACTGGAGACAAAACAAGTAGCAGTACCTGATATTATGAGACAAGGGACAGAAAGAAAGCATAACAGGCTTCTAAAAAGCCGCCACTGGTAAATAAGATCTGCTTCCAGGCAACTGGCAAAGGAACTTGTGTAAACAATAACATTATTTATATATTTATTTCCTTTTCAGGCTCTCATGGAACGAACCTTCACGTGCAGGAGGAAAGGCTGGCAGGCTAATAACTTCTGCAATACAAATAGTAGTTCAAAAAGTTATAATAGGCAAAAAGGCTTAAGCAGCCTTTCCTATCCATTCCTCCTCCCCAAGCAGCCTGCGCTAGCCTGCTTTGACATTAAAGAAAACACAAAGAAATATTTCAAAGATATCTTTACGTGGTGCTGGCCTGCTTGTTTCAGTCTGCATTTAGTTGTAATCTGTCCTGGGGTCAATGTGGTGGACAGGTTTATAAATAAAATAAAATCAATAAGAAAAGTTCTGGGCACTTAGCATTCAAGTGTAGGAACTTGCTTAGTGTTCTTAACATGTGCAAAAAAAAAAAAGTGCCAAAAAGACACCCTTAAATTACAACACCCACCCCCCCCCCAGTCTAAGCAAACATAGATCCTGTAGCACAAAAATGGATGTGGACTTCATGGTCAGAGTTTTGGATTAGTCTTCAAGGTAAGTTTAAGGGAGCTATTTACTGTAGTTACAATTTATTGGTTGAATATTACTATTTAGGCTTGTTCACGAAATACAACTTAAAAAACTAAACACTTGTTTTACATCAGTTATTTAAACCAACCTTTTTTTCTTAGGAATTTAAATCACCTTGATCTCTTTACACATCATTGCCTCTGGGTTGACAACTAGGAAGCCACTCAACATGTTAGTTTAGGTCCAGGGGTGTTTTTCTGGCCCCTACTTAAGGCATTTGACATATGGTTTGTGGGAGGGGGAGGAGAGTAAATGAATGATTGTCACTGAATTACGAAAAGTTATAGAGCATTAAAGGTAAAGGTAAAGAGGACCCCTGACCATTAGGTCCAGTCGTGGCCGACTCTGGGGTTGCGACGCTCATTTCGCTTTATTGGCCGAGGGAGCCGGAGTACAGCTTCCGGGTCATGTGGCCAACATGACTAAGCCGCTTCTGGTGAACCAGAGCAGCGCACAGAAATGCTGTTTACCTGCCCGCTGGAGCGGCACCTATTTATCTACTTGCATTTTGACGTGCTTTCAAACTGCTAGGTTGGCAGGAGCAGGGACCAAGCAACGGGAGCTCACCCCGTCACGGGGATTCGAACCGCCGACCTTCTGATCGACAAGTCCTAGGCTCTGTGATTTAACCCACAGCGCTACCCACGTCTTAAAGGACAAGGACAAGTAACTGAAATAGTTTTTTCTCAGCCTTCCTCAAATCCAAGCAAATGCCTATGTATGACTTTCACTTCATCAAATTCAACCAAGTTAAATGTAAAATTTGTTTCAGAACAGAATTGTTCCAGACTAAGCGTTCTGGAAAGTAACCACTTAGCAGCCCACCTTCAACTATGTTTGCTCAGAAGTCAGTCTTATTGAAAGGGGGTTGGTCAGCAGTGGGGAACCTTTTTCAGTCTCTGGGGGAAGCATATCAGTAATGGGGAAGCCCAGAGGCAAAAATATGCAAAGCTGCAGGTGCAACTCTTCCTTTTGTACATTGGGCTACACATTCTAGCTACACAAAATGAGAGATTTCTATATGTGCCCCCTCACCTTCCCATTTACACAAGCAAGAGGCATCATCACATTTCAGACAGGCAGACAGGCAAAAGCACTTGAGGGTAGCAAGAAGCAGGGCCAATGGGGGGTGTGGCCCAACAAAGGAACATAGCCTAGGGATGCTTGAAGGGGCTGGAGGACTGCATTCAGTTCCCAGGCCAGAGGCTCCCCACCCCAGACAACATCATACTTAAGTCTATGCATTTCAAGGTGCCCACTCTGAAGTACAACTTAATCAGATACCACCCTCTGAGTTTTCAACCACTTACTCTTGTAAACCGCCCAGAGTGGCTGGGGAAACCCAGCCAGATGGGTGGGGTATAAATAATAAAATTATTGTTATTATTATTATTACCGTCCTTATGTATGTCATTAGTTCGCATACAAAAACTTTTTGAACTATAAAAAGATAAGATTGTCCACTAATACTTACATCAACAAAAATATGATTACAGAGTTTGAGAAGCTTCCAAACATTACAAATAATTATTAGGTTGCAAGCCTATACCCACTTATGTGGGAGTAAGCCTCACTGAACTGACTTCTGAGTAGACAGGTACAGGGTTGTACTGTTTTTCTAAGTCAAACAATATAGGCTAGAGTTCTTATTTATAGACTATATAGTTCATGTATAGTTACCCATAATAATAATAAGCTCGAGGAGGTCAGCTATGTGTGAACAATGTAATATTTTTTCCATGGAATCATTACCTTTTAAAAGAGCTTGGCTCATTCACAAACTCTATACTAGAGCCATGACCTAATTACGTGCTTCTTAATCTGTGTGCGCAATGACACGCTTATTAATATTAGGCACTTTAGCACTACAGAAGAAATAGTCTGAGGTTAACACTGCATTTACAAAAGGTCTCCAGCAAGCCAAACTTCTAAAAGCTGTCAGAACATCTTTACTCCTTGTCACGCGTATGAAACTAAAATTCAAACAAACAATGAGCCTTATTATAGCTTGAGTAGTTTCAGTTAATACTATACTCGGCATCATAACTGCCCTACTATGAGGAAGGAAAGAGCATCATGACTTTTTAATTAGTTTTCTAAGAAGGGCTATACACAGATGTCAAGATTTTATTTCCACAAAAATAAGATTCCAATAGCCTATTTAGTGTCATACAAGAACTCAACAACTATCAAGAAAAGTACACAGGGAATGCCAAAAATCATTGTTCTTGATTTGTTAATTTAGAAAAGGAATAGACGTGAACACCACAAAACAAAGAGCCAATGATTAACAGTACACTTTATATAGCACTTAGTGCATAGTCATGGCTTAAAATAAGTGCATTTACAAAATTAGCTACATGCATATCCAAGTATCTGGTTTCACAAGGCACATGAGAATAAGACACCAATATCTCTGGCCAAGAGAACTCAACATTTTTAGCCTACAAAACATGCACAAAATCTCTACCCAAAGTTAAATTTAGATGAATATGTTTTTAGAAAGAGAAAAATAATGTAAATGTCATAGTACATTGGAGTGAAATCCTAGCCCCACTTACTTGGGAGTAAGTCCCACTGAATTCAACAGGACTTCTGAGTAGACATGATTAGGATTGCCCCCTAAATCTTGTTGAAAACGTAACAAGTTGTTAGTTATCCAAAAAAGTGTTTGGGTATAAACCTGCTGTACTAAAAGCACTGGAATCCTGTAACAGATCTCAAACTTTAATGTTTATTTAATCAAGTTATTTAAAATCTAAAAATCAATAAACCTTGACTACACACGGTTCTTGTTCAAATTAGTATCTAAGCTTGTCACCAAGCAACAAAAAACGACAAACTAAAATGCTAGATAAAGTAAACAGTATCATTTCACAGTACTTCGTTTTACAGTGAATAAACTATATCACAATATGAAGGGGGAAAACAAAATACAAAAACCAGCATTTCACTTAAAAGAAATCAAGGACTAAGTGATTATTAGTTTTAAATTCTACATCAACTTTAAGCCCCTGTAGCTCTAAATTACTGCCAGTATCAAATGTTCACTTCACGTACCATTTTAAGTTGGCGTTTCCCCTCTCTGACATGGAAATAGACATTACTTTCCCAAAACTACAGTTGCAAATTACCCCTGAGTCCCAAAGGAAAGCAATAATCCCTTGTAACTAGAGTAGCTTGCGACCACGCCTTCCTGCTGCCCTAGCAAGTTGCAAGCGGAGCAGTCGTGTCACATTTCTTCTTTCATATCCAGAGATCCTAAAGGTTAGTTTTAGAGGCCCGAACAGGCTTATCTAGCAAAAGTGCAAACGGGTGGGAGACACACAAAAGAGAAAATTCTGGTTGCCAAAGGAAAAGACCGCCACAGAAAGCAAGAATGGGAGCGATACTACGAAATGGAGCTGAACTATTTATATACAGTACAGTACTAATCTGTTGGCTCTCAGAGCTGTTGGTGGCAGCAAGCCTCACTATCTTCCTAATTCGACTTCGTCAATTTATACTGGAAAAAGGCAACATAGGAAATGTGGGTTTTATTTTTGTTTTAGAAAATGTGGCTCCGTCTTCAGCATTTAAAAGCCCTTTTTTTTTTTTACTGAGTCACCAGCTTCATCCGATGGAGCAAGAAGATATGCGAAGGTTAAGCCCCCATGTCAGGCAGCAGTTAACTTGTAAAAAGAAGTGCGCCAGGACTCAATCCTGTTTTGGAAATCATGCCCTTACCTTGCAACCAGTCCTCCTGGTCCCAGAATCACGGGGACCTGGTTCGGGTGTAACAATATAAATAGAAGTCTGCACATGCTCGCGGGTACTCTCGTACTATTTCTTCTATCCCAGCTCTCAGATCCGGTAGGCAATTAGAGAGGCTCCTAGATAGCCCTAACTCAACGTCTAGCTGCAAATAAAACTCGGGATGTACAGCCAGTTCCCTTGGCACTTGCAATCCACGCACAATTCTTCGGAAGTCCCAAAAGGGATTTACTTCCGAGAAAACCTGCCTTCCTTTTCCCCTTTTTGGAGGGGAGGGGGGTGGTAAAGCCTCCCAAACAAATCCTGGTTCCGGAAAAGGGGCAGCTGACGGCGAGAAAACCTGACCTGCCTCACTTTCCCGGAACGATCCTACAGGATTCGCCCTACAGCCCAAGATCGGGGCGCCCCCAGCTCCTTATGTCGAAGCCAGGTGTATGTAGGGGGACGGGGATCCACTGCCAGTTCAGAGGTGGAGAGATCTTTTTACCCAAAAGGAGGGGGAGGGAATTAAAATGCTTTTTTATTTGGTTACCTTGTTCAGCCCCCTCGGTTTTTGTTCACAACAACTCCCAAAACATAGTGGCGGGCAGGGGAGGGGAGGGGACGGGGGGGCGTTTCAGCTTGGCTCTGCCCGCTAAGCGGGGAAGAAGGGTCGCTCGGTCACTCGCTCGCCTCCTCCCAGCCTCTCACCTTCACAGATCCGGCAGCGCTACAGTCCCCGCCGCCGCCGCCACCGCAGCAGCCCTCGGCATGACCAGAGCACTACTACCAGGAGGCGCCTCCCAGGCCGGGCTCAGCCTCTGGCTGCGGCTGCTGCTGCTGCTGTTGCCGCCGCCTCCTCGGCCGCTGCCATCTTGTCCTGGCGGCTGAGAGGAACGCGCCCCAGCTCAGCCCGCTCAGCTCCCCGGGCCTCCGCCTCATCTTCCCGGGGAGGGATCCAGCCTGCTGCCGCCGCCGCCGCCGCCGCCACTCCTGCAGCCGCCGCTTCCTCCGCCGCCGCCCACTTCGGCGGCTCTCCCCGCTGCTGCTTCGGGTGCGGGGCCTAGGGGCAGCGGGCACAGCTGCCTCCGTCGTTGTCCCGCCGCTGCTGCCGCCCCCTTTGCTCCTGAGGCTGTGAGGAAGCCTCAGCCCCGCTCCGACATGTCTCTGTTCCGTTTCCAGCCTGCGGGGCCCTCCTGACGAGAATAGGCGGGCCGCCCTCTTCCGCAGCTGCAGCGCCACCGGCTGGTTTCTGCCGGCCTCCTGGCTGGAAATCAGACCTCTAAACCCGCCTCTTTCTCTGGGAAAGGAGCGCGCGTCCTTCGCCTTGCTTTGGCAGAGGCCCTGCTCTCGCCTAGCAGCACCTCTGTAGGCGAGCGACAGCGCCGAGAAGCAGGTCAACGAAATAAAAATGGGGAGGAAGCGCCGTTACATGCAGATCACCGGGCGTCGTCTTCTGGCCAGACACCTGTAGCCTGACTAACTCGCTGGGCGCCTTTAGTCAGAAGAAAGAAAAACCCTACCAAGCTCAGTAGGGCTTACTTCCATCTAAAGCAGTGGTTCCCAACCTTTTTTTGACCATGCCCTACCTAAGCATTTCTAAAATCCTGATGCCCTCCACCTGTTCACGTGGAGGAAGACATTAACTCTTAATAACACATTCTCAATTGCCCCCCTTCAAAATCAAATTGCCCTTCTGTTGGGAACAACGGATGTAAGGGTATCTAGAATTGCACCACAAATCCTGAAAAGCACACTCTGGCCATGCGCCATGCACATTTGTGCATTCCCAAGTGTGCAATAAACTTGAATCTTACACTGGCCCCACTTTGCATTTGCAAATAGTTCTTGTGGGCCATATACATGGGCGTAGCCAGGATTTTGTTGGGGGTGCAGGACTTGGTTTAGGGGGACCAGGACTTTTGTTATGGGAGGCAGAACTGACCTGATTGGTCAATTAGAAAAGTACTTATATTGTTTTACTTGATAGGGGGCAGGTGATTCCCCCCCTTGGCTACGCCCATTTTCATTTACTTTGGCTCCAGTGTGTTCCTACCGCTGGTGTTTGAAGCTGAGTACACTTGACTTGAGCAGCAATCCATATTTATCCTGTAGTTTCTTGAGAAACTGCTGCTGATTGAGGCGCTACCCCTCAAACCAACTTCCAACCTGTTCAAAAAGGTAAGCTGAGGTGGGTACATTTAACACAGTGGACGACACATGGGCAGATAGCAGCTTCAGCAAACAGGAGATCAGCACACAGAAACAAATCGGGTGAAGACATCCCCACTACCTCTCAACTGTGTACAGAAATGTAAGAATGTGAACTGAAACACTGAGAAAAATCAACCTCACTGCATCCTAAGCCACTGATGTGTGCATAGCCCCAATTTTACACTGGTTCTATACACTGTGGGCTGAAAGTTGTTCAAGCTTCCATTTGCACTGGAAATATTTACTTATTCAAGTTCTATTAAGTTCATTAGTTCTGCAGCTAGAGAGTATCCTTGTTGACTGGTTTGTAGTCCATGATGAAGTTTAGAAGAAGGAATTGGCCACTCAGTGGTACCAAAAATAAAGCTAGAAAGTTAGGTTCCCATTCATGTCAGTGACACACAAGCTGTGCAGTACACGAGGGCCCACTTACTCTGGAAAGCCCACCAAACAGAAATTTAAAATTATCATATATTAGTTTCCTTGTAAGCAGCAGTTATACAAAAATGTTGGTTGGTTGTTATTCATTCGCTGATAGAAACATGGCAAGTCTTAAACTTTGAAAATGTTTGAATTTATTGGTGTTTTTTAAAAAATCAGGGTGCAGTCCAAACCCATCAGTTGCACTGGTATAGTGTGTGTGTGTGTGTGTGTGTGTGTGTGTGTGTGTGTGTGTGTGAAGGGTCAGAGATCTCCCTCTGCCCAGCTCCCCGGCAGCATGAGCTATAGTGCTATAGGTGCAGTGGTGGCTACACCACTCCTCCATGCTCAGATAGGATTTGGATTTGTCTACCAATAGTTAAATATAACCTGGCCATATCTATTAATATCCCATATAAACATGCACCTACATTCGGAAGACAGGTATTTGTATTTATATTTCTTAATCTCATAATCACGTTTCATCTGCATTACTAGATACTGGTGCATAATCAAATTAGATTGGGGTACATAAATATTTCATACAAGGGCCTACAACAAAATATGCCTGGAACTGATAAACAGCTACACTAAAATATACAAATCCATCATACCTCTTGTTCCTTTTGGAGCATAAGCAAAGGTAAAACAGTGGGCTGGCGTGTGTTCTTTGTTCAGTTTAAATGTATGCGCTGTTCTTATATGGATGAATAAGACAGAAAAGTTAATTACCAGGTATTTACTAGAGCTAGTCTCAAGCACCTGGGTGCTATAAAGAAGGGCAGAGTCTTCATTGCTCATAGCCATTGCTACTAATATCTTCCACTTTAGGTTCTGTGCTAAACACCATGTTTCTTTTGGGGCCCATGTTGACCGCTTACACTGTGTTCCCTACTGCAAGCCCAAACAGACATGTTTTTTGTTTTTTTATATCATTCCAAAGGGCAGTTTACAAGAGGAATAGAACAACTAAAATGTAAATACAAATAATAGACAAAAAAACACAATGTCATAAAAGTATAAAACAAACTGTAAGATTTAAGTTGCATTTATGGCTGTACTGTTTACATATCATACATAATACATATCAGATGAAGGGCAGTAAACAAAATTAATAAAAATAATACATTTATATCGTAGTTTTCCCCCAAGGATTCTGGGAATTGTAGTTTATCCCTCACTGACTTATAATTTCCAGTGTTCTTAACAAATCACAGTTCCCAGGATTCTTAGGTGGATGTGCTTTATCTGTATGGTGTGTATGCATCCTACAAAGTTTAAGAAAATGAACAAGGTACTGGTATTTACCAGGCAGTGAATGGACATTAAGGGTGGTGCCTGCTGACAAATCACACTGGGACTGCCTGAAGCAGAGCCCCAACGCCTCCCGCCATCTCCCGGTTTGGATCAAAACTTTAAAAAGCATTGCTGCGCTTTTCAGACACCCATCCCTACCTCCACATAGTTAAGCTATAGGAGGCAGTGATAGCCACCAACCTGGACAACTTTTAAAGACAAATTCTTAAGGCTATCAATGGCTGTTAACCATGATGGCTATGTTCTGCCTCTACAGCTGGAGGCAGTTATGCTGCTGAATACCAGTTTCTGGAAACCACAGGAGGGGAGAGAGCTCTTGTGCTGAGGTCCTTCTTACAGGTTTCCCATAGACATCTGGTTGGCCACTGTGAGAACAGGATGCTGGACCAGATGGGCCATTGGACGGATCCAGCAGGCTCTTCTTGGGCATGGCATGGCAGGTCAGCCCTGCCTTCATCAGCTTATTGCCCTGCTAAAACTCACCAGGAGCAGCCTTTCACAAGAAGAGATTGCAATGATGACAAATTCAGCAGTGATATTAAGAGGCTTACTATGTGCCATGCCTCACTTTGCCCTACCAGGTCTTTCCTCTCGGTCAGCTCCCAGTTAAATTATCTGACTAAGAGGTAAGATTTTTTTTTCTTTACCCAACAGAGGCTTTTTACACATGAATGCTCTTCAGAGAGGAAGGGCTGAAGGACAGAGAAGCTAAATTACTAACCTATTGCAAAACATGCAAAGATAGTGCCAGGAATTAGCTCGCCTGAGACCTTGTTTTCAGCAAAACAAGCTGTCAGAGGTCTCTGATTTTCAGAGAAATCCCTAATTTGGAACCTCTCCACTTTAGCTCATCTCCATGCAAGATCCCTTACTTTTGCAATTTTATCTGACATCCTTACTTCTGAAGCATCATTCATGTAATGCTTTCTGCTCTGAAGTGACTGACTGTCATTCCTAAAAAAAACAATAGGCCTTTTGAGAAATTGTTTTCCCCCCCTCTAACTATAGTATGTTCACAAGCTGCTTCCTTTTGAAGAAGACCAGAGCTCTGATATACACCCATTTACTTTCAGTGGGGGGGGGGGGTGCTAGCCAAGTTTTTAGCCCCAGGTGAAGCCTCCAGAGAGGATCCCAGACTGTGTGTGTGTGTGCACGCAAATGTGCATGTGGGGTGCCAGGCTGGGTCTTTGACCTAGGTGAAATAAAGCTTAGTTTCACCCCAGCTTTCAGTCATATGAGCACTAAATAAACCAGCACTTACAGTATACCAGCATGCCTCTGAATACACAGTGGGGTGTAGAGAGGAACTAGGGAAACTGTTATGTTCCTGCCCTGCTTGTAGACTTCAGCATCTGGCTAGCCACACTTTTGGAAACTTAGATACTGCACAAAATGAAAGCGATGATCCAACAGTCTAGATTTTCTTACGTTCCTTTGATGGGACGATGTATGAATGTGTGAGTGCTCCAGTACAGTGGTACCTCAAGTTACATATGCTTCAGGTTACATACGCTTCAGGTTACAGACTCCGCTAACCCAGAAATAGTACCTCGGGTTAAGAACTTTCCTTCAGGATGAGAACAGAAATCGTGCAGCGGCGGCACAGCAGCAGGAGGAGGCCCCATTAGCTAAAGTGGTGCATCAGGTTAAGAACAGTTTCAGGTTAAGAATGGACCTCCGGAACGAATTAAGTACTTAACCCGAGGTACCACTGTACTACACTGAGCTTCCACAGACACTATTAACTAGCGCCTCTAGTTAATGGAGCGCCTCTAATAAGCTAGCTGCTCCAACTGCCAAAACACTCACAACTATAGAGCCATAGAAACCCAAGATTCCAATCTATCTAATTTGAAATGCATAAATCCAGATCACATATTGCACACTGGGTCATAAACATAACAATTCCCTACTATATCTTGTTCTCAGCCAGGGTTTCCAATCTTGAAAATACAACCCATTACTATGTTGTAATTCCTCTGACTAAAGTGTAATATATGATGATCCTACATGCATGTATAAACACAGCAGTTCACATGCATGCAGGACTTGTCTTGTGCCAGAATACTGTTAATGTGTGAAGTGGACTTGCAGGTAGTTAACAAGTGATACAGCAGTTGATTCTGCCCCCACACCCAGCCTTTCAATGCATTATTATGAGTGCAGAACAGACTCTAATCCACATTTACTTCTAAAAATTCTATATGAGAGAAGAGGGATGTGATCTTAAATATGCAGCAAAGAACTCTCAGAAGGTATTTTGGCAGGTCTGGGGATAATTTTCTGATCATTCTGTTTGGAATGATCTAAATGGCAGTCACAGTGCACTTTTCAGAGAAATATCCTGTCACATCTGACTTGGATCCAGAGAAAAGTGTTTGTGTGTGCATGCATGCATTGTATGACAGTGAGTAAGTGGCATGCTTCTGTGCGCACAGACCGTGGTCCCAGGACATGGATCTTTGGGGGTACAGGAAGCTGCTACGGAAAGGAGGGAAGTTGCCCTTCTTTAGGTCCAAGCTGTGGTATCTAAAGCTTCCCTGTTACTGTGCAGCACAGAGGCCAAACACTGGGATATTTCATCACCCTGCTTTTATGCCCATAAACCACTTCCTACCACCAACACCCCTTCTCTTAACAGGGATTGATCCATCCAGGTTCTTGCCCAATGGGAGATTTACATAAGTTTGTGGTAAATAAAGTAATACTTTAAAAATTCATATAGTATTAGACCTTTCTGGAAAAAAAGCTCTCAAGATGACTAAGAAAATCCCTTAACAATTCCTTTGTTATTCCTGCTCATTTAAAACATAGCAAACTGTAACTAGTTTGCCAAGTGATTATTACCCCTCATTTTCTAAAGAAAGCTAATGAGTAACCATGTTCATGTGCGCACATTTATAGGCTGGCAGGAAGCTCGGTAAATATCCACTAAGTCAGAAAATAGCTCCTAAGGTGTTTTTTTTTTTAATCCATTAGAAATGAAAACAACAACCCACTGCAAACCATTTATGTTTCTTTGTTTTCAAAACAATAATTCTGGAAAGAGCATGCAGTTTCAGACCAACATTTACTGGGCTTGGCTTACAAGAAAATTCATACTCCCAGAATTAACTTTTTAAAAACTGGTATTACAAGTTTATTTTCAGGTAGGCAAACAACCAACATATATTTCCCTGAGTTGTTATATATATCCCCACACCTCCCCATGCTTAGTTTGTTATCATTATTTTCATTCCTACAAAGTTTTTTTTTTAGGGTTTACAAATACAACGCCAATCGCCACCCCCACCTCGTTGTGCTAGGACAATACTCAGCACTTCATACTTTCAAGGTCACCTCCTTCACTGTGTCCCACTCACAAAGGAGTTGGGTATGTTTAGCCTAGAGTAGAGAAGGCTAAGAGGTGATATGATAGCCATCTTCAAATATCTAAAGGGCTGTCACATGGAAGAGGGAGCAAGCTTGTTTTCTGTCGATCCAGAGCATGGGACCCAAACCAGTGAATTCAAATTACAAGAAAAGAGATTCAGACTAAACATTAAGGGAAACCTTTTAATGGTAAGAGCTGTTGGGCAGCGGAACAGATTCCCTCGGAAGGTGGTGGAATTCTCCTTCAGTGGAGGTTTATAAATAGAGGTTGAGTCACAGAATTGTAAAGTTGGACGGGACTGCAAGGGTCATCTAGTCCAACCCCCTGCATTGCAGGAATATTTTGTCCAATGTGGGGCCTGAATCCATGACCCTGAAATTAAGAGTCTCATGCTCTACAGACTGAGCTGTGATTCCAATGCCTGCACCACGGAATTGAGCCCTTGGGGTCCCTTTCCAACTCTACAGTTCTTTTATTTTTCTATGAACTGTTCTGTGTTTAGAGCTTCTCAGGAGGGAAGGAAAAGGATTATAACAGGGCAAAGCCTTTCCCATCAATTAATGCCATTATTATGTTGCCTTCAGCAAAGTGGGTGCAAAAATTCCCATGCCACTGTGGTGTCTATTGTGTGACCTTGTTCTAATATTTTCTAATAGTGTTAACATTCAGGAATGAATGATCCTAGTCAGATCTTTCATCAGAGTGGAATGATCTACTCTTAAAATACTATTTAGGAAAGAAAGGCCACGTGGAACAGTTGGATATACAGCTTGTTTCCTGGACTTGTTACAGCGGAATGAATTGCACTAATAAATATCGGTGGCAAATAAGCATTAAGGATCCAGTAAGAGTTGTTTGTGAATGTAAACAATGGAATAAATAAGCCTGCTAAATTGTTCAGAATCTGGTGCAAAGTGAATAGTTCTTAGCAAGAGGTCCCATTCATTTTAGTGAGCTACTCACCAAGACCATTAGAGAGTACTATGCATCACTATGCAAAAGGCCTGGTTTGATCAGAGAACTATTATAACCTACTTAGTTCATTAGCACAACCCAAATACACAGTTCTAACATATCCAGCAGGGATGTGTCACTCAATTAAGAATGTCACAAGAGTCTTAGTAAGGCATGGTAAGGAAGACTTAAAAGAGCGGTGTGGCTCTGACCTGATGGGAGGCATAATTATAAAAGTAAATAAATTAATAGCTAACTACAAAGGGGAAATTAGTGCAGATGGATAACCATCATTTCCCACTTTAAACCCTTTCTGAAGTGCTAATCACTGGTGTAGAAAGCATCACAGTAAAGATGGGAAGTGTTGAAACAGCAATTAATATGTGGAAATGAAGAGATAAGCTTCTTCCCCCCCCCCTTCCCAGAACATTCTGTAACAAGACCACAAGGCACCTGGTCTAACAGG
This sequence comes from Podarcis gaigeae, assembly GCF_964106915.1. Classification (NCBI taxonomy): domain Eukaryota; kingdom Metazoa; phylum Chordata; class Lepidosauria; order Squamata; family Lacertidae; genus Podarcis; species Podarcis gaigeae. Next base: position 65,625,273 of record NC_139678.1, on the reverse strand, counting down.
TTGCTTCTCCTTGTTTTGCATTCTATTTTTTTTTTATACTACCGAAGCCATGAATCTAACCATTTCCATCTAGCAATTTGATATGGCAACTGGATCCTTATGGAACAGGTGGGAGATTCTTCTCACGTGTAAGCAAACTGCTCATTGTAAAAGACATCCCACATTTGTTCTCTCCTGCCTTTCTCCTCTTTCCCTAGCTTTGTGAAGCCCACCTGTTTATACATTTCAAGCCTTAGAGAACAGGCAGCATTGGGTTGAATGAGGAAAATTTGAAAGGTACAGTTGCAGGATCATTTGAAAGGTACAGCTGCAGGTGTACAACCTATGGCATAATCCTTAGACATGTTTAGTGGGATCACTCCTAGAAACATATACATGTATCACAATTCTGCTCATGTTAACTTGGAAGTACGTACTATTGTTTGATAGATTCAGTCATTTAGCACGTTACTTTAAATATGTGCTTTGAATAAAGTCTCATGATGTTCAGTAGGGTAGAAATGGAAAACCTGTGGTGTTCAGATGCTGTTGGATTCCCATCAGCCCCAGCCAGCTTCGCCAGTGGTCAACGATTATGGGAGCTGTAATATAACAACATCCAGGGGGGTGACATGTTTTCCCATGGATTTAGGGGAGTGCTGTGGGTTCAGTCACACTGTTTGGAGCCTAGGTGCTGCTGCACGGGACTCTGCTCTGAAATTTCAGATCCCAAAGTCCACCATTGGTGTGGTCTTAGGCTCAAATCCTTACAATACAGTTTCTGGGTGACTAATTGGAAGTACTGTAATGAATTTTGCTATTGAAGAGGCATGCATAAGATTGTGCTGTTAGTTCATTGTGCTGTTAGTTCTTTATTTCTTTTCGTTCACTCCCAGTTGCTCAATTCACAACCACAAGGAAAAAATGTCACTATTATACATATGCATTTTTGCTTAAATACATAATTGCAACACACATTACATTTTGCAAAGTCAGTTCCTTTTGGCAAGGGACAAAAATAATGTTGTGATACAAGCTTTGGATAGCATTCAGGTAAGCTTTTCTCAGACTATACCTATTGAGATTAATTTAGTCATGTTCATTAATTTGATTGGGTCTACTCTGAGTAAGACATGGTTGAATGCCACCCTCTAAACTTGGCACAAGCAGGGGTGGGGATATGGAATTTGGCCTTCTTATATGTGCTTCTTTCATATGCAAGTCTCACTGAGTTCACTTGGAGAGATACTCCAGCGAACTCATTTAGAATTGCAGCAATGAAGCCAATCCTATGTGTGACTGAACATATGAAGCTGGGGCATTTTTTAAGGAAATTAAAGTTTTTGAGGAAACCACTACACTGCCCCCCCTCCACGCTACTGGGTCCGCCAGCATAGTATTGTGAAATAAGATTGGCAGAAACTCTCAGGAGTGTCAGACAGAGGTCTTTCTTAGTCCTATTACGTCATCTGACATCCATTGACCTGAAGGTTTGGAAATTTGAGCCTGGGGGCTTTCCACGTGTGCTCTACCACAGAGCTATTTTCCACTAAACTATGGTTAGTACAATTTACTTTCTACTCTTCAGGAGTAGAAAGCTTTAACCTGTTTGAAAATGAAAAAGTTGCTTAGCAAATACTGCAGATGTATTATTTATTTTGAGTTAAATGCCTTTAATGTTATAAGGTAACAAAATTCATAATAAGGGACCATGTTTTTTAGTAATTCCAAACCCAAATGCCCTAATCCTATTCCAAATAGAAACATGACTGTCTGTGATAAAGTAAAACACACTATCCCCACTCAAAGTAATGCGATGCTCAGCAGAAAGGATCATATCACAAAAACAATAGGAGCAGATTGCAGTTACAGTCCACAAAATACTTTATAACCTGTATGCAATCACTTATTAAACAATGGAGGAAGAGACAGGGTTACACACCTTCTTTAGCTAACACAGGGTTTTGTCCTCCTAAAGCTTTAAATGAGGGATATTCTTCAGGATCAGGGAAAGGGAAAGGGGCTAAATTCTTCCTTTTCCTGCATGCTGAAATTCTAATTTAAAAAGAACTGATAATACTATTTCCATTTTTAAAAAATGTGAGTGTAAAATGCAAATATCTAGTTTGGCCCTCTCCTCTTGCTTCTGTAGCCACAGAACAGTAGGAGCAGACTTCTCGTATGGTGGCTAGGTAAAAAAAAAAAAGAGTAAAGGCTTCATGTCTCTTGTACCTTTAATAGTTGCTGAAATACATTACTATTAAAGGAACAGGAGCCCTGTTCTTTCTCCACCTGGCCACTCTTGTCTGGGTTGGGGAAGCAACTTGCTAATCTTGGGGACTAATCTTGCCTTTATGGGAAGGAATGGGGTCGTAAATTTTCTGGCTCTAAACTGAATGTAGGTTTTCCTTCCCCTCATTTCTCGGTTAATATTAATCGAGATTCTGTTTAATACATATAAATAGTAATGTTTTCCTGAGCTATTTTTAATAAACTTTTGAATGTGGAGCCCTTGTTGCTATGCTGGCTAGGCTCCTAGCAGCTAGAACAGTTTTGCCCTCTGCCCCCCACCCCCCAATCGAGATCGACTGCCTTGAGGCCCCAAAATCCCAGAGCCATTGATAGTGGATTCTAATATAGATTGGCATATAAGGTCCTAAGTCAGGAGCTGGTCCAACTACTGGAAAATAAATTGTGTACAAAGGGAAGTTAATACCACACATCCTGCAAGCCCTCCTTCCTCCCCCACTGCACATGGAGAAATGTTTGCAGTTTGTTGCAAACTTGTGCAATGTAAAATTTTGTAAGTGGGAGTTCAGATAGAAAAGAATGTGAAAAGCAGAGCAGTTTGGCTACAACTGGGATATATATAGAGAGAGAGGGATACGTTCTTCCACCAGCAGGAATGCAACAAGAGCCTTCTGAATCAGGCAAATCTTGTCCAGCAGCCTATTCTCTCAGTGGCCAACCAGATGCCTATGGGAAGCCCAAAGCAGGACTTAAGCACAGCAGCACTCTTCCCCACCTGTGATTCCCAGCAGCTGGTATTCAGAGACTTTACTGCCTCTAACAATGTTTGTAGAACATAGCTGGCTTACTTACTTACTTACTTACTTACTTGATAGCCTTATCTTTACAGCCACCCAAGTTGGTGACTATCACTAGCTCTTGGAGTGAATTTCATAGTGTGGTATGAAACGTGAAATAGTACTTTCTTTTGTCCATCTTGAATCTTCCACTATTCGGTTTCAATGGATGTCCCCAAGTTGTAGTACAGTGGTACCTTAGGTTACATACACTTCAGTTTACAGACTCCGCTAACCCAGAAATAGTGCTTCAGGTTAAGAACTTTGCTTCAGGATAAGAACAGAAATCGTACTCCGGCGGCGTGGCTGCAACAGGAGACCCCATTAGCTAAAGTGGTGCTTCAGGTTAACAACAGTTTCAGGTTAAGAACGGACCTCCGGAACGAATTAAGTACATAACCCGAGGTACCACTGTATTATGGGAGAGTGGGGAAAACTTCTCTATCCACTTTCTTCACACTACTGTATTCATGTTTTTATATACCAGTGCTACTAGTTTTCATTCTAAAAAATTCCATTTATTGCTGTGTTGTCTAGTGAGTTCTAATCATGGACAAGAATATTATGATGCCAGACATAACAAAGACTGTACTTGCTCCTAAAGATATCTAAAATGAACTTGCGGCTGTTGCCACTTGTTTTTTTGTGTGTGGGGGTTTAAGAATGAGAGACAGAGAGCAAATGTGTTTAGGTGTTGGGTTTTTTGTTTTTGTTTGTTTGTTTAAATCCAATTCAGAATTATGGAGCTGCAGTGAGAAATTAGTTTGTATGTTAGTCTGGATTAAGTGTAGGATTAATTAGACCCATATTCTGATATGGTGATTTATGTCAATTTTGAGCTGCATACTTGCTATTTCTCCCCACACAGATTTGCCAGATCAGTTTCCTTTTGGCTCATAACGATCTGGCATACCAAACAGTATGCTTAAACATTAGAGTGGTTGTAGCTTTCTCTACACAGCAGAATTTTCCATAACATGCTGAAACAACATGAGCTACTACAGAAAGAATGTAACCCTTCCGGACCAAACTATTTTCACAACTCAAGTGTGCCACATTTTTTAAAAAGGGAAACAAAAATTAACCATCTAGCGAAAGACAGCATAACTGAGCAGTATATTTATCCCCCATGCTTTTCAATATAGATTTTCAGAATTGTCCCCAATGCAATCTTTCAAAAGTAGGAACATAACTTAGTTTTGGAATCAATCAATGGCTTGAAATGCTTTAATATTTTATTAATAAACATTTTGCAAGATACCTGAGAACCATGCTCTTCCGGAACGCTAAGTGACACCCCAACCCCATAATATGGATACAGTCTCTCACATGTTGAATAAATACATGATAGGGTCACAGGTTTGCACTGCGTACCCCTGTCCCCCCCACCCCCCAACAGATGCACACACTGACCATGCTCCCTGATGGCCACACATTTAGTGGCCTTGTGAAGTGGCCCTATATATCTACAAGAGACAGAAATCCTGGTAACAGTCTTCAACAGTGATAACCATCTTCTTCTGCTCCTGGGAGGTGTGGTCCCTGCGCCCAGGGGTTGTCTGCCATATTCCCCAGCTCCCAGTAGGGTGTCAAACCTCTTCCTGCTGATGCTTTTGATTATCTGGAAGAAACCCCTTTATATAGACTCGGAGTCCTGCAGTGATTTCATGCTCTTTATTGAAACCTCAGGCCTTTATATACATTATTTACACAATGAGTCCCGTCTGATTGGCTGATGCTGCTTGCCTTCTGGAGCCTGATTGGTCTTCCCCTGCAGGTCAATCAGTTGTTGCATTCTAGGATCCTACCTGCCTATTGTTCTAGGATCCAAGCTTAGTACATAACATCCCTTTAAAATGGGCTGTGGACAACCTGTAACTGATGCCTGAAGCTCCCATTACTAGACCACTGAAAGTAAGTTTGTATGTTAGTCTGGATTAAGCATAGGATTAATTATTCCAATAATTTGATATGGTGATTTATGTCAATTTTGAGCTGCAACACTTGCTATTTCTCCCCCTCCCTCTGTTTCCCCCTATACTCAATTTGAATAAATTGTCTAATTGGATTCCTGAGCTGCACTGGTTTCTGAACAACTCAGGGCTGGTTAATCTCCTGTATACTTTAGGACTGCTTATGGCTATGCTACTGGCTGTTGAAGTGCCTGGGAGAGTGGTGGGGAGATGGGATGAAGTTGGCAAGCCAGGCACTTAGAATTCATCTGGCTGCTTCCCTGCACTAGAGGAGACCATAGTAAGGCACTGGGAACCCTGTCCTTGCGCTAGGTGACACATAAGCAGGCAGTGGTAGCAGAAAGAAAGGACTAGGATGGGTTCCCCAAAGGACCCCTACTCTGTATGGTTGTCCTTGGAATTGGGACCCTTCCTGTTTGTTACAACAGCTACCAATTATCTGATGGCAGCAAATATATTAAATGAAATAAAAAGTGGGTTTCCCAAGTACCTTAAAAAAAAAAACCTGGAAAAACACCAAAAGAATGCTATGATGAAACATTTTCATCTTTGCCAGGAAAAAATGCTATACACATAGATGTTGGATGTTTGCAAAAAAAACCTTCTGATTACCATAGGATAAGGAGTGCTGTTCCAAATTCTACAACTTCATTTTATTTACACAATTATGTACAAACCTTGATATTCCTTTGGTTGTGTGGTTATTTAAAGGATTGTTCCCTCACCTGGGCTAGGACCAGTGGTAGAGGTAAATTCTTACCACACTCTCTAGCAGCTGTTATCACTCACTTTCCTTCTAATCATGCTAGCCTTCCCCAGAGTCTTAGACAAAAACTGTCATCCTGGAGAGTTGTAATCCAAATCAGCTGAAGCACGCCAGGTTGGGGGAAGCTGGCATGCTCCAAGCTATTTTCTCTTAGTATTGAAGGAACATGAGAGAGATGTAGCGCACTGATGTGCAAACCAGCCCCAGCTTCTAAGGCATTTGCTTCATCACTTTTCTCAGCATCTTCTACTGGAGGCCATTCAGAACACACATGATTCACACAGTGGATTCTCTCTCTTCCAATGATAATTTGTGTGAGCCTCCTACCTGTAAATGAAAGGGCAGCACAAGAACAGTATGGGAAGTACAGTGGTACCTCGGAAGCCGAACAGAATCCATTCCGGAAGTCCGTTCAACTTCCAAAACATTCGACTTGCAAGGCATTCGGGATCCAAGGTACAACTGTATAGCACAAGACACTAGCTAGGAGGTTTGGAGATACAGGCACATATAGATGAAATCTTGCACCATATTCATAGTCTTTGTTTTGAAAGAATGACATTAAAAGACTTTAGAAATTCTGATGAGTGGGCCAACTCATTTAAACATTCATAAAATAATCCAGTCTTCTTGCCCTTATTCATAAGATACTGCAGGTATGTTATGCTCCCCGTCTCTTTAAACTAAGTTGTGTGGAATTCCCACACATAAATAATAGATTTTCTCTAGCATGACCAAATAAGATCACACACCCTCAAGCCTATTGTTCTCTTTTTCCTGTTGTTGTTTAACAAGAACTCAGTTTTTAGGCTAGATATGTCTACACTATTTTAAAGAGTACATAGCTTATAGCATATCCGATACATGTCTACTCAGAAGTAAGTTCCACTGAGTTCAACTAAATTGCAACCTTAGTTTACTATTTTACAATTTCGGTGATTTATACATTTTAGCTGACTTCTTCATGCATTAAGCAGCTCTAAAATTAGTTTTAAATTAAAGTGATACACTTGCAACCTGATCCTCTATGCGTTTAGTTCCACTGACCCTGTTCACATGTAATGCTAAGCTAAACCACAGCTTAGAGCGAACATATGATCAAAGATCACAGCAGCTTCCTCCTCCCCTGGTCCTGCTGCCACCTTGCTACCCAAGGCTAAGCCATAGTTTGGCTTAACATGATATCTAAAGCCAGGCTTGTGGTTTGTCTCTCCCAGGAGACAAACCACAACCAGTAAACCAAGAATAAACCTCAGTTATAGCTCATTGTTTGTCTGGAGTGAGACAAACCATTAGCTCAGATTTGAACATAGCTCTAAGCCAAATGCAAGCAGTACAGCAGCCACAATCTTTGTTCCAAAATGCCACGCATTTGCTTATTCATACTAAGACTGGCTTAGCATTTCATGCAAACTGGGTTACTGATTACAGTGGAGCTTACTCCTTTCTAGGTATACATAGTTTTGTGTATTTATTTTACAACATAGCACAGCTAGGGTATAAACAAAAAAGCATTCAGTTTAATATCATTTTGAATTGTGCAAAGTTCTTCACAAACACCATAAGGGCTCCTTTATATTGAAACTTCTGTGAAACTCATAGCTTTGGAATGTCATACCACCTCCATTAATTCTGACTTGACAGACAGCTTCTATGGAATTAAAGTGTCTACATGTACCAGTAAAAATTCTTTAAGTGGCTGACCCTCATTTAAACTTAATAAAACTAAGTGCTGTAATCTTAAATCTACCATTTTCAAAAGACAAGATTTTATTAATGAACATACTTCAGAATGTTAGCTTACGTTGAAAATATATTCACTAAATTATGCTCACCTACATTTAAGTCACTTGTATAAGTATTTTTTTTTTCTGCTGGAGACTTTACAAAGCAAAAAAATATTATTACCATTCAGTCATGTTACGATCCCTGCTTGTTTTCCATGTAAAGAGCAAACTAAGTGGCAAGTGATGTATTTAAAGAAAAGATAATGGTACCTAAGTGTCCAGATTTCTAGTCTGCTATCACATGTGAACACTTAAAATGTATAATGGCTGCATTTGAAAATAACACTAAAGTATGATTTAGCAGCTTCCAGGTCATGTGGCCAGCATGACTAAGCCTCCCTCGGCCAATAAAGTGAGATGAGCGCCGCAACCCCAGAGTCGGTCACGACTGGACCTAATGGTCAGGGGTCCCTTTACCTTTACAATTTAGCATTATGACAAGCCTGTTCAAGCCTTGAACTCATGTGTTCCCCATCCTTTCTCCTCCTCAAATGCTGCTGTGAGGGGATACAAATTTCCATTTCTATTTTAGATCAACCATTGCTTAACATTACATTTGAACCCTTGAGCTTTTTTGGAGGTTCTAGCAGGGGAGCGCAGCTATCGTATACCCTTGACCGAAGAACGGTACACTCCTTCTATCTGGGATGGTCGTCCTCTTCCACCGAGCGCGCAGCTTCGGGAGGGACGCATATGGAGCGGTGAGGGAGGAAGGGGACACCCGCCTAGCCAGCCATATCAGCCGAATCAACCCTGGCGATCAATGGGGTGACAGATGTCGCAGCCAGATCGCCCTCACATTTGTATGGGTTCAGAACTAAGCTGCAAAAACAGAAGTGGAAGACTCAGAATATCTCTTGGCACTGCACCAGGTGAGATCACAATGCTTTATTGCCAATTTGGTGCCTTCTTCCTTTAATCATATAAGGAATAAATGGGTAAGATACTTTCAGTTACTCAGAGGAGTGTGTTAACTAGGCAAGAAATGAAGGAGAGAAGGGGAGAATGGGTAGAAGAAGAGAAGGGAAGAAAGCAAAGAGAAAGGTAACATTCTCCAGTCTAACCCAGCCAAGCCTGGCTACAAGGGAACACACACAGAGTAGCAGCAGAATTCAGAGTGGTGGCAGATACAAAGCCCCATGTATTCAGCAGGTATGTCATAAAACAATTTATTGTCCAAAGTTTCCTTTAACAGCCTTTACTATTAGTCTTAATAGGTGGAATGCGCATCTTACCTCATAATGGGAAGAGATCTGTATCTTCCAGCACTGTGTAGTTTGCCAATTTTAGAAGATGCAGTCCAATTAGCTGCATATATAAATGATGCACATTGTTTGTTAGATAGAAAAGGCCTGTTTGAAGCACTCTGGCTGTATTTGCAGGATGCTATTATGTATGTATACTGCCTTACTGTGGACATCCTCTAGTGAGGCAAGATCTTGCAACTAGGACAGGGGTCAGCAAACATTTTCAGCAGGGGGCTGGTCCGCTGTTGCTCAGACCTTGTGGGGGGCTGGACTATATTTTGAAAAAATAATAATGAACGAATTGCTATGCCCCACAAATAACCCAGAGATGCATTTCAAATAAAAGGGCACATTCTACTCATGTAAAAACATGCTGATTCCCAGACTGTCCACGGGCCAGATTTAGAAGGCGATTGGGCCGGATCCTGCCCCCGGGCCTTAGTTTCCCTACCCATGAAGTAGAGCAAGACTTTCAAACAATGGGCTGCAGAAGGACCTCCTGGGAGAAGGGCACCCAGATGCCTCCCATCTACAATTTTGGGCTTGCTTGCTTTTGAAAGAAGTACTTTAAATAATTATATTGATCCTATTTGGACTGCTGTCTGGGGCTGCTTCCAGACAACCTGTTTATTGAGCATTCCATCTGATTTGATTGCAAGGAGATTAGACCACATTCACTCTGATTGGTTTGTTTGGAGGCTGGACCTTGCATCAGAGCGTCCCATGCATTTTAGTGCATTTTCCCATCAGTTTCCTTTTTGCTAAAAATATTTTAAAACTTTTGTCTAAATTTATCTGAATTGGTTGTGTTTTTTAATTAACCCTTAAAAGGTATAAAAAATAGTACAGAAAAATATACTCTGCTATATTCTGTGAAAGGATATACATCTAGGGTTACTGTGCATAATCATATTCCTGCCCCACTAAAAGGAAAACAGTGTGTCTTACATTGTCATTAATAGCATACAACTAAATATGTTCTCTGATGTGCACATTCTGAAAAGCCACAGCCAATAGAAGCTTTCCACAAGATGCACCTTCAGCCAGATGCGGTCAACCTCACATGTGTTTCATGCTTTCACATGAAAGTGTTTCATGTGTAGGGAAAGCATACTGTGCAAAGTGGATCTTAATCTGTTATATTTCTGTTTGATTCTGGGAAAAATGCTATGGTAGTGAATGTAAACCAACCTAATAGATTGTGACAGGAAAAGTCATTTATAGGAACAAGCAATGATGGGGGTAGGGTAGGGGAAGAATCGAGAGATCTAAGTAATGGCTAATCAAACCTAAGAGGCTTTACCCAATTAATCCTGTGGTGAGGAGCTATCCAGATTGCTTCTGTCTCCACTTCATATCTGTTACTTACCATTTGCTCTCTAGCAAGTCAGATTTTAAGCAAACATGTCTCATTCTTCTGCACAGGAAATCTTGCAGTGTTGGTGAAATGTCATGAAGACATCACTATAAATGTAGGTCTTCCATAACCACAGTTTAGCTAGACACTGTACGAGACACTTACATTGCTTGTCATATTTTTTTATTTCAGAGATGTTGCCACCTTTAAGCACTTGTGATTAAATGATGATAGGAGAATTGTACAAGAAGATATTGAAGGATCTGGCCTTACAGAAATAAATTTTGAAGGACTAGATTCAACAAACTTATATTTCCTCTTGTTTTCTAAATTAACGTGAGGCAGGGAAGACAAATGTTTCAGAAATAAAAATATATTCCATATATAATGTATCTGCAAAAGAAAATCAGCAATAGCAGATGACAGTTGCATAAAGTTTAACAGTCCAAGTAAAGCAAACCTATGACGAGTTTTGAAGAAATAGATTAAGTATTTTATAAGCTATTGCTTGCCTACACTGGCCAGCTGAAGGCTTTAAATAAATTAATCCGTAGAGCAACTGCCAAGCCCAACTGGAATACTGAAACAAGGCTTCAGTTCAGTCCAGTTTGATTCATGACAGGTGCCATCTAATACTGCTTTCATAATGCAGCAACCCTGATGCTTTCAGAGGATACATAAGTTTACTTATTTGCTAACTTATGGACAATTCACACATGCAAGTTTAAGAGTAACCTTTGCTTTTTGAGTCCCTCTTCTACTTGCTGTGTTAACTACAGGAAATGGTTTTCACCAGAGAAGGGAGTATATGTGCTTCTCTTAAACTTACTTTTTCCTCCCATGCCTAACACAATGTGTTACATTATAATCCTGTGCATGTTTAATTGTTTTTAAATGATTGCTTTTTATATGTTTTAGCTGTTCCTAAGATGCCTTGAGCTGCATCAAGGAAGAAGGTGGAATATTAATAATATAATAATATTTTCAAGGCCAGTCAAGACAACTAACTTTTCCTGATCTTCACAATTTGCCCCCAGTTTAAAGAAACACAAGTAAATCTGAACATATTCAGAGTACCTGTCTACAGCTACCTCCTCCCTTCATCACCTGGCTCAATAACAGTGCTATAATTAAATATTATTACATTTAACAAAAAGGAATACTAAAGGTGTGTGAACATTTTTTTAAATTGAAATATTTTCTAAGTCTACATTAAGTTTGAAACATCCCCCCCAACTCTGCCCCAGTGACAGCATAAGCAATGATCTCTGCAATGAAACAGGGGGGGGGGGAATATAGGCTTGATGAAACTTTAAATTTCACCCTATTTCAAATTGACAGGTCCTTCTCCACCCCCCCCCCCCTTTCTGAGGCTATCTGGAATTAGTTGTGTGTTTTTCTGGGCTGGTCTCCTGTACCTGTCAGATGTCTCAAACTGTACATAGCCACTGGTATTTCATAATCTTTGCTAAAGCCTGTCTCCTGTGGCTTTTTCTTTTGCAAAGCATTCTCCGAGGCTCGCACAGAAAATACAGACCTAGGTGCCGTAGGAATGAATTATTAGAGTACAAAGTGTAACCTGGAAAGGATCCAAGAACGGTGACGCAGTTTTGCAAGCCTGTTGACATAAACTAAGTCTCTGCGCTGAGGCTTCTGAACAGAGCCAGAGAGTTATTTGAATCCAGAATCTGAAACCCAAAGAGTGTGGGCCATTTTGGCATTAGGAAACAAGTAGGCAGGAGGCAATGACTCTAGCAGATTACATTGAACAGGAAATGGATTTGTTTATAATAATCATCACTGTTTTCACAAGAGCTTTTTTATTATTAAGGCGGGGACATGAGGTTGGAAGGAACTGAGAAAGGGAGTGGGGGACCTGGTTGAAGTTATCCCTTCCTGGCAAGTTAATTTAGCATAAGAGGGATGTGTGTGTGTGTGTGTGTTTTATTTTGCTGTTAAATTCAGGTCCTACTTTCCTCCTAGGAACTCAGGGTGTTTTCTTTCCCTTCTCATTTTATGTTCATAACAACCCTGTGCAGTCAATTAGGTTGAGAGATAGCGACTGGCCAAAGGCCATCTAGTGAGTAAATGGGAGTGGGAACACAGACAAAGAAAGGGTGGCAGTGCCTCCGTCAAGTCTTCAGGCAACTCTGTTGATAGTTACCCAGGTAACCCTTTGTAACAGGATTCTGGTCCAGGTGCTTGACACAGTTGCTTCTAAGCTCCCAGTAACCCCCTTGCTGGAATCAGGTAAGAGGAGAAGCTTTGAGAAACAGGAAAAAAATTTCCTCTTGCAGTGTGAGCCCCGTTCCCTGCTCCCCTGCTTTTACAATGTAATTAACAGATGCACCCACCAGTAATTTGAACACTGATTTAGTCAGCAGGCTTACCTCCTCCTCTCTCCCCACTCCCCCTTTTCAGGCAGACTGTCTGCCTTTTATAATATATTTAAAGTGCCACTAAAACACCAGTAAAAGTTAATTTGTCCCCTTGTGGATATGCAGTTTATGTGCGACATGATGATCAGCCAAACAACTACAGTGGTACCTCAGGTTAAATACTTAATTCGTTCGGGAGGTCTGTTCTTAACCTGAAACTGTTCTTAACCTGAAGCACCACTTTAGCTAATGGGGCCTCCTGCTGCTGCTGCGCCGCCGGAGCACAATTTCTATTCTCATCCTGAAGCAAAGTTCTTAACCCGAGGTAATATTTCTGGGTTAGCGGAGTCTGTAACCTGAAGCGTATGGAACCCGAGGTACCACTGTATGTGCAATACTTTTCCTGCCAACTCGCAGAACTGGTATGCCTCTGAATACCACTTGCTAGGAATCACAAGTGCAGAGAGCGCTAGTGTGTTTTTGGCCTATCAGTGAGCTTCCCTTAGGCATCCAAATCACCCCTGTGGGAACAGAATGCTGGACTCTTGGTCTGATCCAGTAACACTCTTCTTATAGTCAGTGCTAAAAAAACACACCCACGCATTTGTTTGCACAGACCATTGTGCATGTTACTTCCACAGCACTTCCATACGCAAGTTAATGTTTCATTGGGAGAATGTATTTTACTGGAATGCCATCACCTGTGCATGTTTTGTGGTACAAGAAGCTAAAGTGGGACATTCTTAATCAGTAGGACATTCTAGTCAAAGCTTTCCACAGACAGGTGGGGAGGGCAAGCAAAATAATGCAAGCAGGTGGTCATTGTGCAAAGGGATGAAGATTAGCCTTAAGATCTGGGGTCTTCTATGTAAACAGGAAGAGTTGGCAGATATGCACAGATGGCCTTCCTTCTTTAAACACGAAATCTCTTTACTCACTCTGGCAGCCCAGCAAAGTGCTCACTGTTTAGCTGTGCTTTCCAGCACCATCATTTGTGTTGCTTATTTAGAACATCTTAAGGCAGCCCTGTTCAGGGAAGTTTTTAACGTGTGATATTTTACTGTATTTTTGGTTTCTATGGAAGCCGCCCAGAGTGGCTGGGGAGGCCCAGCCACATGGGCGGGGTATTAATAATAATAATAATAATAATAATTATTATTATTATTATTATTATTATTATTATTATTATTATTATTATTATTATTTTTTCCTGTCTTTCTGCTTAGGGAAAGTCATCCAAACCACAGTCAACAGGAGTCCATTATAGGATTAATTGTATATATCCAGTAGGATAAACACGTGGACAAATGTAAAAATAAAGTGGGTGACAGATATGAAGTCACTGCCCAATAATCTGAAGCCACCCTGCGCACGTCTACCACCCAATCATTTTTTGCCACTCAACTACAGAGCTCACCCAGTTTAAAAGCAGCCTCACAGCTGGGAATGTGAGAAGACTCTCTGATGGCTCCGTCTTGCAAATAAATCAACCTTAATCTACAAAAAAATATTGTGAACATTGTACTGGATACTGGGCAGCAGTGCTTTCCCAAATTAGTTAAAAATAATAGTTGATGCACACAACAGAGTACGGTATCTCAAGGGCCACATTCACTTCTTAATTTTCTTCACTGAAAATATTTGTATGCTACATGTGCTTAATTATAGACCTGCAACAGTTAAAATTCAATATAATAGTTAACACGCTGCATCAGTACAGTACTCCAGTGCCCATTATTCCTGACCATTGGACATACTGGCTGAAGCTGATACGAGTTGTGGTTCAGCAACATCTGGAGAACCACAGCTTCCCCATCCCTGCACTATGATTCTGTGTCTACTCCCCCCCTACTCATTGAGTTCAGTGAGACTCATTCCCAGAAAAGTATATACAGTGGTACCTCAGGTTACATACGCTTCAGGTTACATACGCTTCAGGTTACAGACTCCGCTAACCCAGAAATATTACCTCGGATTAAGAACTTTGCTTCAGGATGAGAACAGAAATCGTGCTCCGACGGCATGGCAGCAGTGGGAGGCCCCATTAGCTAAAGTGGTGCTTCAGGTTAAGAACAGTTTCAGCTTAAGAGCGGACCTCCGGAACGAATTAAGTACTTAACCTGAGGTACCACTGTATAAAAGCTAAGGTAAAGGACCCCTGGATGGTTACCAGTAAGTCCTGTCCAAAGCGACTATGGGGTTGTGGTGCTCATCTCACTTTCAGGCCGAGGGGGCAGGCGTTTGTCCACAGACAGCTTTCCGGGTCATGTGGCCAGCATGACTAAACCACTTCTGGCACAACGGAACACCGTGACAGAAACCAGAGCGCACGGAAACGCCATTTACCTTTTTGCCACAGCAGTACCTATTTATTTACCTGCACTGGTTTGCTTTCGAACGGCTAGGTTGTCAGGAGGTGGGACAGAGCAACAGGAGCTCACTCCATTGCAGGGATTCAAACCGCTGACCTCCCGATCGGCAAACCCAAGAGGCTCAGTGGTTTAGACCACAGCGCCACCTGCGTCCCTAAAAGTGTGTATAGGACTGCTTTCCTGAAGGTTTACAGAGGCATTCCAATGCACAGGCTGTTAACTGGGTGTTAACAGGGCATGAATACTTGTGGCAAACTCATGTTTACCCAGGAAGAGCCACTGGTGGTTTACTACCAACTGATGCAGGTTCAAGTATGACCTTCAGGCATCCCTATGTAGGGTTAGATGTAACTGAAGGCTACAGACTTCATCATTCAGGGGGAATGCAACCCTGCACAGAACAAGCTGTATGCTAGGTACCGTCCTTGGTCCCTTGTATCCCACAATGGAAGGAGGGGATAGCTTTCTACCTTGGAGATGTGCACATGTACAGGAAAAGCTTTGGGCCAACAGTGAAGGGAAATAACAAAAGGGAGGGGGTAGAGAGTAGATGGGGCTGCAGTGCTAACTTTAGATCCTGTGGTGCTTCACAGTTAAAAGGATCCAGTCTCAGAGTGCTTTGAAACAGTGAGGAGAGGTGGGAAGCAACCTGACATCTGCTTCTCCACAAGTCATAAGCGCGGGGGGGGGGGGGATACATTTCCAACCTAAAGCAGAGGCTGATATGGATGCAGCTACCTAAAGCTGCTCTGAGGAGTAAGGAAGCATAAGTGAAGATGTAAAGTGGGAAGAAAAACACAGAGAAAATAATTTTTATTTTTATTTTACCTGCCTTCCTTCTCCGTATATTTTTCCTCACATAGACTTGTAAGAAAGATTAGGGATTTGGTTATTTTTTAAAGTTGCCACCCTTTTCTGGTTTAAAAAATAAATCAAAACGTTATTCATTTTCAAATTGGTATTTATTTAAGATTATGATCGGCATTTCCCCTTGTTCTCTCTTGACTTTCCTGCATTTTTCTTCTCTCAGAATCTATTTCATCACAATTTGTATTCATCCTGTGTTTCAGATTAACCACCACTTGGTTCTATTTTTAGACTTGACAAGATTACTTATCTTGCCACCTTCAGGAGAGTTAACAGACCCAGTTAATTTCTATTTCTTGTCCAATTAAAACTGTGTTGGAGTCATCAGCAGGGTACTTTCTTCTCGGCCAAATGAAGTTTTTGGCTGAGTTTTTTTCCTGGGAAGGTTTTGGGTTTCTATACCCGAATATTTAAAATTATACATACTAGTGAATTAAAATCTGTGTATGCAAGGTTGGTAGGAAAGTTGAAAGAAACCTTGAAAAACAATTATCATTATTGTTACTACTACTACTACTATTA
Organism: Podarcis gaigeae; assembly: GCF_964106915.1. Taxonomy (NCBI): domain Eukaryota; kingdom Metazoa; phylum Chordata; class Lepidosauria; order Squamata; family Lacertidae; genus Podarcis; species Podarcis gaigeae. Next base: position 65,608,939 of record NC_139678.1, on the reverse strand, counting down.
ATATTTTATATATATTTTATTAGCCACTTTGAGTATCTCCATTTGGAAATAACTATCATCTACTGTAGATTGTGGAAAGTGGTTTGTCCATTTCACAGAATAATAGAATCATAGACGTGGTTGTCCATAGATTTGGCCACATCTTGAGATATCCCCACCAAACTTGGGTTCCTGACCAGGAGCAGGTGGTCATCATCAAAGTTTGGATGCAGGACACCATTTTCACACAAGATGGCAGGCCAAAATGTGAGTTTGGTGTGACTTTGCCCATTTTTTTTGTCTAGGTTCATCCACCTTTCAAGATATCATCACCAAACTTGGCACAAGGGTTCTCAAGGTGGGAGCAGCAAACTTTGTCACCATTTGGATGGCAGGTGCCATCTTGAATCAAGATAGTGGACCAAATAATGACTTGGATGTGACTTTTTTGGCATAGGTTCAGCTGCCTCTCAATATATCATTACAAAACGTGGCATGGGGATTCCCAATGTGGGAGTGACAGTTGTCATCAATATTTGGATGCTGGGCATCATTTGATTCAAGTGTGACTTTGGTGTGACTTTGCCTTTTTTGGTACAAGTTTGGCTGCCTCTTACCATATTATCACCAGCCTCGGCATGAAGGTTCTCGAGGTGAGGGTGGCTGTCTTCATTGATCTGGTCCTCGAAACCAGTCCTTTGCTCAGTGGCACCATGTTCTTTAAGCACATGTCTTTTGAACTTGGCTTCAGTTGACAATCTCCATGTTGATTCCGCAAGCCTCAGGTCCGTCCTTCCCTGCCTTCCTCATCTCTTCTCTCTGGTCTTCCACCTTAATCTTACACATACCCATCCACTACTCTTCTGCCAAAATTCTTTACCGCTTTCTCATAACTTGGTGGTGCAATTTCCTCCTTCTTAAATCCCTACATTGGCTTCCTTTCTTCTCTTGTACCTTGCACAAGCTTCTCTTCCTGATTTTCAAAATCCCTTCATGAGCTTGCGCTCCCCTTATTTCTTTTAAATTCGCCTATTTTTTTTTCTTTTTAATAACAGCAATGACAAATTTTAGCATTAATAATAATTTAAATTCTCAGCTTTATATATCGACACAAACTATCTAATAACCTTTGCTTGTCCAGCTCCACCACTCCAAAGATCTCATGCTCTTTTATGCAGCTCTACCCTTTCTCCTTTGCTCTTTCTCCTTCATATCCCTGGGACTGCCCTACTAGAATGTTGTTGTGAGAACTTATCCCATACTACCTTCAAATCCCACTTCAACATTTGCCTTTTCTAGGAAGCCATTAAAGCGACCTTTTAGTCCCACTACAAAAAAGCTGAAGTACGTGTATAAGAAATAATTATGTATTTTCCCCATTGACTCCTGCTTCTGTTTCCCTTCCTCTGTTGTTTTTCTTCTTTATTTTTAGATGGTAAAACACATCCCTTGGGCAGGGATTTATCAAGCACCGTGTACGTAGGTGGTGCTATATATAGCAACCCAGTGTTCTCCTTGGTGCATCTAACTAGCAGTCACTTCCATTACGGTAATCAGATCTAGGAACTCTGACCTTCGGATATACTAATTGTTATGCTATAAAAGTAATTAAACGGAAACAACAGGACAGTGTTGGAAACACCGGACAGTGTTAATGGGCACAGCAATATGTTCTGTTGCATCTGACCAAGCGACTCTCTCTTTGCACTACGGGAAACGAAGACAAATCAATTCAACACACAATGTGCAACATGGAAGGTTGGAAAACCATGTGTGTTATGTGTAACTCTGTAACTAGTGCCCGAGATTGTTTTTCTTCTTCCTCCTAATCCTTTTTCCTTTTGTGTAAGGCCCTTTTGATTGTAAGTCTGAGGACAGGAACTATCTTATTCATAATATTTGTATGCCATTCTGGCAGTCGTCTTTTGGCCATAGAGTGGAGTGAAAATATTTAATATAAATGAATTGTGAGACAGTGGAGTCATGAACATAGCTCTCTCATCTGCACTCCCAATATGTGTTTCACTTTGTAGGTATCCAGGACACAGGTACCCCATTTCATTTTCTCTCCACCAGAGCAAACAACAGCAAGAGCAGATAATTTTGAGTGGGGAAAGGGTTAAGAAGCCCTCCTTCCAGCAACCCCTCCACTGGAAATCACAATTTAAGAGACAGCTTTCGGCTGCTTGTAATGTGCAGCTTGGCTCCGAAAAACTAAAAACTGCCTCATACTTATGCCCATCAGCATCATTTAAAAAGAAATACAAATAGTGGAAAGCCATGTGACTTAGGTGGCTTGTGTGCTGTCCAGGTTCTAATCAATTTTTTAATTGATTGACATTATACTGAAAGATTTTCATTTATAAAGGAATAAACTGATAAATTAAAAGGAGAAAGAAAGAAAGAAAGAAAGAAAGAAAGAAAGGAGAAAAACCACTGATGAGCAGCTTCATAGCCTCTGTTCTCAGAATTTTTATATTTAAACTAGACTTGGACCAGACAACCCTTCAAACAGAGGACGGCAAATCCTCTGTGAAATAGGGCACGTGGCCACTCTAGGGACTGATGCATAATAACTTATAATGTCTGTGGCCACCATGAAGAAAAGGGAAACTGTGGAACTGCCATATCACATGGGAAGTTATCTGAATGAAATGGTTCTTCATTCTCTTGCTGCTTTGGCAGTTAGGCTATGCCAGCGCAACCACATGAAAATTGTGTGTGTGTTTGTGTAGTGGTAGCGAGATGCATTGGATCAAGTGGCAGAATGACTTCAAAATGATTGTATGGGCTGGGCATTCAATATTGCATCCAGTTGTTTTGTGGTGGTTGTGACAAAAACTCACACAAACTGCAATTTTGATAAATCTTCCATGTACAGCACAGAATCATGTTCCTCACATCTAAAAGCCTGGTATTTTTTGCCTCGCCAACAAGTGGGTCTATAAGAGAGTATTTCATTAGTTTCCTTTCTAGAGCACTGCTGCCTATAAAGTGAGCAAGAGGATATTGAGAGCAGTAAAAATTAAACGTATATTTGAAAAACCAAGCAATGAATCATCTGGAAAGACATGTAGGGCAAAAGGCACCTTAGACATCCCACTGTAAATAGCAGCTCCAGTGGAGATTATAGAGCGGCATATCTTGTTTCAGTGTCATAAGCAGCTGTATACATGAATACATTCATGAGTTTATTATTTTTTAAAAGGAACCAGACTCAGTGACTGGGACATCCAGTTTTGTAATTTTGGAGAGGCCAGTCATACCCACATTATATCCCAGGGGTCAGGAGAAACGGATGATTTGTTCTAGCTTACACTCTCTCACCAAGCTTTATAATTTGCCATGGATTCAGGTCAGAAATGCCTTGGCTGATGTGAGAGGCAAAGAGCTGAATATATTGGTTAGAAAAGGAGGGAAAGTCCCACACCTTGCACTGGCTTCCACTATTGCCACAATTTAGCTGAATCTGGCCCATTATTTTAAATTTGTTTGTGGAACCAGGTGCAGACAAAAATATATTTATATTTCAGAACAAGGAGCAGCTTCAGGAATTGCTTCAAGTACTGTATGTAAGACAGGCATGGGGAACTTCCAGACTTGGGATCTAATCTGACCACAAGGCTTTTTCATCTGACTCTCAGCTCTCTCTCTCTAAGCCCTCACCCCTTTCCCCCAGGTCATGCCCCTCCTCCAACTGTCTCATTATGTTGTGAGCTGCCTATGCAGAAAGAGACCTCTTCTAGCATGGCCAGCTTGCTCTGTTTATTTTCTGTGTGCTGAGAAAGAAGCCCTCTCACTTTGTGAAGAACAGAAGAGCCCCTTCTCAATGTGCGTAAGCCGACGTCAGAAGAGGGTGTGTGGGTTTCTACATGATGCGAGTGTGTGTGAGGGAGAATAGGGGACATGTTTGTTTTGGCCCTGCCCTCTTTTGACATGCGCCCCCAGACCATTTCCCCCCAAGGGAATTTAGCTCTGGTGGGGTGTGTGGGAGAGTTCTCCACCCCTGATTTCAGAGCACAGGGTTGTCTGATCACATATTTTCAACTCTCACAATGCTTTAAAGGCTATTTTAAAATCACAGCGTTTTTTGACAACTAAAGCTGAAGATTTAGAGCCAGCCTTTTATATTTCCACAAGCATACCATGCAAGCCTTTTAGAAAAATTTAGATACACCCCTCTTGGCGAGACACAGCCCACTTTGCACAGCTATGGTATGCAGCTTTTCTGAAAATGGCTAAATATAAGAAGAGAATGAAAGACATTCAGCTAGCAAGATTTCAGTGCAAATAGCCACTTGCTTTTACCCTAAATGCGAACAGGCACATCTAAAAATTAGCCAGTGACCTTCAGCAAAAGACATTTCATCCATCTCGTGGACTGCATTATATATAGATGCTTTGGTTTTAGTAGCACTGACAAATACTCAGACTTAACTTTGTCTGCATCCAAGACCCAAAACATTGTGGAATCAGTTGGCTCTGGAGAGTGTTACTTGGTGAAGGAAACTGACATTAAATACAAAAACAAAACAAAAAAAGCAACCATTCACTAGTTCCTTTGAAAAATGTTACAATAGCAACTCTGACTGACAGCTGGGAAAAAGCAGACAACAGCTGATCTGATCATGTAAGAGAATTCTGCTGGGACTGCCGCTTATTTTTTTCGTTTATGAATCACTTCTCATAAAACATCCCAAAGTGATTAATAATAAAACATAAACAATAAAAACATACATTAAAAACCATGTCAAGTCAAATACAGACGCAAACTAGAATAACCATTTTTAATTAAATGGCTTGCTGAAAAAGGAAGGTCTTCAATAGGTGCTGAAAATACAAGCTGGCAATAGATCCTGAACCCATTTATGCAATCCTATAAAGAGTCCCTTTTGAATTATGGTGCTGGAGGAGACTCTTGAGAGTCCCATGGACTGCAAGAAGATCAAACCTATCCATTCTTAAGGAAATCAGCCCTGAGTACTCACTAGAAGGACAGATCCTGAAGCTGAGGCTCCAATACTTTGGCCACCTCATGAGAAGAGAAGACTCCCTGGAAAAGACCCTGATGTTGGGAAAGATGGAAGGCACAAGGAGAAGGGGACGACAGAGGACGAGATGGTTGGATAGTGTTCTCGAAGCTACCAGCATGAGTTTGACTAAACTGCGGGAGGCAGTGGAAGACAGGAGTGCCTGGTGTGCTCTGGTCCATGGGGTCACAAAGAGTCGGACACGACTAAACGACTAAACAACAACATAAAGAGTCCCAGATAGGTGAAGTTAGGATTGCAGTCTTAGTTATTTAAGGCTGAATTCAACTACATAGATGTGCTAGCAGTATGCAAAACATACATCCAACACACATACACAACGTTTTGTTGAGTGCCCCAACTTGTTTTAACTAACAGGCAATAACAGATTTATCCCCTGTGTATCTGTCTAATCCTCTTTTGAATCCATCTAGGTAAGGAGTGATTACCACCTCTTGAGGCAAAGAATTCCATAAATTAGGCTGCAATCCTAGCCACACTTTCCTGGGAATAATCCCCATTGTATTCAGCTGACTCAAAGGGGACTGGGGTTAGTATTGTGCTGTTGCTTCTGTTCTCAGTTCCAGCTTCTCCACCCCCTGCAAAATTGTTTGAACCTCCATCCTGTTCCTCACACTTAGCTGCCCTAAAAAGCAAAAGAAAACCTCCAAACTCTGTAGCCTTTCCTCCATAAAGTACTGCAGGCCCTTGATAATTTCCATTGCCCTTTTCCAGCTTGGCAATATCCTTTTTGAGATATACCCAATATTCTGGGTATATGCCATACGTAGGATCATCGGAGGCATAAAGCTGGCAGGCAAAAAGTAGCCTCTTGAGCTCTGCAAACATTTGTGTAAAAAAAGCAAAACCCAACAACCACAACAGCTTGCATTTCAGACTCCAGCTCGATTAGAGCGCATCTTATGATATTAGGAACTATTAAGAGCTGCCTACAAACAACGGAAAAAGTTGTTGCTTCCATGTCCAGTGAGGGAAAGCTTGCTGGATTTGTGTCAGTCTGCCATCTAGTGGAGCAGATCTAGTACAAAGCCTGCAGGATGATCTAAAAAAACCCAACAACCTGTGGAGAGCCAAGAATTCACTTATGTTGAGTCTCTTAAAAGTCCCCCAGACTTGTCACTTTATATTGAAGCGTGCTCCAGTTTTGACTCCATACTTAGTTTTCCCATCTCATATGTGGCCTTAGATTAGTAGCATAGCATGAGCACCTATGACTCCAAGAGTCCCTCGTTCCTCACACAGGAGTCCATTACATTGGTATGCTTGTCCCACTTCTCCAAATGGGGATACATTTCAGGGGTGCAGTTACTCCCCGGGTCTGATTTCCTCTGGAAGGACATCACTGGAGGCTTTATTGCCATTTTGTAACATTTGCAGTCATTTACTACTTGAGCATAGATGAGGTACAATGCCCCACAAAATTAACTAAGCCCAATAGCACATTCCGATCCCTCCAAATCCCAGCAAATGTCCTTTTCTCAGGAAGAGGCTGTGAATGGGTCATTCCACCTGCCCTGTGGAATGCCCTCCCATCAGATGCCAAGGAAATAAACAACTATCTGACTTTTAAGAAGACATCTTAAAAGTTTATTATGTTTGATGTTGTATTGTGTTTCAGTTTGTTGGAAGCCACCCAGAGTGGCTGGACTAACCCAGTCAGATTGGCAATAAAGAAATAAATAAATAAAAATTCCTTAGCCGGGCAGGGAAGATAAGAGATATTCCCCTTCGCAGAGCAGACTCGGACAATTGTTAGCCTATCTACTGAAGCCATTGACTTAATATCTTTTCCCAGAAGAATTTATTTTTACTGATTTTTAGGTAACAGAAGAAAACAGAACTGTTCAGACAATTGCCAATCCAGAATCAAGTCCAACAAACTTTTGTGTCTTTTATACAAAAATAGTCATTCCTTAATTGTCTGTGGGTTCTAGGAGGGCAAAAGCAGCCTAATCCTCCTATCTGAAAGAAGTAAGGTGGTTGACAACTTTGCCAGAACCACTAAAGTCCAAGGTATGCTTCAGGCAGCCTGCAGTGATAATAAAACCCATTTGCAGGCATCCTAAGTGTCAAGAATCACTGGGCTGGAAGTAGGGATGCTGGAGAAATTTGATTAAGTTTGCTTTCTGAAACAACACAAAAACTGAAACAAAATTTTCACATCTCTGAATTTTACAATGCAGTTCACCAAACAAGTAAGATGTACAAAAATACATGTAATGAAGTTAAATGTGTGTAAAAATAACATACAAAAATGCTTTTTGATAGTGATAATTGCTTTCCAAAGATGTGTGTGTATTAAGCAAAACGGCATTAGAAATGTTTGTATATGTCCTGTCATGGACATAATAAAAAAATATGTTTGTATAAGCAGATATTGGCACTCAAATGCTAATGAATTTTAATTATTTAAAAAACAAGAACAAATAATAAATGATATAGAATTGTGGGGAACTAAGCTTAAGATTGTAAAAATGAGACTCTGTGAGAAACTGAAATTGATAGATTCATCCCTCCCTACTTTGAAGCCCCTCCCTATTACAACACTCAAAGAACATTTGGCCCAAACACCAGTCATATAGGAATATGCTTGAGATGAAAGCTTGGTGTTTTCCGCTTTGTTATTTATTGCTATTCTGCTGTTCATTGTTTTGTTTTTAAATCACTTCTAGAGCGAGTAATGATAAAATATAAATTAATGGCATACATATTAACATAAAACAACATGAATATTTAGGCAGATAAATTACAACCTCTCCCTGCCCCACCATCTAATTCAAACCTTACACTTCAGCTAAAGCCTGGGTGAATAATCAAGCTTTTGCCTTATACCAAAAGCTCAGTGTTGGTGTCAATCACATTTCAGATAGTTTAAATGTACCACACAGCTATCCTGGCACAGATTGAGAACTGCATGGACGCAGAAGGGCGAAAGATGTACAGTCCTGTATTCAGAAAACCATGCAGTGCCAGCAGTTACATTTCAGGTAATCCTAAGTATTACTCAAGCATTATAAGTCTTACAACAAAAGAAATATTGAATGCAGACTTCCAGTCCTCTGTATTTGTCCTTTAGGATTCTCCCCAAGGTATCCCCTTCTCTCACCAGGTCATGACCCTCATAGGGCCTGCTCAGCATCCCTCTTGAATGCTTTTGCCTTCCTGGAATGTGTCTTTGAACCGAGCTCCATTCTAGAAATTGGAAACACAAAATTTCTACGTGCAGGCACACGTGCACACACACACCCCTGTCACCATCACGTACACATCTATTCTGGGATGGAGTTTCAATACCCTGAAACTAGCTGTGTCTGCAAACGTGGCATGTGGGGGATTCTTAGTTTACTCATTGTAAAGCACTGGAATTCCCGGCGTCCAGGTCTACCCATTAAGCAAGCGAGCGGGGATGGCAAGAAGAGAGATGCTTGGCAAAGGAGCAAGGCTCCCAATTGGTTGAGACTGTGAGAACGGACTGAATTGTCGACTGAGAAAACGGACTGCAAGCTCAGTTCCATTCGGTCAAAGCCAACTCCTGCGCTCAGCGTGCTTTTAACTAAGTCCATGCCTCTTGTATCAGGCTCCGGCTTGGGGGTCTCTTAAAAAAAAAAAAGAGGAGCAACATGGGCGTGGCTGCCCCCATAAATAAAAACACATAGCAAACTGAGGTTCTGCCCCCCCAAAAAAGAATCCTGGCTACGCCCATGAGGAGGAAGAAGGGCGCAGACCACGCCAGCCTACCACCTCTCACAGATACTACATGGCAAGTGTGGAAAACCTTTGGCCAGATGATGAACTACACCTTCCATCAACGCGGGCCGTTGGCCACGCTTCCCGGGGCTGATGGGAGTTGTAGTTCAACAACATCCGGCTCCCCTCCGCCTACGGTATGCCGAGGCGTCAAATAGCGCCTGCGGCTTCCTTCCCCCATGATTAACCATCCTTTCAACTTGTGGGCGTTTTCCTTGCTGCCCCCCTTTTTTCCGCCTTCGTTCCCAGCATCCTCTTCGCTCAAGTTCTGGTCTGGTTGTCGGCTTAACCCTTCGCGCGCCGCTGTCCCCCGCCCCCTTTATCATACTGTGCCGCGAATTCCTTCCTTCCTTCCTTTTCCCAGCAGCCCTTGCGCCATCGCGCTTTCCCGGTTGGCCCCGCCTCCATCCTTTACTGAGGAAGACTAGAGTTGTGGGGCGGTTGGGCCGCCATTTTGTTCCTCGGAACTAGGCAGGAGCGGCACGCAGGGGGCAATTTGGTGGGCTGCCTGGCCGGCCGGCTAGCTTGCTAGGTGTGCGGGGGTTTGGGGAGGGGGAGGAGGAAAGAGGCGTGGGTCAAGTGCACACATTAAATACCCGAGGCCGCTTCTTCCCACCCCCTTCGGGGGCCTGTTTTAGCCTGCCATGTCTGGAGAAGCTCCCGCCGGCGACCAGGTGAGCGACCAGGGCCCTCCCGAGCTGAGCCAGTCTCACTTGGCGGGGGAGTTGTTTCGAGGGCGGGGGGAATAGGGTTGGGCCTGGTAGGACGACCGAGGCCTGGAAGAGGTGAAAATGGCGATTTTCAGGGTGGTGCGGGGTCGGGCCTGTGTAACGTGCGCGCCTTTGTGCTGAGGCCTCTTCTCAGTTTTCAGCCCTGCTCCCCCAGTTCGTAGAGCCTGTTGAGTTTCAGAATTTAATATTTTCCCATCTTCCAACTCGCCCCAGTGATTTCTCCCCATTCAACTCAGTAGCTGGCTGGAACCATGACCGAAAATGCTTGTTTAGAACCCAGCCCTTTCGAGGTCCCTGTGCCCGGTAAGGGTATTTAAGATTGATATTAATCCTAGTATTAAGGCCTTAATTTAAAGCTGATCCAGTGTGCACTTAGTCGGAAGCAAGCTATGCCCCCGCTTTGTTCAGCGGCCCTTACGAGAATGTGTACAGCGTTGAGGCCTTAATGTATTTTCCCTCGTGGACTTAATTGCTCGGACGCTGAGGGGGCGTCTTTCCATTCAAATTTCCACGTGTGAGATAATAGGCGAATGCTTACAACTTTATACTACTAGAACGCAGGAAAGCGTAATTTAACGCACTGCAGTTTCATGAAGCTGGGTTTAAAGGTTTATACAGGTTTTGTTTTAGGAATAAACTGTTGAGTTCTATGTACCCGATTTTGTGTATTCAAAGTAGGTGTGGATGTGCTCAAAAGTTGAATGAAACTGCTTTAAATTTTATTTTTAATAAAAGAGTTTAATATTACAGAAATATAATATTATGGTGTGCTTTGTGAAAGAGACTACTTTTGTGTGGGGGGGTACCTTTAAGGTTAGAATTGTATCCAAGGTAGACATATACTGAAGGCACTAGCCAGAATCCAAACATCACATGCACTGAAGTTGTGAGGCCAGTTTGTTTCTCTTAAAACAGAAGCTGCCTCCCAACTGTGTGGCAAATTACTGTTGAGGTTAGAAACATAATATACGATATAAAACAAATAGAACACAGCTTTTCAAGTGAAGGAGGTTCCACAAGCCCTTTAGCTTATTTTTATTTATTTGGTATTCACATTAAATTTGCAGATCACAAAACAAACATAACTCTGCTTTTAAAGTTAGGATTGCAGTTAATGATTCCTTCAATACATTTTAAGTAACATATGCCACTGGTTTCTGTTGAACCAAGTGGATGCCAAGGATTGCTTCCTGTTGGATTTATTTCTGGGTGCTGAGTTTAAATCTCAGGTGATCAGATATAAAAGTTTTGTATGTGCATATGGATAGTCCTTCCTGATTGCTTCCTTTTTTTGTCAGCTGGGGAAAAACTAAATCTTTCTCCACCAACTATTCTGCCTGTGAAATTTTGATTATGTTCCTTCTTGTTAGTAGTGCTCTTTGGTTGGGTTTGGGTACATCAAGGTAATATTGGACATGGCAGGCTAAATTTCACTAACCAGTCTAGTCTCCTATAGGTAAAAAGGTAAAGGTACCCCTGCCCGTACGGACCAGTCTTGACAGACTCTGGGGTTGTGCGCCCATCTCACTTAAGAGGCCAGGGGCCAGCGCTGTCCGGAGACACTTCCGGGTCACGTGGCCAGCGTGACATCGCTGCTCTGGCGAGCCAGAGCCGCACACGGAAACGCCGTTTACCTTCCCGCTGGTAAGCGGTCCCTATTTATCTACTTGCACCCGGAGGTGCTTTCGAACTGCTAGGTTGGCAGGCGTTGGGACCGAGCAGCGGGAGCGCACCCCGCCGCAGGGATTCGAACCGCCGACCTTTTCATCGGCAAGTCCTAGGCGCTGAGGCTTTAACCCACAGCGCCACCTGTGTCCCTGCGTCCCTAGTCTCCTATAGGAGGAAGTAAATTATTTTGGCAGAGTGCATGAAACCAGGATGATAGATGGTACTATAGTTTGCTTTGCTTCTGCAAAGGTGACAGAGTTTCTGGAGAGGCATAGCTGCTCTTATATAATACAAACATAAGAAGAACCCTCCTTCTGTTACTTGAAAGTCCATTGCATTTCCCACAGAACATACTGCCTCCAAACTGGAAGGATCCCTGGTTTTCACTTACTGCTGCAACAAATAAAAACAAATCCAAGTATCTTTGGATGCAGTAGTCTGGATGAAGGATTGTTGGGGGGGGTTATCTTTTAAGCCCTCCGAACCTCATTTTATCAAACCTGATGTCTCAGTAGTACAAGCTGAGAACTGAAGCTGGAGACATGGCTTAGACTCCTGTATATCCACTGCTGCAGCCTGGATAACAGAAGGAGCTATGTTGGGATGTCTTCCTGTTGTGCAGTTATTTATTCCAGCCACAGTTTTTTTTATTCATTTCACTAGCATGGGAGGGGTAGGCCTCGTGATTAAGCAGGGGCAGGAGTGAAGTTGAGTATAACTTGAACATTCTCAAAACCATTCAAGGAATAAATGTGTGCATACACCAAATATTGGAGCACACTGTTGCTTTTGCTTTAAGAGACAGAAGTCGCCAACAAAAGTGTTGGAAGACAGTTTCAAATCTTGTTGAAGTTCTTTTCTGTAGAGCAGAGCTTTCCAAACTTTGCACACTGGTGACACACTTTTTAAACATGCAACATTTCGCGACACAGTAATTCAATTTTACTAGCAAACCAGAGATTAAACTAATCCCTTATAAGAGTGTTCGCATAACACACCTACACACTGCAGCCGACACACATAATTTTTCATGACAGTTTGGAAAGCTCTGCTGTAAAAATACAGACAACTGTTTAAAATCCATGGCCATAGTATCACAGGCTTGGGAAACTGAAGTGAAACGGTAGTTGCTAGCAATACCTTTACATGGAAAAGGATTCCAAATGTCTTGGTTGTATTTCAGTTTAGGAAGAACAAAGTTAAGAATAATTATATGAAGATGCATGTCCTACTGAGTCCAGTGGAACTTCCTTGCTAATAAATGTGCAAATGATTTTAGTTTCTGCAGAATTTATAATAAAAATGAGAACTTATCAGGCTATCTGTCTCAGAACTTGCATGAGTGTGGAATCTACTTAATATAAACATAAACACTACAGTTTTGTCTAATCCAAAGTAATGTTCACCGGCCAAAAACTGTTCGTGTATGTTTGCTACATAGGCCTTAGGCTCTTAATCTCCATGGTAGGTCTGCCATAAATAAGTGCAATAAGGCAAACATGCACTGGTGTTCCAGCATTGGAATTCTTAGCACTATATGTGGCATGGCTCCTGACTTCAGACTCAACTCAGCCAGAGTGGATCACTCATGGGAATGCATGGGAGTTTGGGATGCATTCTAGAGTACAGTTCATGTAAGGCAGTGGCAATAGCCCACAATGTTAATTGAGTTTGCATCTTTGACTATTGCCTGAATCCTCTGCAATGTGCATAGGTTCCTTGACAGACAATAAATGAGGAAAGACTTAGGTGAAGATTGCCACTCTGTAACCAAGTGGTTTTCAAACTTTTTAATATGGTCCCACAGGCAAATGGAAGGAGTATTAATATACGTCACACATTATCAGTGCTCTGCTCTCCTCCTCCCTCCTTATGACCAGTTCAACAGTACAACGTCAGAGGAAAGAAGGAAGGCGGTAAATGGCTCATTCACTGGTTTTCACTGCCATCAAATAAATGTTATTAATTGATCTTACAGCAAAGCACAGTCATTTTTTACCTCATTCATTCCCACATAAATTTTAAGAATGGTAACACTCGATATAATTTTTGTCACCTGGCTGGGTTTAACATTTTGCATTTTCATCAGCTGTAATACATTTATGACTGGTTTAAAACTCAATTCTTGAGCCTGTGTTTGAATACTATCCATTCTCTCAACCCAGCAGCAACAGTTAACCAGTCAAGGAAGGTTTCATAATGTGCTTAGTTAAGGTAGATTAATGTAAGAACATGCTATGTGTACCATTTCCTTATTGTGTTGTTCCAGACAGCTAATTTCATCAGTCCCAGTATGTGCTGCTCCCATTTCTAAGGAAATGGAGAATTGCATAAAATATCTGAAGCTCAGAAATTACACAAGAAGTTTTATGACTGCATCTTTTGTTAACTATATAACTGTCCCTTCTCTATTATATCTTGAATCAGTTGGTTCATTGAAGCTTCATATTTCAAACACACCCACTTCTACTTCTCACGTATTGCCCAGTTTGGAAAATGTCTGTGCGTGCATCATTGGTTGCTTAACCTTGTTCTATTTTACTACAGGACAGTAGACAGGGAGCTGTCTTTCTTGACTTGAGAAGAAAGACCAATAGTGAATGTCCAAGTAGTTTTGCTGTCCTGTAGAATGAATACAAAGGCAGTCCTCCAGCCACACATGTATTGCAATGGGAGGCAGCAGTGTGCAGCTGAGATTGAGAACTCATATCTGTTGATCGCTTTCTTAGGCTTGGAAGGGCAGATAGAGATATGTTCTTTCATAATAAGAAGTAGCTTACTGCACCTCTTTCAGTGAGATTCTTTTGCTTCATGCTATTCACACTTAAATTATCATAGGGTTGATTGATTTAAATTGTAAAAAAGACCAATTTAAATCATAGATGTAAATTGTTTCTCATTTTTGGTATTCATATATTTCCTGTGCAATCATGCATGTTTACTAAATGCTGCAACCATTAAAATGCATTGTTCTTAGCTTTCTAGGTGCCAGTTAAAAATGGTAGTTCCTAGGGAAAGGTGATAGAAAGTAAATGCTCATGTTCGATAAAGAATAAATATTCATAACTAAAGAACTGGAAAAAATGCAAACTGAAATAGTGGGAGGCATAATAGAGATACAATAGCATGTAGTGGATGATTAAGTTGGGATTCATTATGACAACTCTTGAATTCTAGTACACATAACAACTTGCTATAATGGGTCCATTAGGAAATCCACAGTTATAAATATACAGTACTTTTAATATAATACAACACTATTAATCTGTTATTATTATAATCTATCTATCCTCAGTGGACCCCTCCCAGTGCTTTATCTTTTATTCATTTTTAAGGACCTTGAATTTTGTTTTTGATAGTTGGTCATGATTCAGTTTTCAGAGTAAGTGTAGACATATGGGTGTTAAATTAAATTTCTTTTTAGGCAGGTTATTATTTTTTTAAGCCGCATGTTACAAATAACGTTTAATTAGAATTATTTTAACCACCCTGCACTGTTCAGCTCCACATATCACATGCCTCTCCCCATGAAGTTTGTCAGGTCTGCCATCTTTTTTTCTTTCTTACTACAAATCTGAAAATGAAATGCAGGTTCCCTAGTCAGAGAGTGCTGTAATAAGGATTGCATGTTAGATCATGCATTTTCATTTGTAGCCCATAGGCTACAAATATAGGAGAGGCCCTGCTTGTAGTCCCACCCTTGACATTACTGCCACTTTCTGTAACAGCTGTATGGTGTCTGTAGAGGAATTTCAGTGTGAAAGTACCTGATTTTGTGTCTCTGCACAATTGGGATACCCACACAATTATCAGATTACTGTAACGTACTCTAGGTTGGACTGAAAATGGTTTGAAAGCTGCAACTGGTTCAGACCATTGCTGCTACAGTTTTGACTAATTCAGCCAAGTAGAACAATGTAACGCCAGTCTGCACTGGCTGCCTATATGCCACCAAGCCCTATTCAAGGTGGTTGTGTTATTTGTTCTGGATGGCAGCTAGTGTTGTGCCAATAGACCTTTGCTCAGACAACAGGACTGTCACTTTCCATTGCTGTTCTGTTCAGCTACAGACAGCATTGGGTAACAAACGTTTCCCTTCAACTTGAAGGTTCCCAAGGCAGCTGCAACATTTCATCCTACCTGGCCTGCAAGATCTACTGGAGATGCCCTTGCTATTCCATGTAGAGTCCTATGGGAGAGGGCCTTTAGAATGAATGCCCTGCCACAAAATTGCAATTGACACCAACTCTGCTTTGTTTTAGATGCTAATTAATACTTTTTCATCCAGGGCTTTGTTAGTGAAGGTGAGTTTAGTGGTGTATTGTGGCAGGAACAGATAAAGTATTACATGCTGTAAATTTAAATTTATTGTTATTTTGTTTAACTTAATGGTTGTCACTGCATGTGTTAGGGATATAATAATAGTTAACAATATAATAAATCTAATTAATAAATGAATACTGTTAGAAATCTTAGCCATAGGACTGTTTGAGCTTATATGAATGAGTCCATATTGATTTTTTGTAGCTGAGTCTCATAAGCTCAGTTCATTGTGACATTGGGATTCTGTTTTATGCCAAAGTTGCATTTACCTTCATTACCTCTGCTGAAGTCAAGTCAGACTGGTTGTTGTAGTAGTTACTATTTTGCAAAGATACCTTTATATAGAATGAGAGAAAACATGCAAAAGAATAGATACACTGTACATTGTACACTGTATATTAACCACTGTACATTAACCTGGCGTGCTCTGGTCCATGGGGTCACAAAGAGTCGGACACTAAACGACTAAACAACAACAACATTAACCACTCATGAATTGCATGAGTAAACAACGTAGACCCCATATTTTTGCAGAAATCAATAAATTTAATAAACTGATTATTTCAAGTTTAAGGGTGGTGGTGTTAATTTTTTTTTAAAGTAAAATATTAAGTCCCGTTCATGGATTTCTCTACCTGTTCGAATGCTCTACCTGTTCGAACATCCTGGTATAATGTTCTGCTGAATTAAAGCTAAAAGCCAGAGGACTAAGTCATGACACAGTCCTGCAAACCAACTATGCTCATACTTACATTATTCTTCTTAGTAGTTTTGCTCATTTGAACCCTTTTGCTTTGAATGGAATGGAATGTGAAAAAGTGGGAGTTGGGAGAAGGCAAGAAGAGCCTGCTAGATTAAGCCAATGGCAGCCCATGATTCTTTTGCTCTCATCTTTTGAGAAAAGGTACTGCCATGTTTTGTAATCCTGGAGACACAGCCCTGTGTTGATTTTATTGCTTTTGAGCAGCTCTTTGTATTTTAAGTAAATAATGATGATGGGAAACTGTCAACTACTTCATTGATACTGGCCTGCAAGACTGCAGTCCTCTAATACACAATGTAAGATAAATAGGCTCAACTAGAATGTCAGTTTTTCCTTCTTGTTGTGTAGCTCAGCCTTAAGGTTATACTGCAGCCACAGTTGCTAGCATTCTTGAGTGTTGCCAAATCTTAGTGCTAGTATACTGCACCCTTTCCAAAGTTAGATTAAACTCAGTCTTTAACTGTCACTATTAGTTTTTCAAAATTCTATATATAGCTAGACAACTATAAATATGCAAAGGTTTGGAGTCTTCCCAAATGACTGAACCTGGCACTTACGCACTGTATAACAGCTAGTGTAGACAAACTTCTACTTGCTTCATATTTTAGATTATAAATTAAAATACTAATTTCAAAAAATATCTAGGCATACGAAGAAGGAAGCTTTCTTATTGGTTTAATATGGGTTGCTTGTGTGTAGTATCTGAAGTGTTGCATATATTTTTTTAGTTACACAATAATGGGCTGTATTCTTTAAAAGAACAGGGAGTTATTACTACAACTAATAATGTCTTCAAACTTACCTTCTGTCATAGCTTATTCAGAAGATCCTAGATTCATGGGATTGGGAGGAAGTCCAGTCCAGTCACCTTACGCAAGCTCTTTGAAATAAGAATTTATTTATTTATTTGATGATAATTTGTTACTTTATTTATAAGAAGAGCACTCTTAAATCTTTGGAATCCAGTGGCAGGGTGAAAATCTATTGTTATCCTAAATTATTTTGAGGCTAGTTTGCATTGTAGACCAACAGTTTAAAAAGTTTCTCTCAAAGACTAGAAACTTGTTAAAATAATTTTTAACCAGTGATACTCTGTTTTTGTTGTTGTTAGGGAGAAGGGAAGGAGCTATTCAAATGTTTTGTATTCCAAGACTGATTCAAACATGCATGTATTATTTTTGGTACTAATGCAGAAGACTGGTGATGCCTATTACAATAACCTTCAGTTTACTCTGTTATTTTAAACCTAACATTTTGAGCCATTTTTTACATTGCAATGGAGAGCTTTTCTGTGGACTTGATGTGTGATTCTTGTGCATACGCATCAAAGTACTACTGTGGAAAAACTTGTAGGCTGGCATATATTAATCTAATGATTACTATGGATATGTGAACATTGATGATATAGCTAGCAGATGGCATTGATTTTATTAACATATTTATATACCCTTTTAACCAACTACTTTGTGTTTTCTAGGCTGCTGAATATGTCCCAGAAAAAGTAAAGAAAGCTGAAAAGAAACTAGAAGAGAATCCATATGACCTTGACGCTTGGAGCATTCTCATTCGAGAGGCACAGGTTTAGTGACATAGGATTACATTTCCTTATCAATGGGTCCACTCACAGTGATTGGTTCTGAAGTAAATGTCAATACATTTTTACATTATAAATATTGTAAATATTTATTGGTTTTCAATTTTTAGAATCAACCTATAGACAAAGCACGGAAGACCTATGAACGCCTTGTTGCCCAGTTCCCAAGTTCTGGCAGATTCTGGAAACTGTACATTGAAGCTGAGGTTAATATTTTCATTTTCTTTCTTAAACATATAATAGGAATTTAAGTTGGCACTGAAACATAACTTGTTAGGCACATACACAAACTCAGGTAAAGGAGGGATTGAGCATTTCTTAATTCTGTACAACAGGTGAAAGGGGGTAATTAAAATTATTTCTAAATATTTGGGTCTCTCTATGATCTGATGATTGTTGCATTATGGACTTGCAACAACATTAAAACCGTTTCAATGGTATTGGAGTGCTTTAGCCTTTTATTTACTTGTCGTGTCAATTTATTGCCTCCTGTGTCATTTATTTAGAGCTCCTTTTTCCCATAAAAATTAACAAATGGCTTTGTGATTTGTTGGGCTCTAACATTTTTATTATTATTCCTAGGCTGTTTCAGTTTTTGAAATGTTTGCTAGAGGGGGGTTGGAAATGCATATTTTTATTTGAAAATCACTGAATGCGGTAAAACATAAATGTGAATTATGCAAGTCACATTTTCAAGTACCTGTCTAACAAAATATTTCATAACCAAAATGAATAAGCTTTTTATCCTGCTCTGTTAAAAGTGCAAAGGATGAACTGAAATTATGGATAGCATTCTTTCTCAGAAAAACATCTTCATAATAATACTTTATATAAATATGACTTTCCCTGGCACGTGGAGATGCATGTCATAGGTTTTTAACATTATAATAACTATAGTATTTATGTCAAATTAGAGTAAACTTAAATCTTTATCTAAAATGGTAAGTAAAATAAGTTGTTAGGTGTTGTATGCGGCACCCTCTCTGCTAATGCAGGTTCTCAAATGTAAGGCAGCCTTTTTAGAGATGTATTCTCTACACCCTGCCAGCAGCATGTGCTGATCCATACCAGAGGCAGTGGGAATATTGATCAGCCATACTGATGATTAGCTTCTTTTTTTATCTGTGCTGATTTATCCACAGGTAGTATCTGACATGTTTGTTCCACAGATGAAAGATCTGTCCCATGAATGCTACTCTTGTTTTTTCTGTTAACAGAGCAAAAAAGTTGAATGCCACGCTATTTTTCTTGTTTTTATGTGATGTGCTTGGTCATAGCTTTAGGCTGTGGACTTTCCCAGTTTTTCTACTTGTCTTCAGAAGGCTTGAAGAGCTGCTGGTTTGAGAACCCTGGATTTAAAACTTCATTATAATAGCACACTTGCCTATGTGAATCCAGTAGGCAATATTGTCCTTTCTTAGTGGCTGGTACTCACACATTGTAAACTGTTAGATTTAACCGTGAAGGGCAAAAGTAGATAGGGATTCTGTGCATTGTCAAAAGTCTTAATCTTCAGTAATACTATTATAATTTCTTCTGGAATCTTGGAACATTCCTGCCCTCTCATTTCCCTGCACACTCCCTGCTCATTTTGTAAATTTGGTTTGACGTGTTGGGGGACAACCCTTCCCATCCACCCACCCTGGAACATTATTAGGAGTAGGCAAGGAGAGGACAAGGGAAGTTTTATTGTGCAGCTAAAAGTCCTTGCACTGGCAGAACTATTTAGTTGGATACTGCCCAACATTGGCAATCCTAGTTGTAGATAATAGTTTATGGTAGAATAAGCTGGAACATTCACCTTTAGTATTTGGACAATATCCAGGATCCTATGGCCTGATTGAAGTACCAGGCCCTGTTAGCGGAAATCTGCATAGGGACTTCTTCTAGCAACTCAAGACTTTAACCCTCTCCTTCCCCAACGTGCCACACAACCCCCTTCAAATTGGCTTGGGGGTGTGTGAAAGATGCCCCGCATCTGAATAGCAGACGGGAGGAGAAAAGAGATTGTTTCCTTGGGGAAGAAAAATGCTTCTACTGATAGAATGTTTTAAAATGCACAGCATTGAATTCCTCCCAGTGTGCCAACACTGTCTTCATATGCATTTCAGCTCTCTCCTTCCAACCAACCCCCTGTGACCCCCCCAAATCTCCCTTCAGTGGGCTGAATGCCTTTTAAAAGCAACACCCATGAGCAATGAGATGGGTAATTTGTATCAGAAAATTTTTAGTTTCCCTAGAGAGCATACTTGTTTTACTTGTATTTAGTAAATAAAGCTAAAACCTTTGAAACTCCCATGCTTCCTTAATATTACATTTGTAATTGGTACATTTTTACTAATGAAGCCACAAAACAAAAAATTCTGTCCCATATCACTTCTCATGAGACTTGGGAGACTGGCAATGGAAAAGAAGACAGGACATTTTTTCATTCTTGGGCCCCTTTGGATGCTCAACCCATGGATACATGTCAGACCAAAGGTACACCCAATAATAAAAAAAATGTATATTCTGTCTTTTCTTCAGAGGGGAACTGGCTAGAAAGTACTCACTATGTTTGTACTTAAAAATAGGATTTATAAGCTGTTGGTTTACATAGTGGATTTTGACTTTACAAGTATTTTGTATGTCCCCAGTTTTCTTGAGCCATTAGTGCCGGCCTCCATATGAATTAAGGTTTTGGAAATCTTCTTTTGACTCCCGTGCCTATGACTACAGAAGCATTATCCAAGCCACTAAAGCATTGTCTTGTCCACTCACTCATAAGCATATAATTACAGAGCAAAATGATAGTTAAGTCTGACAAACTTCTTATCCACAAATATTACCTTGCCCTGGTCCTTTTACTGCCTTAGAATTATCATGGGTTACATGTTAATGAATTAGCATTTTAAAAGAAGTAATGGAATTTGTCAAATTTAGTTCATATGCAGATTGTAAATATCTTTAAATTTTAAGAATATAAGAAATATTGTGTGTCTTATTCTGCTGATTTCGCGCCTCTAACTCCTATACTGTTACTATTTTCCTGTTTATAGTCCTAAAACACATTGTGTGACAGTAAGCTTTACTGCTTTTAATGAATCCTTTAAAAATGTCCTTAATTAGTTTTAATTTGAAAAAACCCATAGGATATTTTTATTTCAGTACTTTCCAGGCAAAAATCAGCAGATTTCTTGAGATACCTTTTGGCCCAATTACTTTGCTAGTCACATTAAAAATGGTGATACCCAACAGTATGCAATTGACTTCATGCAGTAGGATATATCCTTCCTCTCCTCCACCTCAGGAGTGCTCCCCCACTCCCTTGTTGACCTCCAAATCTACTCCAGAGGGTTAGTAGTCCCATTGCATAAGTGGAAGTTGATTCCACTGGCGAATGGTTCTTGCTGGATGTCACCATGTAAAGGACTGGATTTTGGGCACATTGTTTCCTGCTGTGCCAGTGACACTAGAAGGATTATGTTAAAAACTATGTGATGTGTCAATTCCGAAATGAAAAATACACTCTGGGTTTATTTAGTCCTACCT
Source organism: Podarcis gaigeae (assembly GCF_964106915.1). NCBI lineage: Eukaryota > Metazoa > Chordata > Lepidosauria > Squamata > Lacertidae > Podarcis > Podarcis gaigeae. The sequence continues at coordinate 65,587,552 of NC_139678.1, read as the reverse complement.
GTGTCACTCAGTGGTTATGAGCAGTATTAGGATGTAGGTAGGAAACAGGCACTGGCTTTGTCCCCTAAAGCTTTATATTACTACTCGTAGTATCATTTACTGTTGGAAAAATTGTTTTTAATATTCTGATTTTCTAACATTATGAAAAGAAATAATTTCTTGTAAGTCAACTCCAAAACTTTGCACAAAAACAAAATTTTTGTTTGTCATTCTGCCTTTGTCTTGTCAGGAAATAGGTACATGGCATTCCCTTTTCTGTCACTACTGCTTGATAGAGTTCTTCCTATGTGTATTTAACAGATTTTGAATCTATGAAAAGTTGTGTGTGTGAGTTGAGGAGTGATGATGTATTTGATTGGGAAGGAACATGAATATTGGGCTGTACCAATCTCCGTCCAATTAAAAAATGGTTGTTTGACACCAAGGTAGTTAAAATGTGTTCCTGCATAACCAGGGGTAGTTTGTGCCAGCTTGAAGGTAGATAGAGACTATAACTTTCAAGGCTATTGCTATGGGACAAATGAGATGGGAATATCTAGATCCATCTATGTCTATTGTTGTCCATGAAGCAGCATCGGCTGGGTATAGAGAGAATCCAGGACAGAGCTAGGCCATGGAAGATTCCTCTTCTTCCATCTTATCCTGTTTTGCCTGGATTGTATCCCAGCAATGCTTACCTCGGTGCATTACCTGTTGCCTAGCAATCCTTTGCTTCTAAAATGTAGTAAGGTGTTTGTATTGCTCCTATACTCATTCAAACGTAAGTCTTTACTTCCACCTCTTCATCCAGAAAATACCCTTCCTTACTGTCTTTTTGTTGCCATATTTTATTCTCTTGCCACATCATCTTGCACATCACAGTGCAAGGTACAGATACATTTTTATTGCAGCCTTATATATCTTCATCCCATGTTTGATCATCCTTCTTTGTGGTTTCTTAACATTCACTCACCTGGATTCTGCATCTCCACAGAGCGAGGCATAATACTGTATTGGTTAGCTGATCAGTGTTCAGGATACTGTGTCAGGGAATAGATTGGAGGAAATAGAACAGGAGCCCAGATTATTCATCTGGTCTTTCTCAGTAGTGAGCATGTGGATGGTGCTGGGCTAGAAGACAGAATAAGTTTTGAATGCTAGCGAATCTGAAAATTTGAGCATCAGCTCTTATGACAACACCATGCACATGGATACAATTATGCAGTAACATGCTTTTATAACATACAAAGTTGTACAGAGGCCTAGCTATGGAAAAAGCTATGGCGCAAGGATGGTGATACAATTTAACTTGAGAATATCTAACATGAACAGCTAAGTGAACATGATAAAAATTAATGATTGCTGCCAAATTCTACAAATAGTACTATGCCACAGCTAAAGAAACACAGAATCTTGGTGAATCCTCATGGCACATACCAATGACTAGATCTGAGCTTTCTCTTCTTACCTCTTCTGATATCCTGGCCATTTTTGGTAAGTTTAATTAAACAGCTTCCCATCCAATAGCTATACTGTTACCTACCTCACAGGGTTGTTGTGAGGCTTAATTAAATGTTTTAGGTCCAATAATAGTGTGGAAATGTTACAAAGTACTATTCTGGGAATGTACTACACAAGGGACGACAACAACAACATAAATTGACAAAATATATCCCTTTGATTTAATTTTCCGGAACGAGCAGTTAAGTGGCAAAGGCTACAATTCAAAACACACCTACTAGATAAATTTGTTTTCTGCTATGTGAATGAACTGTAGTAAGCCTTCTAAAGCCATAAGGAAGAGATTTGCCCTGAAATTTGGCTTCTTCTTAGTTTAAACAAAGGATAGCAACCCTGCGGGCCTACAGATGTTATGCTAAATTTGCATCATCCCTGAAGGTTGGCCATGTTGGCTGTGGCTGTTGACAGTTGGATGCTGCAACACCTGGAGGGCCACATATTCCCCACCCCTAGTCTACGCAAACCGCATTGTGCTAGATGTTGATCTTGTGGAGAACTGTAGTTAAAAGTGGAAGTTTCAGGTGTCCTTGCAGCCATGACGGAAAGAGCAGGGAGTTACTTGATCTGTTAACATAGTGGGGAACCATGGCTTCTGTAACTGGGCCTGAGATACTTTCTTCCAGATAGACAGAATTCAGTCGTGTGTTAAAGTTTAACAATTTTGATACTTAGAACTTCATGTTATCAAACACCACAAATAAAATAATAGAAAATAGGGAATTTACATTTTCATTCTCGAATAATGTCCCACACCACTGCAGTTTGTATTTAAAAAAAATCTAGCTTCATAATAATATGCTTGAGTGTTCCGGTATAGTACAGTTGTAGATAACTAAGAAGGAAGTTTTACTTAGGCATTTGAATCCTATTGCTGTAGCTATATACAGGACCCAGAATGAGTTACAAATTATCAAATAATAAGCAACTTAGAATAAAAACAAAAGAGGAGTTAAGACCAAAACCCTAAACCAATTTTAAAAAATGTCTAAAAACATTCCTCAAGTCAAAACACATAGTTTTTTATGTGTACTTTATTATTTTTAAAATAACATTACATTTCACAGAAGATTAACACAACATTCATTAAAAACAACTTTAATACATTATACATTCAAAGAAGGGGATGGGGAAGGAAAGTGGAAACACGGGCTTCAACATGACCCACTGGGCCATTTACTTCATGCAGACAATTCCATATATGAGCCCAAAATTTTGACAGTTGCCTGTTGAAGGTCACTTTTTCACACACTGAAAGAATTGAGAAAACAGACTATTTATAGTTAAAATTCAATGATCTCTCCACCACTGCCCAGCCCCCCACAAAAAACAAAACAAAAAACAAAACCAACCGGGATAAAGAGGTTTCCACACTTTTCCTTAAAAACATGTCAGGAAAGCTGCTCAGTATTATGAAGCAGACTGTAGACTACGAAGGCTCGTGAGAGAACAAATTCTCAAGGTCTTGTTTTCACATTGAAGTGGGATCATTGAGCTGCTTTTCATTAAATTAATGCTAAACAAGCATTAAGTAACAATGCAGTGTGTAATCCCCCCTCCAATTTGTCAAAGATTCATAAACAAACTCTTCTTAGGCTCCAAAAACTTAATATAAAATTTGATATGAAAATCGGCTTTTTTCTTTTTAAAAACTAGTATTGGAAATTTGAATTTCCATTATATTTGAGAGTGTAACTCTAACTAATGTGTTGGCTTTGTTGCACTTTAGCATAGACTAAGAAGGATTTTTTCAAAAGGTATAGAGGCCACAGAAAATGTAGGATTTCAGGATTATACATCTTTTTCTTATAGGATTTTTAAATATTTTGATACAAACATTCTGAGAAAGACATATTTAGAAATATATGGTTGAAAATATAATTGTTTGAGAATGTGCTTGGAGTTCTTTAATGTGAAATACCTACATATTGCTAAAATTTCCTCTGAAATTAATCTGATGCTATTACTACAATTATGTAATACCCTACTACGGTAATTTTTTACAAAGTTGCATGTGGTTTTCTGTAAAGCAATTGTTTATACTAGACTTTGAAATACCTCATGAATCTCATACCTTTTTTAAAAAATGTACTTGTATACTGCTCCTTACCTGTTAATAAATATTAATTTCTATATGCTTGTTGTAGCGTTGCATCAGAAATCAGATGCAATTGTGTCTGTGATTTTTGGCCCATCATTTATTGTAGTACGAGTGTAACAGTCAATGGAATTACCGGCAACTTAAACACAGAAGATATTACTTTCTTGCCTTTGAAACACACTACAAAGCTGGGATTTCCCACATATGTCATGAGTTTATATAATAAGCAATTCCAATAACCTGGTATACAAGACAAAAAGAAGTTAGGATTTGAAATACGAGCTTTCTAGTATAGTGGCTGTACATGGTTTTAAAAAAATCATCATTCTTTCTCTTGTGTGTGCTCACATACACTTGTATTTTCCCCCTAAATATTAGATTTTTGTAGGCAATGCAAGAGACTTATTCCTAAAGTCATTCGGGAACATTGGACATAAACAAGGCAAAACAATTATTTTCAATTATTTTTGGACTACAGAATCATATTGAGTGACATCCAACCCCCGCTTGGGTCAGGAAGGCGCTCTTCATCTCTCCTCCCTGCAGTCCTTAGTGTGCTTCCAAAATCTCCTCTGGAAGTTTGGGAGACCCTCTGGAGCAGATGTTTTTGGGAGTAATGGGCAGTTGCAGGAAGGTGGAAAGGGAAGCAAACAGGCTGACACAATAAGATGTCACATATATAATTCTTCTGGGTATCACCCATGGTAGAATTATTTTCACCAAGTACAAGAATGGCATGGGTTTCCTTTTTGCTTATCATGGCTTATCATTTTGTTTCTTTTGTTTTGTCAGCTGTTGAATAACACAGAGTTTTCAGATGTCAAAGAAAAAGCAAATTAAAAACTTATGATACAATAAAATAAAATTAGAAGCTTCTCCCCAGCCCCCTTCTCTAGGTATTTAAACTTGGAACAAAAATACTTGCAGAGGGGTCATGTGATTTGCTAAAGGAGGCTGCTATTCACTTTCTTCTTCCTGAGCTATTTCAGAAGCCTAAGGCTGTTATTGAAGAACTTAGCTGCTAAATGTAATGTAAAATGTAATGTAAGCATTCTTGTGTATGTCTCCATACAGTCTGCAAAGCACACTAAGGCTTATTTTCAGAATTTATGGTATTAAGTACACAATCTTAGTTCAGGAGCCTGCATTCTATGTCATGTGTTAAATAACTAGAAAATATTTGGGAGGGGGTCAAGTTCTTTGGCTGCAGAAATGCCAAAAGTTCTATTTGCTATACGCAGGATTGTGTACTTTATACCCTGCATGTAATAGTCAGATTCTATCAAGGTAACAAGTTTTACTACAGATACAAACTAAAATTACACACATTCACATTTTGCATAATTATTTAAGCTAGTCATGGGGAGGCAAAGAATCTGTGCAGTACCAACACATTGTTCACTGAAAATCGTACTTTGCCCTGGTCCAGCTTCTGAGATGTCACTAAGCCGGTTCACATATTTTCAATATGCAAGGGTTAAAATCTTTAGAAGTGGTGGTAGGAATGGAGGTATAGAAAAAATGGTCAAAATGCTAAATTTGGGACTTGCACACAGCTATGGAATGGACACAGTCCAGAAATACTTTTACTGGGGAGTATAATTGCATTTCATTTTCATGTTCTAAGCTTTAGATTATGCCTTAAGTTCTCAAGTGCTGTTCATGGGGTTATACCCCTTAAGTAGTGGACTCAATTTAACCATGCTGCTGCATCCAGTGCTGCTATCTCTGGCCTAGACCATGTTTTATCAGCTTTGCTTGATTGCAGCTTCAGCCCTTACGTAAACTAGAGGTCTGGTGGTCCTTTTCACGAGTTGCTAACCTCTAAACCTGGTTATGTAGTGTGGTGTAACTCTTGAAAAGCAACCTGGAAACTTAGCTGGTTCAGAATATGCTAACTTTGCTTTAGTATGGAACTGACTATAACCCAGGTACTTCCCTGTCTGAGTTATAGGGTTGCCAGTCTGTTGCCATGATCTGTTCAGTGTGCTGGCCCTTAAATAGTCATATGAAGATACTTAGGGGAGTGTCTTCTTCCATTGATTCCATTTGTAGTGAATTTAGAATTAAGATCAAGTGAAAAAGCATGATGGCAAAGCTATCCTCCAAATGTTTTCTTTAAAGAGAGAGTTCCATTATTAAACAAGCTGAAAAGGGCAGCAGAGGAGAGTTAAGATCTGCAAAATAAATGGGTGGACATAGAAATTTTTTTTCCTAATGCTGTATCATTGACATACGATAGAGATGGGATGAATTCATATGTAACTAGCAGGTTCATGCATATTTAGAATAAGAGATATGTTCCTTCCAGGTTAAAGGAAAATATACCTTGGAAACAATGAGACCATTGTTGTCAGCTCCTGTTTGGCCAAAGATGAAGCAAAATGCATAACTAATTAAAAACTTTAAACCCAAGTAATTAACTACCTTCTCCTGAGATCTTGCAACATGCTCCCTTGCAAGAAAAAATACAATAGGTGCTACTGCAAGTAAGTAGTTGTAATTTTAAAAAAATGCCACAGTATTACTGTTGCTATTCCTCCTATACTAAGGGCCAGGACAGACTGTTAAAATTGTACCCCCAGCTTGAGGGAAATAGTTTACAGCACAGTGGTGTCTCGCAAGACGAAATTAATTCGTTCCGCAAGTTTTTTCGTCTTGCAAGTTTTTCGTCTTGCGAAGCACGGTTTCCCATAGGAATGCATTGAAAATCAATCAATGCGTTCCTATGGAAACCGCCTTCAGACCAGGTCCGGGGACAGTCTGTCCCCCGACCTCTTCTGAAGGCTGGGGGGGGGGACGACAAGGGCTTTTCTTCCCACCCCCAGCATTTTAAAAACCCCGGAACAGCAGAGGACTTCTCCGCTGTCCCGGGGCGATTTTAAAGCCCCTGGGAAGGCAGGCGGGGGGGAGCAAAGACTTTCGCCCCCCGCCAGCCTTCAGAAGAGGTCCCGGACTTCAAAAGCCATCCGGGATAGCGGAGAAACGTCCTGCGTTTCTCCGCTCTCCCGGGAAGGCAGGCAGGGGGGAGCAAAGACTTTTGCCCCCCGCCGGCCTTCAGAAGAGGTCCAGGACCTCTTCTGAAGGCCGGCGGGGAGCGAAAGTCTTTGCTCCCCCCCCGCCTGCCTTCAAAAGCCGTCCGGGATAGCGGAGAAACGCTTCCCTGCTATCCCGGACCGCTTTTAAAATGCTGGCGGTGGGGAGCAAAGCCTTTCGGCCCCCGCCGGCCTTCCTGGACCTCTTCTGAAGGCCAGAGGGGGGAGGGAAAGGCTTTGCTCCCCACCGCCAGCATTTAAAAGAGGTCCCCGGAGATTTCCCTATGGGCTTTCTTCTTGCGAAGCAAGCCCATAGGGAAATTCGTCTTGCGAAGCAACCCGCAAACGGAAAACCCTTTCGTCTTGCGGTTTTCCATCTTGCGAGGCATTCGTCTTGTGGGGCACCACTGTATATGAGATTTGACAATTGTGTTTCATGCTGTTATCAAACATTCTTGCAAATGGTTATACCCATCATAACAAATTACCTTTATTAAGGTAATACAAGTTCACTCTGTGCAAATCTTTCAGCTTAGAATATGTGTGTGTGATATTTTTGTAGCAATAAGTCATTTTGCCATAGTGTAGGAGATTCTGGGATGGACTGTTGGCCCATTATTATTATATCCTGTGTGTTTCCCAGAAACATCTAGCTGGCCAGTATTCAAAATAAAATATTTGAGTCCTTGGTCTGATCCAGCAAGGTAATTATTGCACAATTCATTTTTGGAAAATAATGGTTATGCTATGAGGCAATGTTACGGCCAGCCAGCCAGCCCTTTTATCCTTCCCCTTTCCAGGGTATTCTAGCATTATAATATTTCCTAGCCTTCTCTAGGATTTCCTAAACGTATTGGAAAATGTATGGATCTGGGCAACTGGGTTGAATCCCAGCATTGCATGAGCCAAGTGCACTTCCCCTCCTTTCCTCCCCACCCTCAAATCTGCTCTGAAGGCTCACAACCTTCCAGAGCACATATTGGAGGTATACATGGGTAAGGAATGGAAGTTCTAACGTACCTTTTAATGATAAACCTTCGAAATACTTAATGTTTGTTTGTTTGTTTTACTGTTCCAGTGCCCTTTTACATTCACAAAATGCATGTCTTGTCATGAAATACCAGTTAGAGCATAATTAAATTTCTTCCTTTCCTCCATATGTATATTTGATTGTGTATATCTTATTTAGCTGTATGAAGTATACTTACTGTTGTGAATACGACTGAACTCTCCTTTCACAAAAATACAGAATAAAGAGGCATTTGTAAAAGAACAATTATTCTTTTCTGTATCCACTCTTTTCACAGTAGTTCTTCATTGGCTTGAAATGAATCTGTCTTCAAATCAAAACCCTGCCCTAATCCAAAAAATCTTCCCTTCATTAATACATATTTGCTCCATATGCCAGCTATTCTATAGACCCACACAATTCACTTTGTATGCGACAAGTGGAAATAGTCCACAACATGAAAGGGATGCTGTTAGCCCAAACAATGAACCAAGCCATAGAAAACAACCACACGTGTCTGTAATTACTCCCTTAGGGAAATTTATGTGAGAAGATCCAACCCAATATTTCTGAAAACATTGGAGTCATTGGACTCCAATATAATATATCTTTGCAATAAACTTTGCCACTAAAGGTAGTGAGCTAAAAGCTAATAGCTAATCATATTCAGTATTGGAGACCAACTCTTCTGAGCTAAGCATATCTGGCATAATACCTAGTTAAAGGATGGGACTGAAATTATAACTCATTTTTAATCTCACCTTTTGCACTGCTACTTCTTACATGTATGATACCTAAACACTTAAATGAGAAGTGGCCTATTGGCTGTTCATTTAAACTTGCAGAGCTTTAAAAGCAATGTGAAAAATGGAAATTGAAAAGCTCTTCAGTTGTACGTGGGGAAGAGAAACTAAACTTTCTTTTTCGTACACTTTGTTCTTAAGTGGCCTTTCCTTTGGGCTCCAGCTTGCTTCATTTTATCCAGTGCCTTCAGATTGTCTGTGTCTCTTGAACACTCCTTACCAATATAGTAGAATTGTTCTGAGTCCAAAGTGCCCCCCCCCATTTTTTTGTCTTTATCCTGTTTTCAGCTGCTGGTCATGTGATTCTATCCAGGGAGCAAATGAAATTTCTCATCTTCCCATGCCACACAATTCATTTAGGGGCTTATAGCTGTACTGCTCCCTATGAGTTGATTGTTATGGTGCAGAGTAGAAGTCTCCAGAAATAGTTGGATATTGTTATTTTTTCTAAGTATAGATACAGTCATACCTCGGGTTACGAACGCTGCGGATTGCACATTTCCGGGTTGTGGATCGTGCCGAACCCCGGAAGTACCGTTACTTCTGGATTTCGGCACATGTGCAGACGTGCCGAATTGCATAGCGCGTGCGCAGACGCAGCGCTTCAGGCTGCGAACGCTGTGGGTTATTAACGTGCCTCCAGAACGGATCAAATTCGCAACGAGGTATGACTGTAGTGGCTTGTGAATTTTGTTTACATAAACTATTTGTAAATAATTTGTCATTCGTAATTTTTTCTCTCCTGCCTCATCAGCTTAGACTTCTTTGCTCCAAGAACTTTGCCTTGGGCTGCTAGACCTGAACCTTAACACTTGATGGCTACATAAGGAGGGTTTTTTCTGGGGGGGAAGGAGTTCTGGAGAGAAGAAATGGGAAAAGGTGTCATTTTTTCCTATTCTTCCTTTAATTTCATAGCATATATTCCATCCTCCTTTTCTTCTAGGATACTCAATATTAGCTGTATGCATTCAAGGAGATCCATTTCTTCCTCCCTCAATTTCCTTTCCTACCCCCCCCCTCTCAGTTGATGACTAAACCATATACTGGCTCCATTACATCATTTTGTTTTTATTTGTAGGCTTGGCTGCTATCAACATCTATCATTGAACCTCAGAGGTGCTAGTCATACCATTGTGTGTGTGTGTGTACTTTTATCTCTATCTCTCTCTCTCTCTCTCTCTCTCTCTCTCTCTCTGTGTGTGTGTGTGTGTGTAGAAAGTCCATGTAGCACTTTGTCAAGAGTATTTTAAAAATCTGAAAATAGGCTCCAAATAAATTACTTCAGATAAAGGTTGATGAGAGAGTGTGTGGATATATTTTCAGAAAAAGCTCTTGTCAGAAATGACTTTAATACCAAAGTAGTTTTTTGTTCAAATCCTTATTTTGCAATTATTTGTGTTCTAAACTTCATATTATATGTAATCAAAAGAACTGAATCCTTTTAACCACTTTCTAAAACGAGTTCCTTGTGTGGCTGGAAAGAGACTTCAAATATATTCATTTTTACATAAAATACAATAAAAATAAACTTAATTATAATAAGAAATTAGTTGGTTCAGGTTTAGAAACAGTGGTCTGTGTTGGAAACATCAACCTGGTTTGGCCTGTGGGCACATTTGTATTTTTGAGCAACCGCCATAGGCACCCCTCTCTCCGGTTACTTCACACTCCTTTCCCTAGATCAGTTGTCCCCCCACCCCCAAAAGTCAGTGAAAGTGGCAACTTGAACGCACAATTTGCTTTTCCAGGGGATCTTTGTAAAAGTCCAGTGGAATGAATTTGAAAAGCTCTTCTCATTATTTGAACTTACTACTTACTTTTTTAAAGAAGAAGGTAACTCTAAGAGACTTGCAAAAAATAAAACAGCATGAAAACAGTATAAAATTCAAACAGTAAAAGCTGAATATTATATTTACAGTGGTACCTTGAGTTACAAATGCCTCAGGTTAAAAGCGCTTCAGGTTACAGACTCCAGTAACCTGGAAGAGTTACCTCGAGTTGAGAACTTTGCCCCAGGATGAGAACGGGAATCGTGTGCTGGCGGCGCAGCAGCAGCAAGAGGCCCCATTAGTGAAAGCACGCCTCTAGTTAAGAACAGTTTCAGGTTAAGAACGGACCTCCGGAATGAATTAAGTTCGTAACTAGAGGTACCACGGTATAAGAGAGTAGGACTAACATATCTCACACAGAAAAGGCCACATATAATCAAAACCAAAGGCCTGACAAGAAATGTTCCCCTCCTCCGGCACCTAAAGATACATAATGATGGCACCAGGCATAGCTCCTTGGGGAAAGCAGCCCATAAGTGGAGAACCATCACTGGAAAGGCCTGCTCTTGTTTTTACACCTCCTGCACCTTCCTTGGAGTGGGTATATGAAGAAGGACCAAGGGTATGGGTTGGTTTATGTTGCAAAGAGTCAGTCCTTAGAGTATTGGGATCCTGAGACACAAAAAGTATTTATAGGTCAAAGCCAGCACCTTGTATTTAGCCTGGAAATTAATTGGAAGTCAGTGTAGTTTGCCAGAATTGGAGCTGAAAGAGAAATGGGAGAGAAAGTAACCCTTCTAATGTCTTGTCAGTCTGTTTCTAATCAATTCTTTAGTTTTTCTCCCTGCTTCCTCAATATTACATTACATTGTTCAATATTACATTAAGAAGTATTGTGTTCATAGAGTATTCTGTTTTTACTCTTTGCTACAAAAATTCTCCCTGTATACTTTTCTGCATTCCACATGAGCATAATCTTGGTTTTGGCCACATCTTCTCCCAACACAAACATTTGCATTTCATAACAATACATGTTATACATTTTCTGAATTGCTTATCTATCTCTTGTCTCACTTCTTGTAGAAAAAAGTGCCTGCTAAATCTTTCTCCTTATTTCCTTTGAAATTTCAACTCTTCCAATTTTTTAAAGCTCTGAGCCAGTCAGGTTTCTTTCTTTTTCTAGTCGCCTTCCCATCAATTTCTGCTTGTATATTTGAATTTACAGCATTTTCTCTAACATGAAAAAAAAATCTTTTGGGTATCATGTCAGTTGTCTTTATCCATAATGTTTATCAATCTCCCCATCCATTCAGTGATAATATTAAAAAAAAATCCCTGAGGAAGGTTTGTGTGTTGCCTTTAAAATCTCTGTTTAATCTGCAGTAAATCTATCAAATATTAAAACTTCTGGGATTCTTGACTCCACGTTGTCCACAGACTTTCTGAAAAGGATTCAAAGGTGGACCAAGATTGGCCCATGAGCTTGGAGGTTTCCCCCACCCCTGTTCTGTGCATTTGGTCATTTTAATGCTTTCCATCAGTTTGCCCCGGAGTGACCAACATTAAACTAAGTGGCCTATAAATCTTCCTTGTCCTTGCTTTTTCATTTTCTTTTTTTAAAAAAGATGTTTATTGTTAGTATTGCTAATAATTGGTCTCCGTATTTGAGGACTAGAAACTGCTCAATCTTGGCAGCAATTTATTTTGGTTAGATGATCAGCAATTCCGCATTTGGATTCTTTTAAGAATGCTTGGGTTGATAATTTTTTGTTTTTTTAAATAGGGCATAGAACTTCATTTCTTGCCATCACGTTCCTCAGTTCTTTAGACAAACAGCTATCTACCTGACATGTTCTGTAGCGAAAGTAGATGCAAATAATTCATTCAGTTTCTCTCCAATTGTCTTTTCCTCCTTTAGTACATGCTCGGCCCACATTTCTTCAGCCCTATTATCGCAGCTGGTAAAACTAGATTAGCAGGCTTTTGAAACAATACAAAATCTGCTTAATGGAGTGAAAGTGGGATATGTGTATTTGTTATTCTGTAAACTTAACTTCAGTAAATTTTACCAGGGTGGTTTACAAGACTGTAAAAACAAATCAATGATAAAAGCAAAATAATAATAAGAACAATAATAATTATTAATAAAGTAATAATAAAATGGCGTAAGCAGCAAATTCATCTTTTACACTGCATTCACATGGGGGGAGGAAAGTCGTTTTTTTCTCTTAATGTTTTGAAGTTGAAGCAGGTTGCAGTAAGAAGTGTGGACAGAAGAGAGGGCAACAGAGTTATAAAGAGGAGATTTTACAGACTTGGGACAGTGTTATAGCATAAGGCACAGGAATTGTAATGGCAGGGGAGAAATCTGATATTTGATGAAAACTACAGCAGAAAAGTAATGTGGATGAGGAAGAATCCACAACAGGTGTAGCCTAGTTCAGAAGGGTGGATAAAGTTAAATATAAGAACAAGAAACTTGGAATTTGTGCGGAGCGTGTACCCAGAAGAGAAGGAAAATGATTTGGGAAGGCCAGATGTGGGGGAAGGGAAGGCTAGCTCAGAAAGGGATCTAGCCATCAAAATAATAGCAGTATTTTCAGAAGCCAGGTGGTTTAACTTGTTTTGCATAATGCCCAAATGTGAAGTTGCTTTCGTTCAGGAGTACAGCTGTACTTTGAAACGGGGAGAGAAATTCAGCATACTGCTATGGCAATCCTGTCAGCCCAAGATTTTCAGCTTGCCAGATGGAACACCCACCCTCCCCCTTTCCCCCTGTATGCTGTTCTGGAGATTTGCCCAATTCTTCCCCTGCTCCCCTGCAAATTTCAGGGCACACAGGAAGAGGAGAAAGAGAAAAAAGCCCGCTGTGCTGGTGGAATGATGGGACTAGTTAGTTGAATCCCAGCCACATTGCTAAGAGGACATTACATTTGGAACACTTGCAGGAAATGGGGACTGCAATTTTGCAAAGTTCTATATTGTATGTGCAACTGAAAATCAGTGGGACATAACCACCTGTGCATATGTGTAATATTTCAGGGAAGGAGCAGGACACAAAGAACTGCTTACAGGTGAGTGCAAGGGTTTGCACACACTGGTGGATTTTTTTTAACAGTACCCCCACTCCCCCAAGTGGCAAATTACAAATTGCTTTGGGAAGGCCCCTTAGTACTTAAAACTCATTCACCATGGAGAACACAGGCTGCTGTTTTCAGAAAGCATATGCACAAAGCACATTAGCTACAGAGAATTAGTTGCATGGTTTGTTAGTCTGGCCAAACTCTTATTGCAGGGGTCAGCAACCTTTTTCAGCCGTTGCCGGACTATATTTTGAAAAAATAAATGAACGAAATCCTGTGCCCCATAAATAACCCAGAGTTGCATTTAAAATAAAAGCACACATTCTACTCGTGTAAAAACACCAGGCAGACCCCATATATAACCCAGAGGTGCATTTTAAATAAAAGGACACATTCTACTCATGTAAAAACACGCTGATTCCTGGACTATCTGCAGGCCGGTTTGAGAAGGTGATTGGGCCTCATCCAGCCCCTGGGGCTTAGGTTGCCTACCCCTGCTGTATTGCTTTTCTGAATAGCCAAGGCGATAGAGGCAAATATTTATTTGTGCAAAAGCAGAAATGTGATTTTTTAAAAGAGAAGGTTTTTAGAAGTCAATTAAATTTCAACAGCATAACTTTTAAATACAAACAAAATAGCTTTTTAACTCATTTTGTTAAAAAGTGCTCCAGACTGGGTGGCTTCCAACATAATATAAAAACAGTGAGACATCAAACATTAACAATTCCTGTTACATGGCTGCCTTCAGATGTCTTCAGAAAGTTGTGTAATTGTTTATCAGTTTGACATCTGATGGGATGATGCTCTATGGAGTGGACAGAACCAAGAAGGCCCTCTTCCTGGTTCCCTGTAACTTCTCGCAGTGAGGGAGCTGCTAGAAGGCCCTCGGAACTGGAACTCGATGTCTGAGCCGAATGATGGGGGTGGAGATTATCTTTCAGGTATAAAGGTTTGATAGAAGACTGGGGAGTGGGAGCAGTGAATTTCTGATAAAAGTCCAGAATCCTTAATATACAAATGAAAGTTGGGTGGGGGTTAGTCCCTATGTCCCATGATGTTTTTTGGAAAAGGTAGAAACATAGTTCTATTGGTGCTTTCAAATGGAGAAAGGATCATTTTCAGTATACAGAAAGGCATCCAAAAGGGGAAAGGATTGGGGAGGGTGTATGGGGAAATGTGATACAGGCCCCTAAAGTGTAAATTGATCATTACTTCTTCTGACCCAGTAATAAAATAGGCTGTATATGTGAAGCTGTTTACCAAACTTCATTGCTTTGCTTAAAGCTGCTTAATTTCCAAGCATGTTGAAGCTTCTGTTTCCTTTGGTTTAATATCCACTTGTATTCCTAAGATTTTCCTGATTGAATACCCCCTTTGTGTGCCTCTGAATTCTAGGGTATGTCTTCACCTGGGAGAGGTATTCTATACCAATAGCAAGCTCTAAATACACACACTGAGAGCCACAATAGACTTATGTTTCTACCGAACTTGTTATCTCCCTGACTCCCAATGTCTCACTTCTCCATCTGCTTTTGGTCCTTCTCTCAAAAGTGTTTTGAATCTTCTTTGATCCCTTTGTGAAAGGTATAGAGCATGTTTGTGTCTTTTGCTCCTGTGCTCCAAAGACAAATTTCTACTGAATTTCTGTTCACCTTGAACTGCTTGTAGCTATATCACTTCACAAATAATAGCATATATCTAATCACACTACCTGCCTGGTGCCTGATATGTTGATTTCTACCATGGGTTCTACCATATTCTTAACATACCCTCTAAAAATGTGTTTTGCCTATGTGAGGTGCATTGTTAACCACTACAGGTAGGTAGTAACCTCATCCTTTTGTCCATTTCGTAAGAGAAACAAAACTAATATAAAAGAACAAATGTTCAGTGTGACTTTTAAGTGTTTGCTCAAATTATTGTCTCTCTGGGTTGAATTAGTGGAACCTTAGACCAGCGTTGACAGATGAGTTCCAAGCTTCTCATTTAGAAGACATTTCTGATCTTCCATGCCATGGCTAACACATGGCTCATCCACACATCCCAAGTAATTTTGGGTAGCCCAGAAAGGTCATCGATAACCTGGCTGCAGTTAAAAAAATGTAAATGGGTGGTGCTGTTCTCCCCCCCCCCCATTGCAGAGAAGGGGAAACGAAGGTGACACCTCTTATCTTTTTACCAAAGGGCCCCTTCTGCCCCCTGGGATGGCACTGTTCTTTAAAGGTTGTCGCCATTGTTAGGTCTTAGAAGGCTAGAAAACAGGAAGAAGACCTAACAGTGGTGTCACACCAAAGAAGGGGCCTTTCTCCAATGTCAATAACAGGCAGGAAAGTGCTGGGGCAGGGGTAGACCCTGCTTGAGAGCAGGAGCACTGCTAAGTGAATGTGTGTTTTTGTCTGCTGAGTCCACCCTTCCCCTGCTCTGTGTGCAGGCTCTTGTCTATCTCCTGTTGAGTGCATGAATATGTAAGTGGAATGCCTGCCTTCCCTGGCTGCTGAGGGTACGTATATGTGCCTCTGAATCAGGTTTGGGTTGGCATGCAGCCCTCTACTGCTGAATTACCACAAGAGGACTAAACACATGTAACAATTTCCCCACCAGTCTGTAAACCTGCATAAAATTGGCATACATCATTATACATTCAGAGCCTAAGCATAAACAGTTTTTATGTCGATAAACAATTTTACTTGTGCTGAACTCGCATAGTTTGGAATACAACAACACAATTCCACCGTTCCTTCAAAATAAATAGCATGTCATTCTTGGTGTCATTTTGCTTTTTGATGCATTTAGAGTTTACAAACAACTCTTGGTTAATTTTTACATTTCCACAAGGGTCAAAGTAGGTTTTAAAACTCTAGGTGTGTAAAACTTACCCTTCACTTTTCTCCCTTGGCCAGTATTCCTGACTGGGTTATCGCCTTATACTCCTTAAATGGCAGACTATTTTTTGGATGCTTTTGAAAATGAGTATCTATAAGAAGCTCAGACCCTCTAAATTATAATATTGTTTACAGTGAGTGCTAAATTGCTAGAAAACAGAGTCTTGTGTGGGAAATCTTCTGATACAGATCATAATGATAAGCATTCTCTCTCTCTCTCTCTCTCTCTCTCTCTCTCTCTCTCTCTCTCTCATCAAGCCTATCTCTTATTGTTTGAGATGACTATTGCCATCAGACTAAAGTCCTTAAATGATCTTCCCAAGATACATTATTCCTTAGATAATCATTCTCTTGTTTCCTCAAAGGGACACATTCTGCTGTGAAATTTATACAGATTCATACACTAATCTCCATCATCCTTTTCGATTGACTAGTTCGTAAGATGACGTTGGATTCTATTTGTAGTGACAGAATTCTTAAATTTATGCCTACACAATGTGGTGTTGAACACTGCCAAAGGAAGAGAAGATCTAGAAAGTTAACTGGCCTGGCTCCAAAAAACAGCTCCAGCAAAAATAGAGAATGCCAGAAAACAACAGTCAGCAACTTCAAAAATGTCCAAATTGACATGATGTCAAGCTCTTGAGTTTGGACACCTTTAGGATAAGTGTTCCATCCAAAGAGAGAGATTGAAGTTGATGATGTTCTCAGGTAGATAGAAAGGCAAGCCATCTGACTATACTTTATTGCAATTCTGTAGACTTGATTTTAAAAAATGGACAAAGTTTCCATCATAAAATTAATCTCCATGGTTCAGTAAAGAAAAGGAAAGGTTGTTTTGTTTTTTGTTTGTTTTGGATGCTGCAAAGAAAATGACGTTTGCATTAAAACTGAAGATACAACATGCACAGTTTGGAAGGAAATCCAAGTCCAAGTTGCTATGTAGGTGAAGCTGTAGTAAGAAAACCATGTTCTTATTACGGAAAAGTGTCCTAAATTGGCAGAATGAATAGAAGGCTGCATTAAGAAACAAGGAAAGCTTAAAAGAGCACACAGAAATACAGTATTGGCAATGAAAATGCTTCTGAGAAGACTTCTCCAAAACAGCCAAACCGTAACTTATAGCCATTACTCTACCATAATGTAGAGAATACAAAATAACAGTTGTTTGCCAAGTTCATAAACAAGTGTGCTAAGTTAGTTGCATAATTAATGGTGGTTTTTCTTTTTAAAACTTGCTGTAGAGTAAATTATTGGTTTTCATTAACTCTCCATAAAGTACTTATAAACTTGTCATAACTTTATCCTCATACTATCCTATCTTTGTCTAGTAATCATTGCTCCTTTGATAATAATTCTATTGTTCCCTGAAAGGGACACATTTTACTGTGAAATTTATGCAGATTCTCATACCAACCTATTCCCAGCTACTGAAAGACACCTGAAATTATCTGAGAGTACAGTCAGTCTAATAGAGCTGTCCTAGATTATTTAAGACTTGACAGTAATCAACTTGAATTGTGATTGTGCCCCAAAAGAGTAGTTCAGACACTGAAGCACTGGTGAAATGTGCTCTCGATTATCCTTCCCACACTTGAAAGCAGGCCAGAATCGTCATATACACATTGAAGAAGATAAGGGACAAAATGGGATCCTACCGTGACCATTGCAGTGGGGTGACAGTTTTCAGTTTCTTGGTGCTTATTCAGAGGAATGAAAGAACCACTCTGCCAAATCACGGCTTGTAGCCAGGCCAAATGAAGTCTCAAACTCAAGTGGCATTCATCAGTCAAATTTCAGATGGTTATTGTCATACAGCCAAGTACATATTTTTTTTACACTGCATGGGTGAAGACACTGAAAAAAATATTTCAAGACAATGAGTCATAACCAGAGTGCTGATGTTCTTGATTTTGTACTTGAGCTGCAACTCCCAAATGAAAATCAATATTACAGAAAGCTGAAAACTGCTAAGAATGAAGACATTCTGGGTCAATTAAACCATTCATCACTAAAAACAATTCAGCTGGCTAAGGAGATGCAACAGCAATTGGGAAGGAGTTGCTGTTATCACAGCTAGTGTCATAGAAATTATTATGCAGAGTTCTGTGCTCTTTGGTGTGAATCGAGACTCAGTGGTACTCTTACTCCCATTTTCTGGCTCAAGCTCTGCAAAATTCTAGTCCGAAAATGGTGGGGAAGGACACATAGCAACAACCATGTCAGTGTCTAGTAAGCCAACTTCCTGTATTGCTAGCCAATTAGGCTATTGACTGAATAGCTTTCAAAGTGGATGAGTATGTCTTCAAAGCTTTATGGGATCCTTTTGGGTTCACGAGCGCTGAGGGATTGATAGTCTTAACAAGGACAGAAAATCTATTTAGTCTATTGCCTTTGTTAGCTAAACATTGTTGGAAGTACTGCATCCAGTGATCTAGTGGGTTTCAAATTGCAAAGCAGTACCATGGCGAAGTTGTGGAGGACCAATAAGACTTGTGGGATTTCGTAGGTGCTAGTGAGATAGACCATCTCATCTTCCTCATCTGTTCAGTGGAACACAAAACCTCCTTTTTAGATACTGCCCTGTCTCTTCTTATTTGTTCACTGGAAAACAAAACTGCTTATTCAGACTATCATATATCAGTCTTAAATATTCTGCTAGAAATTTATTTACATCAGCTCTCTCCCTTTTTTCCATCATGGAACTCGCCATACATGGGTTCCTATATTGTGTCCTCCTCAAAATGCTGACCAGAAGCAAACAGACTTGGCTTCAGTGAGGTTTCTGCATCATGCGCCTTCAGATCATTGTTTTCTGACACGGCTAGAAAGAAACTCTTAAAAGGCCAAGTGCAAGCTCAGCTCTTCAGGTGGTAAAACAGTGGCTGGCAACAGTGCTGTGTGTTTCCTTACAATGATGCTCTGTGCAGAACTTGCCCAACTGTGAGCCTCCCCGTAGCACGAATGCTGGAAAAGCCAGGCCACATGGCTTTGATTTTCTGAATAGAACAGCTGATACACTAGTAATACATAAGTAGATTTGTGTTCTTACTCTCCTAGCCCATGAACCAAAATGTCCTACCAGCCCAACTATCCTTCGTAAGCTGCAAGCAAGATTCTCATCAAGGATTAACTTTAAACCTTTTATTATTCCATAAAATTCATGTGCCACTTGATGGTTAAAACACCTCAAAGCTGCTTCCAAAATTTCCATTTCATAGTTTTTTTACAAATGAAGCAGAGAATGACCCTAACTTTTTGACATAAGAAAATGGCACAGCACAGCCAGTGGCTAACCTCTGACAAACTGTTGCAGTTGTCTTAAAATTTATGAATGCTGATTTTACCACCTTATCATTTTTACTCTGCCCCCCCTTTTTTCTTTTTTCTTTTTGCTTGTCCAATAGGCCTGTTCTTCGTGGCCAACTGATTTCAAACTGTAAATATGACTAGATTTTCAAGAGCTTCATAGAATGCAGGTCTGCTGTTCAAAGGAAGAAGCCAAATTGTACTGGGCATATCCAAGTCTTATGGATCCTGACTTTCAGTAACACGTTAATATTTTTAAACAAAATATAGAGACTCAATTCACCCATTTATGTAGCAGCCACTCAACGGGAAGCCAAAGCAATCCCAGCTATGTGGCAGGTGTACTTTTATGATATACACATTCACTGTATTCACAACTTACGTTATTGGATTGCACTGCATATTTTTTTTTAAAGATCGCACATAGTCCTAAAGAAGTCATCTTTAATACGTCTCAGAGGCTGTTGTTGGAAGAAATGCTATATTTGCCTCAAATTTTCTGTGTATCAAAATAGACTCACTCTGCATGCAGCCTGAAATTGATTTCCATTGATAGACTCAATGAATCTGATTGACTTTATTTTTGAATTGTCAAAAGGTGTCTAAAACTAGGTGTAATAATTTATCAGAATTGCAGTTAGTTTGGGAAAAAATGCAATCAAATTTCTGAACTATTTTTTTTAGAATAAGGTTTTTCCCCAGAACAGATGCTTATATGCCTGTGCCAAGAATGGATTCAGGCCACAAGGTGAACACAGTTTACATACTATCCTAATTTATTCTAGTATCAGCATGAGCCTAAAGAAGAGGAACACTAGAACATTCGTTCAGCTTTTCTTGAGATTTATGCATTGTAATAGGTTCTGCGAGGCTGCTATCTTTTGCATCCTGATCTATGGGACTTGTTTCTGAATATACACATATAGACTTGCACTGGAAAACCTTGCATATTTTGAATACGTTTCAAGCAAGTCACATGCAAATACCTGCACTTATAATTAATAATATTATCCCTGGATGCAAATCATACCTGAAATGTATTTGAATTTTCTTTCTGTGCATTGACACTACTTTCAAAATTTTCTCTGGCTGTGTTGATCATTCTTAATTTATCTTATTTATTTTATCGGGGCTTTTCTGTAGTACTTTGTTTCCTAGCCTGGATTAATATTAGTAAGCAATAAGAATAAATAAGAAGGTAACTTAGACTACGAGCAGGGAGCAAAGCTGGTTACATCTAGATCCACAAGTTCACCTTCAATTATAGCTTTTCGTTTTTACATAAATCAGCTTTTTAGTTGCTTCAGATACACAGTTGCTAATTCATTTTCTTTTCAAGGATCCAAATATAACTTTCCTGACATGTTAAAAGCAAAAAAAAAATAATATCCGAATCTCTGATGGAGGATTTTCTCTCTCCACCTTTTTCCCTAACCACTGTCATTCCACTCAAATTTGCCATGATCTCTTTAGTAATTATTTGTTTCCTGAGATGGCAGACTTTCTATCACAATACCTTCATAAATATAAATAATATGTTCTTGTTTATTACTTTTGGTGCTTCTCTGGGCAGCTCCTTCAGGAACAACATGGGAGGTGGGAGGTGACTTAGTGCAGGAAGGAGGTATATATATATTTTAAAAAGCCCCAATGTGTAAGCAGAAAATGGTACAGCCATTTGAGTCCTGACCTGACCTATTTAGCTAAATATTAGAAGCCATGTCTGGCAAATCTAGCCTCAAACACATTTCTGTAGTAACAAAGAGATAGAACCAATATAATGTTGAACAAAAGAAACCTGCATCTTCTCTTTGTTAACAATGATCTATAGACTCAGTGCTAAGATATTGGTTAGTTTGTAATCAAACTCCTCCTGCCTTTAAGTTTTACAGAATAGCTTTAATAACACGAGATGTTTTTTTTTTGTTAGCAAAACAACACCTCTGTCTTCAGGGCTTAAATTAAGGTATCTTATCTAGTCAGTGAACTTTAGTCTCATATTTCTCAAACAGTAGCTTCCCATGCCTCCTGGGAGACTCTTTTAGGAGCTGAAAAGAATTTCAAAAGCAGCTTGTAATACAGGTTTTACTGTTTGGGGGCGGAACCAAAAATCCACAAGGCAACTGCTAGCCATTGCAAGACGGAGCTGTGGTGCTCCTGTTTCTTGTTCCCAGAATCTGATAATTAGAAGACAGATGAAATGGTTCAGTTTAGTTATCATGACATTAGTAGGTGCATCCTTTGAATTTGCTTCATTCTTTTTTCATAAGCTGTCTGAAGTCTATCACTAACTCTAGTGATGTATTAAAAAATGAACACTGAAAAAAAAAGGCTACATTTGTTCTACGTTGGCTGTAATATGCAGAAATCTCTCCCTCCCCCCCAGCTTTTTAACAGTGAGCCATGATTAAATCAGGAAGTGTTCAGCCACTGTTTCCCATTTCATCCCAAACAGGAAACTATGGTTACCAGCTTTGGAGCAAGCCAATTTAAAAATTGGTTTATGATCCTGGTTTGTTCCAAAGCTGGTAACCATAGTTTCCTGTTTGGGATGAAATGGGAAGCAGTGGCTGAAGACTTCTTGATTTAATCATGGCTCACTGTAAAAGGAGTGTATGTACAGGCAGAAATCTCAGTCATCCAAACCAGGTCATTGTGCCACAAGCATTTTTAAAGAGTGGAATGACACAGATTTCTTATTCCACGATTTGAAACAAGATATGAGAAAGTGGAAATAGAAAAGTTTTCATATATAATGACATAAACGCTGACATGTTTATAAAGACGAAAGGAATTCAATGGTAAAAATAGCATACCCTCATTTATTCTTCAACTAAATATTAGTGTAATATATGTTCCTAAGAAATACATTTGTACTGGTCTCAGCTATAGTTGTAAAATGAAAATCTTTGGGTGTATAAGGGTATATTGTATAATCACACTGAGGCTTACAAAGCCTGTTAGACACAAAGGGACTTCTGTAATATGAGACACTGTGTGTCTTAAAACAGTGTCTTGCTATGGTCTTGCACAATTACCATTCATGTCAATGGCCTGTTGTCTTCCACCTTGTTCCAGAGAAAGAGAAATAAAAAAATAGTGAATGACGCGGGTGGTGCTGTGGGTAAAACCTCAGTGCCTAGGACTTGCCGATCGCATGGTCGGCGGCTTGAATCCCTGCAGCGGGGTGCGCTCCCGTCGTTCGGTCCCAGCGCCTGCCAACCTAGCAGTTCGAAAGCACCCCTGGGTGCAAGTAGATAAATAGGGACCGCTTACCAGCGGGAAGGTAAACGGCGTTCCGTGTGCTGTGCTGGCTCGCCAGATGCAGCTTGTCACGCTAGCCACGTGACCCGGAAGTGTCTGCGGACAGCGCTGGCTCCCGGCCTATAGAGTGAGATGAGCGCACAACCCTAGAGTCTGTCAAGACTGGCCCATACGGGCAGAGGTACCTTTACCTTTACCTATCTTTTTGTGGCCCTGTAAATTGGATGCAAGAGAGTTAGAATTTATGCTTCCTTGAGTTATTTTCTTTTTTCACATCTTAATTCAGCCTCTCTCGCTCAACAATGAGCAAGGATTTAATTTAAAATGGACAATTGAAATCTAAGGCTTTTCTACTTTCTCTGTTAAAAATATTCAGCATGGAAAATGTCACAAGGAAAGACATGCAAGTTTTGGGCCTTTACAGCTCCTTATTTGTAGGAAGAAATGTGCAGCTCATGTTTGTGTGGTGGACAAATACTTGTTACTGGGGAAAGCCTATTCTTCCCCCAGCTAGCAATGAAATTGAGAATACAGTGTGGAAGATATGTGTGGAACTGGTGTCATTGGTACAAAACAGTGCCTACCTGCCAGTGAGTGATAGAAATCTCTGGAGCTGCTATATGCACCATTTTATAAACTGTTTTTAAGTTTAATTCGTAGTTTTGTTTTTAAAAGATTAATGGCAGAGGAGGAATATTCTGTGGCTATATCACTGTAGCAGGGAATCATTCATCTAGCGTCTAGAACAGTGGTTCCCAACCTTTTTTTGGCCACGACCCACATAAGCATCTCTAAAGTTCTGACACCCCCCCCCCCCGTGGCATATAATTCTTATTATTCAAAAAGTGAACTCCTATTCACGTGGAGGAAGCCTAAAAGGCCATTCACTGTTAATAACTCATTCTCGAATTGCCCCCCTTAAAAATCAAATTGCCCTCTGTGGGGCGGGTGCCCCATGTTGGGAACCATGGGTCTAGAACATAGAACATGCAAAGTGTCACAGGATCAATCCCCAGCATCTTCAGCATCTTGCTACAAACATGGGAAATTAATGCCAGTCAATGTGTGGTCTGATTCTGTATAGAGTAGATTCTTGTGCTCTAATCCCCCATGCAAACTGGAGACATCATCAAAGTTTCTTCTTCTTTCCACAGCAACACCCTTCCATTTAATGAACCTTTTGCTATTTCTCTTCTCCTTGTCTTTCAAGGATAAGCACTCTTCCCTTCTGATGCTGGAGTAGACATCTACACTTGTAAGCAATTTAGTGAACAGGGTTATGCTATGCAGCACCCCACAGTGAAGCTAAATCATTTCCTTACATTATAAGTGGGATATTCTTTCATGTGCTGGATCAGGAGCAGCAAGAGTTGTAAATACCCTCTAGAAGATGGTAGCCTGCTCCCCTCTCCCCCCAAATTAGTAGCCTACAGGAGGCTGGCAGAAAAGGTGCAGAGAGCTGTATTTCAATGCTGGGCATGGATGAAGGGGCTTCCCTCCTCTAGCAGCCCACTTGGCTACTGTACTGAGCTCAGTGGACGAATGGAGCACTCTATGTTTCAACTGATGGACTCACCTGCATGCTGTTCCTGGTCACCTGTGGTTGCCAGGGAAGTGTTCAGATGCAATAATGGTTTAGTGCTAAGGGAGAAAAACGTCTTACTGTCTGGAAAGGCTCAATAGAGACTTTGCAGCCCCTCTTGGTTTTATGCCAGCTTTGCCCGTCAGTGGTAGTACAGACAGAAGCACCCCACATGTCTGGACTATGATGATCAGAACAACTGAAACAGTGCACCTGCTGATCCTGAATATTGCAGCCCTGTAGATGTACTTTTGAAATCAGATATGTAAAGCAATATAAACTTACCAACTCATGGGGATCTTTGCAGACTGAGTTGGAATGCAGAGACATGGGTGAAAAAATATGAGCACTTACAGTGACTTTGAACATTTCATTGCTGATCAGGAACAGGCTGCTTCCTAGTGCTTCATATTCATTTATAGCGGGGGTTGTCAACCTGGTCCCTACCACCCACTAGTGCAGTGTTTTTCAACCACTGTTCCGCGGCACACTAGTGTGCCGCGAGATGTTACCTGGTGTGCCATGGGAAAAATTGAAAAATTTGAAAGATTTTTTTTTTAAAAAAAGTCAAATTTTTGCCCACTAGGCGGGCACCGGACTGTGTCCACCCTATTTTCCATCCGTCCTGGCTGGGAATCAGATCGGATGGGATCGGATGAAAGCGGACAGGCGGTCCGCTCTCATCCGATTCCCCATAGAGCTACATGTGTGTCTTTCTTTGATTCCCCATAGAGCTACATGTGTGTCTTTCTTTGATTCCCCATAGAGCTACGTGTGTGTCTTTCTTTGATTCCCCATAGAGCTACGTGTGTGTCTTTCTTTGATTCCCCATAGAGCTACGTGTGTGTCTTTCTTTGATTCCCCATAGAGCTGCATGTGTGTCTTTCTTTGATTCCCCATAGAGCTACGTGTGTGTCTTTCTTTGATTCCCCATAGAGCTGCATGTGTGTCTTTCTTTGATTCCCCATAGAGCTACGTGTGTGTCTTTCTTTGATTCCCCATAGAGCTACGTGTGTGTCTTTCTTTGATTCCCCATAGAGCTACGTGTGTGTCTTTCTTTGATTCCCCATAGAGCTACGTGTGTGTCTTTCTTTGATTCCCCATAGAGCTGCATGTGTGTCTTTCTTTGATTCCCCATAGAGCTACGTGTGTGTCTTTCTTTGATTCCCCATAGAGCTGCATGTGTGTCTTTCTTTGATTCCCCATAGAGCTGCATGTGTGTCTTTCTTTGATTCCCCATAGAGCTGCATGTGTGTCTTTCTTTGATTCCCCATAGAGCTACGTGTGTGTCTTTCTTTGATTCCCCATAGAGCTGCATGTGTGTCTTTCTTTGATTCCCCATAGAGCTACGTGTGTGTCTTTCTTTGATTCCCCATAGAGCTGCATGTGTGTCTTTCTTTGATTCCCCATAGAGCTACGTGTGTGTCTTTCTTTGATTCCAGCCAGAATATCAGCTTTGTGCTCAGCCAAACAGGCCCAGGTTGCGCACTGAATAAAGTATTTTATAATTTTTCATATTTCTGTTTACTTACTATTTTATAATAAAGTAATTATAAAATACTTTATTTGTGTTTATTTGATTCCTATTCAAGAGAATTGCTTTATATATAGTCAATATAGGCACAGAGTTAAAAAAAATTAACATTTTCTAATGGTGGTGTGCCTCGTGATTTTTTTCATGAAACAAGTGTGCCTTTGCCCAAAAAAGGTTGAAAAACACTGCACTAGTGGGTGTTTCAGAATTCTAGATGGGCAGTAGGGGCTTCTACGGCACAAGTTGAATCCTCCTTCCATAGAGCACTGGTGGGCGGTAAGGAAATTTTAACATCAAGAAAGATCATTAGTGGTCAGTAGGTATAAAAAGGTTGACTACCCCTGATTTACAGGTATGTTCCATGTACAATGATAGGGCAGGCTTCATTGCAGAACCTTTGTTTCAGATGTGACATTGCACAAATGCCAGAGACTTGGGCACCCTATTCTTGCCTAAGTAATATCCAAGCTGCTCTTAGACTGGGTTTCAGTCTCCATGGTCTGCTTTTGAGTCCTGATTCTAAATTATTATTATTTAATTCCTTTACAAAAGGAACTAGTGCTTGGAAGCAAATAAGGAGAGATTCCTCTCTTCCGAAGAGACAGTACGGAATTGTGGCTAAATTGGACAGTGCATAGCAATGTGGTATTGTTCACCTGTACTGTGGAATGGAAGCTCACAACTGCAGGGTGCATGCGAGCCTCACTATATATTATGTACCTTGTTTGGAAGCTTATCACTAATATGACCACAGTGTCACGTGGAGAAAATAAAGCACCCAAATAGTGGCTTTCAAATTTTGTTTCTTCAGGGAATCCATTCCATGTACATTTGTCTGCTAAGAAAATCCCAACTGTTGGAAACTTAACACCAGCTAGGCCTTTTAGACATAATCACAGTTGTTCTATGACCACTGAAATTATGCTCTGCAGCTGGGGGAAATCTGCAATGGAAAAGCTACTTCATAGAGGAAACCCTTCAGAGCAACCACACTGTTCTTTTGAAACAAAGTTTGAAAACTACTGCAGGAGGACAGAGTGCTCTTGAACTCAGGTCCTACCTTCCAGCTTCCTACTGGCATCTGGTTGGCCACTGTGAGAACAGGATGCTGGACTTGATGGCCACTGGCTTGATGCAGCAGGCTCTTGTGTTCTTAATGCCACAAATGGGTGCCCTGTAAGCTTTAGGTAAAGCATTCATTTTTGGCAAGCTTTGATGGCTGCTTGTGCAAGAAGTATTGCATCAAACACATAGCTAGACATACATAAATGTTATCAAAACCAACTCCATACCGAATGAAATGCACATAAAGGGTTTTTAGTATGTAAGTGGTTTATGTCTTGTTCGTAAGAAGAGCTCCAGCTGTTTCAGGGAAAGCAGTATTATCCTTTTAAAAGGTGGTGGTGCGGGATTCATCAAGTTGAAGAATATTTTGCATTTAATGATGAAATGGAAATCCTAGAATACCAAACCGACTGAAGCTAGATCAGGGTGCAGAACCCTCACCCCAAGGACTACATTCACATAGGCAATCTCTGGATGGGGCAGGCCAGTGCTCGGAGGGGCAGTGGGGAGAGGCAAAAGTGTGGGGGGCAACAAATGGAATTCTTAACTTGGTGCAGTAGGCTACATATCAGCCACACAGAAACCAGGAATGCATACACACGCCTAAACTATTAGTTGTAATTGAAGGACACATTCCAAGCAAAAGCACTTGAGGAGGGTTAGCTGAGCAGTGCCTGTGTGGGGAGGAGCTCAAAGGAATCTTAAGAGACCACGAGCTGGAGGTTCCCCATCCTGACTTAAATAATAATATAGAATGCTTTTACTTCTTTAGTGTAAGATTGACCTAACCGTTTGAGTTTTGTTTGTTTTACAGATAAAAGCAAAAAACTATGACAAAGTAGAAAAGGTGAGTGTATAAGTATGCCCTATATTTTAAATAGATTTGGAAGGAAGAATAAATACATGGATCATCTATTCTCCTTTGTTAAGTGATGTGGAGAAGTCAGTCTTAAGCTTGCAAACAGCTAATTTGTGCTAGCATTTGCCTTGGAAATTGAGTATAAAGTGTCTGCCACTTTGTGGCAAAAGGCAAGAAACTTGGAAAGGGGAAGAGACAGACACCCCTTCCCATTTCTAACATCTGCTTGAAGACCCATTTTCCACAAGAAGGTTTTGGGGTCATGGCCTAGTGGTGACTCCCATGTGAGTACCTCAAAAAGAGGTTAGGCTGCCCCTAGCCTTGTGACTTCAAAAGTACTTACATGCAGGTGCCATTTGTGAGAACCACATATGAGAACCACTGCCCTCCATATGGATACTGTCTATGTAGCCACCACGATTGATGCAATCTGGCAAGTCCTTTTCAAGATACTACACCAGGCACCCCCAATCTGCAGCCCTCCAGATGTTTTGGCCTACAACTCCCATGATCCCTAGCTAACAGGACCAGTGGTCAGGGATTATGGGAATTGTAATCCAAAACATCTGGAGGGCCGAAGGTTGGGGGTGCCTGTACTACACTCATGCAAATTGTAGCAACTACACAAACATTTCCCACATAGAGATGCCAGACACCGCCTCTGTGTGAGTGATGCCAATCTGCAAGCTCACATTCTCGTGGCACTCATAAGGGAACTACCATTAAGTATGAATTGAGTCTGTATTTTTGCCCTCATGAAGGGAAGGGACATTCCACAGTGGGGGTGCCACCTTTGAAAAGGCCATTTCATTCACTATATCACATGAGGCTGCTTCACTCACTTGGCAAGGGGCATCCTGGGAAAGGTCTCTGAAGAAGATTATAGGATAAGAATGGGTGGAGGGAATCCCTTGGGTAACCAGGCCCCAAACCACTTAGGACCTCAAAATTTTACAGCAGTGTTACGAATTGAGCCTGGAAATGGACTGGAAGCTAGTGTAGATGGCAAAGTACCGGCATAGTATGATCAGAATCACTAGTCCCAGTTTGTGATCTTGCTGCCCTATATTGGACCCGCAGAATTTTTCAAGGCAGCCTCACATATTGCAGTAATCCAAATGGGAGATTACCAAAGCACAGCTGTCTGTCTAGGTAAGATTGCAGTTGATATGTCACCTTCAGCTGATAAAAGGCACTCTGTGCCACTGAGGCCACCTCTGCGTTCAGTGACATGATAGATCTAGGAGCAGCCCAAACTACAAGCCTCGGAATCTGGCTTTGGTCTGCCCTCCATGGGCCACTTCTTATAGGTAGGAGGAATGCCTACTTGTCAATCACCTGATATTATATATGACATTGGATGATTCAGATTTCAAAGGAAGATTCAAAGCTGACTCAGAAGTGTGCTCTTGATTCTTCCCTTCTTCCTTTGCAGCCTGACCTTTGCTTAAGATGGAGCTGAAAAGGATTATTCTTTCTTTCCAATCCTGGTTTGAGTTCAAGATGGGGTTACAAAAGTTTCTACCACAGGCTTTGTCTGCACTCAGAGTCAGGAGCTCTGTTCTGGAGCTCACAAGTGAAACCAATCCCAGTTGATCCATTTACTATGAAATTTTTAAAGCACCACTTACCAAAGAACAATTGGGAGCACACTTTTAAGGCTCCTGATCATTCCTTTGCAGCAGCAGTTTTACCTGCCTCAATCCCTGCTTTAGGGGGAGTGCAACTCTCTCCAGAACAGGTTTTAAACCACTCAGATAAATGGATGAACCACTTAGTAAAGTCATTCCTCCTTGTATGCTCATCTGCTGTTATGCTCATATTTCCCAGTCTCACTTAGTCCTTTCAGCTGTGATCCAAAGTTTATTTACTGCTCCTACACACAGTAATTCAGAGGTTTATCTGAATTTATCTGTGCTTCAATATGTGTAAAATGGCAATGTCAAAACAGAGGTACACCACTATGCCAAACAGAGGATGCATGAATTGCAAGGTTCTCGTACTAGATGGGTGCATTTCACAGTTCTGACAGCATCCTTACCTTTACATTAAGACTTGGCTGTTATTCCTGAGACTGTGCCTGTCTGTTTTAAAAGGAATGCAGACTGAACCTTAGTTTGTTTGTTCAAGCTCCAAAGTGCCTCCTGATGTCTATTCATGGATTCCTGTTGTTGTTTTTCTTCAATGTGACTAGCTGTTTCAGAGGTGCCTTATGAAAGTTTTACACATTGACTTATGGAAGTGCTACCTTTCGTATGTGCGAGAAACCAAAGGGAAGCTACCTAGTTATAAGTAAGTAAATGCTGTTTGTGTTAGCTTCTTTTTTTATTGCAATCTAATTCCTTTTTCAGTTAAGGATGCTGAAGCAGGATCACAGCCTCCCAAGTTAGCTTCTCATTTAAAGTAATAATTAGACAAATACTGCCAATGTAGACCTGCCAATGTAGCAAGGTGAAGCAGCCTCCACCAAGACAGGAGTTGGTAAAGGCAGGAACTGATGCCTGAAAGGTTCAGCAAGACATTTAAAAGGGTTGGCTCCAGTGGGGGTCACGTGGGGACACCCAAGATAGAATGTTGTCCTAGATGGATTGTGCCATAAACATGGGTCAGCACTAACTCCTACATGGTGTTCTTTGTTGTTGTATACATGCCTCTTGATTCCTTCCAGTTGATTATTAAATTTCATTGCTGACAAAGTGGCACTTCCGAAGCAGCCTTACACAAGATATCAGAAGGATCTGTTGCTTTTTTCCACTGATCTAGTAATCCAAAGAAGGCGTAATCGTCACAGCTGTTTCTGATTCCCCTCCCACTGACAAGTTTTGTTTATTTGATTTTGTTACGAAATTTCTAGACTGCTCTTCATCACACACAGCAATTACAGGGCAAGTTCTCAAATAATATAAAATTACATTATAAACCTAAAACAGCAATAAAATGCAATCACTAAGAGGCCAATTGTCAGAGCAGGATAAACCTGAGACTTTGCGTAATCTCTGCTAATTTCCTCCCAAAGCCAGGAAGTACAAGTATGCTTTCACTTGGCACTAGAAACATAACTAAGTTCTTACCATCTGCACTTTCAGGGAGAGGATTCTATAGTCAGAGCAGCACAGTGCCACAACAAACCATGCCTGGTGCCATTTTTATTTACTCCTTTAAGTATTTTTTCCAATCACATCCCATGTAAGCTTAACAACAATAAGGGTTGTACAACTAAAAGCAAAACCAGTTATTTAGGATCCTGTGTCAACTGTGTGAACCCAGAGAAAGAACAATAAGAGCAACATTTACAGGATAGTATCCCCTCATATAAGCAGGCATGTATTGCATTTCTTTCAAAATATTAAAAGGATGATGAGGAACCATTAGTGAGCTTTGGTTAAGTCAACCAGCTACAAGTCCACCTAACACTTACCTCATCCAGCCCACATTTTACTAGCTTCTCCACAAGAATATCATGGGGGACTGTTAAAAACCTTACTGAAATCAAGATACACTACGTCCACAGTATTCCCCTGATCTACCAAGTGAAATGAGATTCATCTGGTATCCTTTTCTAACTCCTCACAGACCAACCATTATCTGTTCTAGGACCTTTTCTGCTATCAACATCAAGCTGACCAGCCAGTAGTTACCTTGGTCTTCTCTCACCCCTGGAGATTTGAATTCTAAAATAGCTAGATGCTCCCTTACCACCTCTTTTTTATCTTAGACTGCAGCTCCCTCCTTGCATAATTTGTTCTGTTATCACTAGGCTGGGCACTGCTTATTAAGATTGTAGTTTAAAACTGTAATTTTAATAGTAATGTTACCATGTGGCTCTAATAGTGTATGTTTTTTCCTCCAGAGAAAAAATGGCTCAGGCATATGACTTTGCTCTGGATAAAATTGGCATGGAAATAATGTCGTACCAGGTATGTTTCTTTTCACATTAAATATTTATTTGTGGTGTTTGGTTAAATGTTCACTGCTCTGATTCTATATATTTTTACATTAGATCTGGGTGGATTACATCAATTTTTTGAAAGGCGTGTAAGTACAAAAATCTGCCTTCTCTCTTAATTAATGCAGTGTTAATATTCGTACAGGTTGCAGTATGTAATTGCTGGTATGTTACTGTCTTGCCTCACAATTTAGTGAAGCAGTAGGATCCTATGCAGAAAACCAGAGGATAACTGCTGTGCGCAGGGTATATCAACGGGGCTGTGTGAACCCAATGATCAACATCGAGCAACTCTGGCGAGATTATAACAAATATGAAGAGGTAAATAAAAAGATGCCTGATGTTCAAACAAGATTTAGCTATTTTCCTTGACCTGCAGCAGTGAGGTTACTTGAATAGGCTCTCTGCAAGCCCCTTTCTGAGTATTTCAAGTGTAGAGCTCTGAAAAACATTGTGAAGGGTGGACAGAAGGAGCAGGACAATAAAGTCTTTTTCTGTAAGCAGCACAAACCTGCCTCTCAAAATTGCTGGGACTTGTTTGTTTGTTTGTTTGCCTGTACACTTTTGCCCCAATTCTAGGTGGATGAGGCTACTCCCATTGCCTTAAAGATCCTGGGTCCTCCAGCCATCTTTAGATTCTTCATCTGATGGTGTTCTTTGTACAGTGGGAAGGACCATCTCCCAGTGCCAGGAACAAGAGAACGAGGAGCTCCAGTTCACTGACTTGGGAGATCTGTGCCTATCATTTCATGGATACTTTAATTGGGTTTCCTGCATTGCGGGGGGTTGGACTAGATGATCCTTGGCATCTCTTCCAACTATAAAATTCTATGATTGTATATGCTTAATACTACTGGGCTGCAGAACATAGGATTGTCTCCTACTGAAACAGCAACTTTACCCTCTTTGAGCCGGACCCTAATCCAAATGACAAGTGTTTTCCCATTTTCTCTAGCAGAATAAAATTGTATATAACATAATAACAATAACCCCTCCACACACATTGTTGAAAAGCTCATAGATTGCTTAATCAGCCAAAGGCCTGGGAGAAGAAGAATGTTTCCGGCACGTGCCTAAAGATACGTAATGAAGGTGCCAGGCAAGCCTTCGTGGGGACAGCATCCCAAAAACAGGGAGCCACTGCACAAAAAGCCTGCTCTCAAGTTCCATCCTCCAGACCTCTTGTGGAGGAAGCACACAAAGAAGGGCCTCAGGTGATGATTGCAAGGACTGGGTCAGTTCATATGGGCAGAGGCAGTCCTTGAGGTATTCTGGTCTTGAGCCATTTAAGACAGGCTTCCTTAAACTTGACCCTCCAGATGTTTTGAGACTACAATTCCCATCATCCCTGACCACTGGTCCTGCTAGCTAGGGATCATGGGAGTTGTAGGCCAAAAAACATATGGAGGGCCGAGTTTGAGGAAGCCTGATTTAAGGCTTTATAGGTCAAAACAAGCACTTTGAATTGGGCCCGGAAACCAATTGGCAGCTAGTGTGGTCAGGCCAGGATTGGTGCTATAAATAAAAAAGCCCAAAGACTTAGAATAAAAACAATCAGAGTAAGGCCGACCGCACAGTAGACAGTGTTAAGGGGGCATCCCTTGTCTTTGCTCTCCCACTGAAATGGCTCTTCCCAAAGGGAGCCCAGCTTTTATTCCACCAGCCCAGCTAAATGCCCAGCTGGGAGTTTCAGGTGTTGCTGGGAGCTGCCAAGTCAGGGCTTCCTGAGGCAAGAAAGCTCAGGAGTCCCACTGGGAAGCAGGCAGCAGCAGGCAGCTAGTTCCCCCTTCGATGTTCCTGGGAGTCCTCCCTTTCTCACACAGGGGTGCTGTGTATCCAGACACCCCAACAGCAGCACAGCTTTTATTTCACCACTTACATGGGGATAAGTACAAAGTGACAGCTTTCCAGTGCAATTCTATGTTGATTAATGCTATCTAAGTCTCAGTGAGTTCCATGATGCTTACAAATGAGGAAGCATGCATGGGACTGCAAGCCCACAGTGGTCCTGAGCAGGGCTTCACTTCTTGTTTTCTGTCTTCCAGGGAATAAACATCCACTTAGCTAAGAAAATGATTGAAGATCGCAGTAGAGATTATATGAACGCTAGACGTGTGGCTAAGGTACAGGCTCCCGGTTGTTCCTCTTTTGTCTTGATTTAATACAGCATGAATATTTGTTGCATGCTTGAGCTGCAGCAAATTACTAAGTGGAGTTGAAAAAAGGAGTAACTTTAATATAAAGTTTTGTTTCAAAGCCCACCTTAACGAAACCTCTTCTCTGTTTCTTCCTATCTCTTCAGGAATATGAAACTGTGATGAAAGGTCTGGACCGCAATGCTCCTTCGGTCCCACCCCAAAATACTCCCCAAGAAGCTCAGCAGGTAGACATGTGGAAGAAATATATTCAGTGGGAAAAGAGCAACCCTTTACGTACTGAAGACCAAACCCTTATAACAAAGAGAGGTGACTGTACATTTTTGTTCTCCTTAGAAATAGTGCAAAGATAACCATAGTAATTAAGTCGTGCTGATGTTACTTTGGGGTGCAGCACTCTTACAAACTATACAAACTTAGCTGCCTGGACTGTGTACTTAAATCCCATTTATTGCCATGGGCATATGGGGTGCAAGTGGTGCTGTGGGTTAAACCACAGAGCCTAGGGCTTGCCAATCAAGGTCGGCGGTTCGAATCCCCGCGAAGGGGTGAGCTCCCGTTGCTCGGTCCCTGCTCCTGCCCACCTAGCAGTTCGAAAGCATGTCAAAGTGCAAGTAGATAAATAGGTACCACTCTGGCGGGAAGGTAAATGACGTTTCCATGCGCTGCTCTGGTTCACCAGAAGCAGCTTAGTCATGCTGGCCACATGACCTGGAAAAACTGCCTGCGGACAAACGCTGGCTTCCCTCGGCCAATAAAGCGAGATGAGCACCGCAACCCCAGTGTTGTCCGTGACTAGACCTAATGGTCAGGGGTCCCTTTACCTTTACCTCGTTGAACTTTGCTTTTCTCCAGAAAGAAAAGTTTCTACTTAGATATTCCTAGCACTCCATAGGTAGATAATTTCCAAAAGGAACCTGTTGGTGCCTCTTGAAACAGTAGTCATAAGCTCCCATGGCTTAGGGTGCAAAAACATCACGTTGGTCCTTTTGCCATTCAAGGGCATGTATAATGAGACTTTCCTGTGAGGACAGAGCTCAGCGTTTTTTGACCACCAACAGTTTCAAAGTCAGCATTTTATTAGCTGGAGAGGGGTCAGGAATTAAAAGTCTGGAAATCTCTAAAGATGTTGATAGGGCATAGAATTGGAGAGGGCGGCTCTTGAGATCATGTGGCTGGCTCTTTAAGAGACCTGCATTTTTAGTTACATTTGTGAATCATTGGTAGTGATTCAGCTTGTAAGGTTCCACCCACTAGGAATCTATCTTGTTTCAATGTCTTCCCATAGTGATGTTTGCATATGAACAATGCCTGTTGGTGCTGGGACATCATCCAGATATTTGGTATGAAGCTGCACAATATCTCGAGCAATCCAGCAAACTACTAGCTGAGAAAGGGGTAAGAGAAGACAGTAAGAAATACTGCATTTTATGTACAGCATTTAAACATATCTATAGTTGGTACTAAACTAAATAAGTTGAACTTGGGTCCATTGAGATCAGTGTGAAGTTAGACATGATTAAGGCAAGTCATGATTTCAGTGACAACTAAATTCAGCTAATTTAATCTGGACCCAGCCTATCTTTTCATTTGTTTGTTTTGTGGGACCTTGTTATTTGACAATGAAGTGGTTAATTCTATCAAAGTTGTATGGGATCATATGCAAAAATATATCATCCCATTTTTAAATTGTGGGAGATCTTTAAAATAGAAAATAAAAATACCAAGCCCATAAAAATAATTAAGTATTCTGAATTTACCATGTTGCTAAACTATATTCAATTTTTACAATTAGCATGTGACGTGAAGTCACATGTTTCTAATAAGATCCATTATTGTAGCTGCTGAGTTCTTGCTACAAGGTAACCCACTTGGGTTTACAGTATTCCTGTAGAGCTGTTAATGAGCACAGGACTGAAAACTCTTTTTGTTTTTCATACTAGTCCTACAGTTAGTTGATTTTCTCATATTTTCTCGATTCCAGGACATGAACAATGCTAAACTGTTTAGTGATGAAGCTGCAAATATTTATGAACGAGCAATCAGCACTTTACTAAAAAAGAACATGCTTCTTTATTTTGCATATGCAGATTATGAAGAGGTGAGTCCTTAGGTGACATTATTCTTTCAATCTCCAGTTCAACCAGCTTTTTATTTCTTGTGCATAATCTTGATTGGAGAACTTAATCTTGGCAAATTCAAATAAGCAGGGCTGGTAATAATTTTGAGCATAAACTAGTTAAACTAAACATGACCTTTTTTGTATTTTCTCAGAGTCGGATGAAATATGAGAAGGTGCACAGCATATATAATCGGCTCTTAGCTATTGAAGATATTGATCCCACTTTGGTATGTTTAGTCTTCATTGTTTCACCTTGTTGAGATGACTATAGGATAAAAAGTTGTATATTTCTCTTTGGTCAGTTCCTAAAGTATTCCAGTTGAAAATGTATAGATAATGTCAGTCACATTTTCAAATTTTGTTATCAATTCACTTTTTTCTTCCATTTTTTTTTTGTACATTATTCAGCTGTTTTGCCATGTCTGAGGTGTATAATTTGTGACTCAGTAAAATTTGAAAGATTTCATGTTGTAATCTGTTTCTAACCTTCCACTTAATTATAAATAATTATGAGCAGAACTGTTGTTGACAATAAGAATAGCCTTGCTCACAAATAACAGCAAGCCAAACTTAGGAATGAGCAAGCATTCTGTTGCTTAGAGGGGGGGAAAGTGTGGCCTCTTTGCACCTCTGCCGGTTCTGCTGCTGTGACCCTACTTAGAACTAACCATGGTTTGGCTTAGGATGGTATTCAGACCTGGGCTCATGTTTTGTCTCATTTGAAACAAATCAAGAGTCACAACCAAGGTCTAGAAGCCATGTCTTTAATATGGTGTTGACTTCTAAAAACAGAGTCATAGCTTAAAGGTGATCCTACCTTTTCCACCTATATGTTTCAGGTATATATTCAGTATATGAAGTTTGCAAGGCGAGCAGAGGGCATAAAATCAGGCAGGATGATATTTAAGAAGGCACGAGAAGATGCCCGGACCCGTCATCATGTCTATGTTACAGCTGCTCTGATGGAGTATTATTGCAGCAAGGTATTATTGCAACACAGTGAATGAAACTTTTGCTTCAGCCTCTGGATTCTTCTGTCTACAACTAATAACATTTTGAAATCTGCAGGACAAGTCAGTGGCCTTTAAGATTTTTGAGTTGGGGCTAAAGAAATATGGAGACATTCCAGAATACGTCTTGGCATATATTGATTATCTTTCTCATCTCAATGGTAAGTTCTGGGAGCTGGGATAATTCATTACATTGGACTCTGGGATTATAACTTTTTTCAAGACAAAAATCTTCTTTACCTGAAATTGAGCAGTTTGTTTGGCATGGACCTGTGAAAATTCAGAATTCAGTTACCACTGATATTGGTGGCATCCCTCCACATTATATCATCAGTGAGCAGATGGGACTTCGCTGCTCATTGTTTTGCATACTGCTTGCTTTGTCAGGTCTTTAGCCAATAATGTGTTGGGGGAAACTTCAAGAGTATGTAGATGGATGTTGATGCATCGTAATGCATAGCTTATATGTAGATAATTTGTATAGAATTGTGGCTAAGAATGTGAGCTGAGAACCTTCAATTCAAATTTCTCCCCACTCAGTAGTAATTGTAGGCAGGCTGCTATTTCCCCAGCTCTTCTCTCCATCAGTAAAATCAGGATGATACTGGGAGACACCCAACATTGCACAAGTGGATTTCTACTCCCCTTGCTCTCCTCTTTCCTGAAGTCCTCCACAATATCAAAATTCTCTGGAGCGCTGGGGGATGAAATTAAAAGCCAACACCTGAGAACGGTCAAATCTCACGACTGTTCTTCAACTGGGTTAGCTTCAGACTTGTGCTGTGAGGAGTTCCACTTGCTTTTTGGGAAGGTGGGCAGGGATTTTCTTTTTCCCTCTGCAGCCCTCTGAAAATCTGTTCTGGGGGTTTGTAGCAACCTCCAGAGGAACACAGGAGGTATGGGGCAATTGGCGAAAGAGAAAGGGGCAGCTGGTGAAAATCATCGCCACCACCTTTCAGGGAATATTTTGTGTATGGATGGAGTCTTGCTGTTTGCAGGCAGGAAACTCACATCCAGTCCATAGACTGTTAATTTGAGTGAGGACTTCAGATTGAAAAATCAGCAGCCTGGAAGAACACAAAGGGCACAAAAAAACCATGGCCAGTATTGTCCTAAGCAGCTGCTTCTTGTTTAGTACTTAAGTGTGCTGCTGCTGCTGCCACCAATTTTTAAACAGAGTATTTAATTCTTATTTTATGGTTCTGGTTGTTTTAATTCATTTTAGTGTGTTGTTTTTATACCTACCTCTCAGCTGCAGTTGTAATTTGTGGGTGTGTCTTCTGCAGAGTAGAAGTGAGACTTTTCTAAAGCCTTTTCTCCGTGTGTCTCTTCTCCCTGAGATTACTTTAGCAATAATGAAACTGGAGTTGCAAATTGGGTTTTTCATCTTTCACAGGAATTGAAATTATGTCAAGATATTGTCTCCCCCCCCCCCCCCGTAATTTCCAGTTTTTTTAATATATATATATTTAAAGCTTGTTTTCATCTTTCTTTTTTAATACTTTTTTTTAAAATAGAGGATAATAATACAAGAGTCCTGTTTGAACGAGTATTAACCTCAGGGAGCCTCCCACCTGAGAAATCTGGGTAAGCTTCGCCAAAGCTCCATTCCAAGTCGTCTGCTTTGCTGTACGTGACAACCCTTGTACAACATAGATATTATCACAGATTAATGAGGGGATGGTTGTTGCAGCCTGTACTGCCATTTTCGTCTTAAACAAGGAGCCAGCTGCTGAGAGAGAGAAGCCAGAGATTGTAAGAATTTTCTATGGAGTTCATTCCTTGGATGCCAGAATGTGCTCTCATCTCCATTGTGAAGATAACTGCTATATGGAGTGTTGTTGCAAAGTAGATTTGGCCAATATACAATATAGACTCAGAGCACTTGGGGCATTTTTGCGTGCATGCATACACACGGGCTCAGATCTATACCTCCCTCCTGCTTTCATTCCATGTTTACCCACGGAGATCGTCTCTCTTTGGCAAATGCCCTCCACAGCCTCATAGCCAACTCTGTGCTGCCTGAAGCCTATTCCAGGAAAAGTAGAATTTGGGAATTATGTAAGTGGTAGCTAGACATTTATCTGCTGTTAACCATTTTTGTTTGTCAGTATCAGGTAGTACTTTCCCCCAGCAACCACGACTTCCAGTTCCAGTGCAGTGTCATGCGGTTTTTGCATGCAGCTTTTTTCTTTCTGCATTCTGCCTATAAGGACTCTCTCTCCTATGCCCTTGGTGCAGAGGGGGCATGCACACCAACTGGTTGCCTCTTGCTTTCAACCTGAAGCACCTAGCAAGCAACACCACCAGCAGGGAACCAGTTCCTTTGCCTGGCACTCCTTGCCAGGGCTGCATGTACAATGCATACAGATGGTCTGCAGGCCCCTTTATCAATTCCCAGCTGTTTGGCACTGTAAACTACCTAGGAGTGAACCAGTGGGCTCCTTGCATAGTGTGTGTGTCTGTGAGAGAGAGAGAGAGAGAAAGAGAGAGAGAGAGAGAGAGCAGGGAAGAGGGGAAAGATCAAAGATCTGTGTGTGTTTCTGTGTCCATGAGTGGGGATAAGATTGGGGAGCAGGAGAGAGGGAGTCCAGGCGCTACCTACTATCAGCATGCTGCTTATGAGCCGCTGGTTTGCTGCCCTGGATGTACACAGACTGGCCATTGCTGCCTTCTAGGATGCCCTCTGGGTACAAAGCAGATGTATCTGCTATGGCTTCTGGTTGTAGAATAAAGACATGATAGTTGACTGGCAGCTGCCCACAATTCCCTTCTCCATCTTGCCAACATAGAATTGGATATCCGGGGTAGCAAGCCACTGGAAAGAGCAGACGAGGGGGTTGCTTAGTCAGTGGGCAAGCAGCTGGCTTGCAGTGGATTGGGTCTGCTGGTTGCTGGTAACTGTTGCAAGTGATTGCACTTACTGCAGGCCATGTGTGCTGAGCATGTTTTCTTTTGAACATTCGTTCTCTTTCTGTCTTTTCTTTCACAGAGAGATATGGGCCCGATTTTTAGCTTTTGAAAGTAATATTGGTGACCTGGCTAGCATACTTAAAGTGGAGAAACGGAGGTTTACAGCCTTCAAGGAGGAATATGAGGGCAAAGAAACAGCTCTACTAGTAGACAGATACAAGTTCATGGATCTGTACCCCTGCTCTGCCAGTGAACTCAAAGCTCTTGGTTATAAGGTATGGAGATGATAACATTCTAGAATGTTTAGTTGGAGAGGGAATGCAGTTCCATAGCATTGCTACTTGCATGCCTTCAGTGCTGCTTTAAAAATAAAACCCCTTAACTCTCCTAAGCCTTTAGATGTCCACTCAAGCACAAGCAAAAACACCTTCTCTTTGTTTGGAATTACTATTCATTTCCGTTTCTTTTTTACTGTTTTCGTCACCATGTAGAAAACAGTTCATATTATTCCAAATTGGTGGCTGTTACCCTATGATAAGCTATTTGTGGGCAGTAGCTCCCATCACAGAATCACAGAGTTGGAAGGGAGTTGGGAGGTTATGCTGTCTAACCCCCTGCTTGATGATGAATATACAATGCAGGATGCAACTACCGCATCCCTGACAGATGGCCATTCAGCCTCTGCTTAAATAATCTCCAGCCAAGAAAGTCCCACCACCTCCTGAAGCAGTCTGTTCCACACTCCACATCTCCACATGGCAGGTGCGATTTTCTGTCGAGAAGAAAAAGGTTGCCATTTTGGAAAATCGCACCAGCTGCATAGTAAGCTGTTGCAAGTATATGGTTTAACACTTTATAGCAGTGCTTGTGAGGAACAATTTAAACCACCTCCATGTGGTACCTGTAAGGTGAAGTCTAGCTCAACAGAAGATGTTAAAAAGCCAGCATTAAATCCATTCCAAGTTTTACTCCATTCAGGTTCTAGACTGCTGCCAGTGATAAAAAGTATCACTGACCACATACTTCCCATGTGATCCCAGCTTAAAAT
Source organism: Podarcis gaigeae (assembly GCF_964106915.1). NCBI lineage: Eukaryota > Metazoa > Chordata > Lepidosauria > Squamata > Lacertidae > Podarcis > Podarcis gaigeae. Next base: position 65,546,565 of record NC_139678.1, on the reverse strand, counting down.
ACTCTTAGCTGATTATCAGTTGCCTGCCTGCATCTTTACATATGAAGTGCTGGTGCATTGATCTTACAGTTTCCTAGCCAAGTTCCTAAATCAATATGGAGCTAGTTTCTTGCTCTATCTGTTATGTTTCAAGTTTTTGATTCTGTATATTGGAATTTAATAATGCATTGCCTGTATTTTTAATATTTTGCATTGTTTATTGTAAATAATTCTTTTATTACAAAGGCGGTTGATAAATTTTAAAATTATGAGCAGACAGAAAACTTCTCTTCCATAAAATTGGGCAGGGTTTGGTCTGGTGTCCATTGTTGCTTTATGCAAACAGAAATGCTACTCTGGACCAGTCTATGTTGAGCATTATGGGATCCCCTCCTGCTTGTGAGCTTCCCATAGGCACTCAGTTGGTCACACGATAAACAATATGCTGGACTATAGATCAGCCTTTGGATTGATCCAGCAGAGCTGCTCTCACACTATTTATGCTTCTTCTCATGCTATGAACTTCCAGGATGTGTCTCGGGCAAAGCTGTCAACCATAATTCCAGATCCTGTTGTGGCTCCTTCAATAGTGCCTGTGCTAAAAGATGAAGCGGACAGAAAACCAGAGTATCCAAAACCAGATACCCAGCAGATGATTCCATTTCAGCCAAGACATTTAGCACGTAAGCTAATATCGAGTCATGTAAATGTGAAATAGAAGTCTACCTTATTCTGATTGGCTGTTTCTTTAAAAAACTTCAATTCATTCAGTTCATTCTCATTTGGGGACACAACTAGAATGTTTTATACCCTTCCAATTCTCTGCTAAATTGGAATCAAAGTACAATAAACAAAAGTTTGAGGTTTTTGTTTGTTCTTGTATAGTGCTTGTAAGGTCAGTTACATCAACCAAAGGAACTCCCATCAGCATGTAGTTGATTCTCCTTAGCTGTAAGAGCCATGAAGACTTAAATGTGTTTTATTTTATTATTTACTAGCTCCAGGTTTGCATCCAGTCCCTGGTGGTGTCTTTCCAGTCCCGCCTGCTGCTGTAGTTCTAATGAAGCTTCTCCCACCTCCCGTGTGTTTTCAGGTTGGTCATGAGATCCTGAAATGTTTTAATGACTTTGCAATCTGGTTGTGTTTTGCTTCAATGCATTAAACATTTCATTTTCTTTTGTCTCACTGGTTTTTACCATAGCATTTCCTGTTAAATGGTCCATCTTTTTTTCTCTTGCAGGGCCCCTTTGTGCAAGTGGATGAAGTCATGGAGATTATCAGGAGATGCAAGCTCCCAGACAGTAAGTTGCTTTTGTCCTTTTTAAATGCATGGTTGCATCACTAGACTGTACTACTTCACTTAAACTCTGATGTCTTGGGGCTGGCTATTTGAGGTATTGACAATCACACTATTTAAGGTTAATGACATTGCTGTATGTGTGTACTCAAATTAGCCAAAATAATATTTTTTTCTTATTTTCAGGACAGTGAGTAAATATTTAGCGGCTTCTGTAACTACTGTTAATAGAGAACTCTGTCTTGAAGTCCACAGAAGCAAAAGGAAGTGGCTGTAAGATGGAAGTTGAAATTACAAAGCCATGCTTTTTTAAATACATGTGTGACTTGCTGGCTATATGGTTCTAACAACCACCCCATAAAAGATCAAAGTAGGATTTTGCACCCATAATGACACAGGAATATTCTCTTGTTGAAATCAACAGAATTAATTCAACACTCAGTTTTGTTAACTGTGCTGTTTTTTTATTCATTTTCAACAATAGCCACTTCGCATTTTCAGTAGCAAATGTGTTTCTGCATGGTTGGCACCTGCTGCAGGGTGAATACTACAATTTGAAGTTGAGGCCCACATTTGTCAACACAAAATGGACACACATGCAACTTCTTGATGCAAGTCAGCTATCCCTTTAGACTGCTTTTTTCCGGGGGGATGCATACCCCTAAACATTTTGTGAATCTAAGTCTGGCCTCACTGAGGGGCAGTATATCAATATGAGTAGGAAAATGAAAGTACCCCTAAACTTTTTTTTTTAAAGAAAAAAAGCACTGCCTTTAGATGTGCCTTTGAGCTTCAGTGTGTAATGTCAAAGAGATGGGCATACTTTGAATAAATCAGCAAGCAAGAGCTATAGCAGATAATTATATACCACAACTATTATCAAAGGTATATCAAATGTGTGTGTTTCAAGTATAGCTCTTCATCAACACAAAATCTAATGTAAACCCTCAATATTCAATCCCCCAGTGGAATATCATTTCATAACCTAATTGGTTTGCTAGAGGATGTTGCTCTAGTTCTAATATTAAAAGATTACATCGGTACTTGGCCTTTGTAAAGAGCTGTACTTGAAAAACATGACACTTGCATAATTTGAGTATACTTTTTGAAAGCACACCAGTGGCTTGTTCTTCTGTGATCTTATTTGAAACAAGAATTTCAAAATGAAATATTTTCCAAAAGCCATTCTCATCTGTTTCCTGCTAAACATTTTTTAATTGCCCTGTGAGTTATTAAATGCAAGGCTAGTATGGACAATTTAATGCACAAACAAATAATAAAATTAATGAAGCATATAATGGTGGGCACTGTCATAATTCTTCAGCCCACATAATTCTAACAACAACTATTTCTCTTCCCTGTTCCAAAGCTGTGGATGAAGCTGTGCGAATCATTACTGGGGGACTGCCAGACTTAACAGTGGAAGGGAATGGACCTTTGGAAAATAATGCCCTTCTTAATAAATCTGTAAAAAGACCAAATGAAGATTCAGATGACGATGAAGAAAAAGGATCAGTGGTTCCTCCAATTCACGACATTTACAGAGCACGACAGCAAAAGCGAATCCGATGAGACATGTTGCAGTCGCAATGATGAAGACTAAAGGACTTGTAACAATTGTTTTCCTTCTACAAAATCAAATGTTTAAAAGGGATTGAAGTTTCTAACAAGCATCTTGCAACTGAGGTTGTTTTATTACTGTGGTGCCTCTTTTTTACCAGCTGATTCTTCATCAGAAAAGAAAAGGGCAGGTGAATTTTACAACAAGCAAATTTGAGCTCCAGGTTTTGAACACAATTTGTGCAGAATGTCTGAATTGCATTTGGTTGCTCTTCACATGTGTATCCCCATCCTTACCACTTGAAATCTTGCAGGGGTCCTGACAGTTTTATTTTAAAAACTGGATAGCATAAAAAATTGTGAAATATTTTAAATTCACACCTCTGGAAAACGAAGTTGTTCTCAGTTTGCTCATTTAGTGTCTGTCCTGCCTTATTCTTTGTTTTTATTTATGGCAGAATGAATGGAAACTGTTTTTTGTAGTTTAAAATGGAAGAACATTCCTTTCCAATAAAGGATCTCTCCATAACGTCATGCCTCATACCACTTTATTTCTAGCATAGAGAGGGGTGACAGCTCTTTCCTACCTTTTTGTTTGCAGTTTGTCTTTCCTTCCCCCTCCCATTGTAGGCAGTGGTGGTGGGGAGTTAAGTACACCAAGCTCCAGGATTCCTCCTGTGGAGAAGGCAAAGGAACAAGGGAACCCAAAATTCCCCACACCACTGGCAGAACTTGCCCAAGATGTACCAGACAGCCTCTGACAATCTGGGTACAGTTGCTTTGCTGGGGCTTCCTTCTGGATACTGGCGTACCCCTCGCAGCTGGCCTTCTAACAGCTTTATTATTACAGTGCAATTTATTATTCAGAAAATTCGTATCTGAACATACATGACAGACTAAAAGCAAATGTCCAGGAATGTCATTTAATGTTATAAATATTAGTAGTGGCTGTTCTGCAGCAAGAGCCCTCTTTACATCTGATTCAGCTAAGAGCTGAGCCTTCATGACAGCACTGTAGTCATGGCAAATTTTATTATATGCTTTCCTTGGGTAGCTTCCATGAATTAAAATGCAGTATATGGGTTTGCCTCCTTCTAAAAGGCTATTTTTTATACTGGTCTTAAATAAAATTTTCAGTGCAGTCTACAATAAACAAAAAAGAAACAATTAGGTAAATTGTTATTTCATTTGTCTGTGGACCAATTTCCTTGTTTTTGAAGCCTTGGCCATTTTTAAAAACATGGCAACAGTGATATTACTCCTAAGAAGCAATATTGTTGAAACAAAGCACTCACGGTTGTTGAGATTCAGCTACAGTGGACCTCCTAAATGTTCTTCCAAACTGGGAATATACTGCCTTTCTAGCAAGGTACCCAAAGCCTTCTACATTTTTAAAAACTGTCTTGGGGAGAATGGTTGTAATCCAGACAACCATGTCAGCAAGAACCGGTTTAATTCTACCGCGTGGCAATTAACACCCTGAGACAAACCGCTGCATTCGGAATGCTGCAAGCAGTTGATTTTTACAAATTCCAGCTGGACCTCAACTGATCTGAATGAACTCAGACTAAGGTACGTTCTGAAGCTTAGTTATCCACCAGCTTCTTACCTTCTCAAAAGAAGTATTAAAATATATTTAAATGCAATTTTATGCTGGAATTTCTAAAAGTGTAATTAATGCAGAAATGGGATGAAATTATGGGGATACATTTACTGGGGATTATTGCAAGGTCATGTGCAGTATCCAGCCACATTCAAACTGAACGCTACCCATCCTACAGGTCCTTAGACATCCAGGGGCCAGTAATAGCCAACACACAGGTCTGCTCTTGAGGTTACAAATACAGTGGTACCTCAGGGTTGCAAACTTAATTTGTTCTGGAGGTCCGTCCTTAACCCGAAACCGTTCTTAACCTGAGGCGCGCTTTTGCTAATGGGGCCTCCCACTGACACCATGCCACCGCCGTTTTCATTCTGGGGCAAAGTTCTCAACCTGAGGTACTACTTCCGGGTTAGCAGAGTTTGTAACCCGAAGTGTTTGTAACCCGAGGTACCACTGTAACCACCGCCTTATGTGGCAAGTGGCACTGCTTCTCGAGTAATCTACTAGCTAAAATAACTCAATGGCAATAACGCATACACAGTAACAGATGGCATGGGGGAGTCCACATCACTCACCTGCTGTATACCAGGACAGAGGGACATGGCAGAGGTCTCTCTTATCTCACTGTCCTCTCAAGTCTCTTTGTACCAGTATGCAGCCGCACTGCAATAGAAGGTGAGCGCTGCAGTCCCACCAACCCATCCACTGCTCCGCATACCAGCAGTTCTTGTAGAATTGCACTTTAAGCTATAGCTCTTTCTTCCAGGACTTGAACACATACATAGATATTAAGGGGAAATTAAAAAGATAAAATACTTGCCTGCAACAAGTAATGAAAGGAGCAAAAACTGCATACAGACCCGAAAGAAGAATGGTGGGCAATCGCTGTTTATCTGTAACTGCAACATGTAAAGTACACACAAAAATTTATCACAGATGAGTTACAGTCTCACATTAGTGGTGCATAGATGAAGTAAACAGCAGCAACATAAAACACATAAGAAAAAATAGTAACAATATCACATTAACAGCTTCAAGGAAATACAAGTCAGACAATATTAGAATACTGAATTTCCACCTTTACCATCCCCACCCCTTTCCAACTTATTGTTGCAAATTATCAAGCAGCACTTTTTTCTTTAAATGGTCAGATGTGTAGGAAGCTAAGCCTAAAGGAACAATTTGACTAATATAACCGAGGAATAATTATTTTACTTTGGCAGTTCTAGACCCGAGAGGTACAACCCAGCCAAAGTTAAGCACAGTAAAGTCTATATCAATGGGAGAGATGACTGTTTTTTGTTGGGTTGTGGTCAATGTTGTTCCATGTGAAGAACACTGATTTGATCCTTTGTGGTAGCCCAGGGTATCTTATCTACTCATCTATCTCCTGAGTTGGAGTGAGCTGCGCCAGGTTTAGGCCTCACCAGTGTGACAAACACCTTGGGAAGGAGGAGGAGATCTAGGCATTCCTTAATCTGTCCTGCCTTTACTGCAAGCTGTACATGTCTTTGCTTTCTGCTTCTATGTCCTTCTATTCTGACTTTCTTCAGGCTTGTTTGTTGTTTTCATTCTCTTTTTCTTGTCCTAAGAGAGACAGAGAGTGGCTGGCTGGCTGGCTGGCTGGCTGGCTGGCTGGCTGGCTGGCTGGCTGGCTGGCTGGCTGGCTGGCTACCTGACCAAGCATTTGATTGCTTTCATAAGTGTTTGGGGCATTTATGGTGAGTGCCATTTGTCTCTCATCCCCAGTCGCCATCTTTGTCTCCTGGAGCAATGGTTTGCATCCCAAGGGAAATGCAGGAAGTGGCCCCTGTTGACCTTCCCAATAAAAAAGCAGCTGCCAAAGGGGAAGCAGGCCCTGGACTGCTCCTTCTGGTGTTCCATGGAGGACACAAAGCAGCTCAGGGTGCGCAGAAGATTGGCAGCACCTTGGCAGAATGTCAAAAGCTGACAGAAGAGGGGGTTCCTTTAGAATAGCCCCTGGCTTCGCTTTCCCACATCCCGGAGGCAGAGAGGTTCACCCATTTCTGGATCTGCAAGGCCAAAATGCTGACCTGTCAAGGCCCATTTGATGCAGCTGGGCTGCATGGCACTGCAGCTATAAGAAGTGAGGGAAGCTGCTGTGAATATTCTGAGGAACTTGAGTCAGGCAGCCTGGGGTAAACAATGGATTAAGGGCCTTGGACCAGGAGGTGGGGTGGTAATGGCTTCCCTCCTTGCTTGAGGACCATCTTGACTGTGAGTCTTGGAAGACCTGCTACTCAGGATACTTACAAATTCTTGTCGTGGGGTTCAGGATTTTTTGTTGGGGGGGGGTCAAGATTTAATTTTTGAGATATTGATTTTGCTGTTTTTGATACAGTGGTACCTCTGGTTAAGAACTTGATTCGATCCAGAGGTCGGTTCTTAACCTGAAACAGTTCTTAACTTGAGGTACTAGTTTAGCTAATGGGGCCTCCCGCTGCCGCCGCACAATTTCTGTTCTCATCCTGAATCAAAGTTCTTAACCCGAGGTACTATTTCTGGGTTAGAGGAGACTGTAACCTGAAGCGTATGTAACCTGAAGCGTCTGTAACCCGAGGTACCACTGTACTGATTTTATATTTTTTTTGTATCTTTTGATCATGTTGTGTACATTTTATTTATCACTCATGGCTACTTTTGTTATGTTTGCAGTTATGTAATTATTTTCATGTAAACTGCTTTGAGAATGGTTTTAACTATGGATAGGCAGCATACAAATAAACAATGATAATGATAAATCTAGTTGAAGAGCTGTCTGCACCTCTCACAGGTGTGACCAAGTTACCTGACCCAAAGCCAGTGACTAGATATAGTCCAGTTCCTGCTCCATTTACATCTGTGACCAAGGATGAGTGGAACTCTCTGCTGAAGTACAAAAAATATGCTTGTTTTGGCTAACAAGTTTTATGTTCTACAACTTGACATTACAGAACTGCTGAAAGTACCTTCCTGTTGCTAATCTACTCTGCCACACTTTACACCTGAAAGATGGTCAAGCACAATTTGGAGATGCCACTGAGACATGCCTAGATTTCACCCTGTGCACCTGAGCTCCAAAAAACAACTGGTTCATCTAGGCACACTTCTGGACACAGTAAGAGGGTTTATCCCCTCAGCACTGGACAGAGTAATCTGAATTAAAGCAGCCACCAGAAGTCACTTAACAGCAAAAAAAGTGGTCATTACGCAGCTGTCCCATGCCTTTGGGTGTGCATATCAGTATCACAAGCACCACCTTGGGCAAAGCTCCATGCCAAGCCATCACAGTGGGTGCTACTGCCTTAGAAGCACTCACCAGTGACTGGTGACAGCAGGAAGACAGCATCACATCACAATTCCACATCATCTCTGCCTGGCCACATGCTGGCGGACAAATAGCCACAACTTACGTAAAGGCACACCCCTTGGAAGATCCAACTCAAGCCATCATCACATTGGATGACATCCTGCTGGGCTGGGTCTCTGTCAACATCTTTCAATTCAGGCCCTGTGGTCTCCTGTGAAGGTAGCCTGTTTTGGGGTGGGGGGTGTCAACTAGCTCAAACTCACAGCAGTCTACCTAGTGATTCAGCACATCTCCCCTCAGTTTTGCCTTTTTCACATCATTTTGTGCATAGACAATGCTACAGTCAAATCATATTTGAACAGGCAAGGAGGCAGAAGAGGGAAAGACCTGCAGTAAGAAGCATCCCTCTTTACTGCAGAGAGATTTGAGGCAGACAGATTCCCTTTTTGTGTCCTTTCAGCTGCCCTCTCTGGGGCACAGGGTTTCCACATCCATCCTTGCTAGGTGGGCTAAGGCTTGCATTGTCTTTGCATACAAAATTCAAAAGATTCCAGTACCAAAAAATGTGGCAACGCATTCCACAAGGGCTGCAGCCTTTCCACCAATGCTCCTTTAGAGGATATCTGTAAAGCAGCTACGAGCGTAGCCCCAAAAACCTTTTGTCAAACACTATAAAATTGACAAGTATGTCATTTAAAAGTATGTCAATTTTATAGTAAATTGACAAGCATGTCTCAGCTGAGGTTGAGGCTGTCCTTCAGCAGATCTTCCCAGATTAATTGTCAGGGTCCTGCCCAAATTGGGGTTAGCCATTTTATGTCCCAACCAGACAGGCTCACTCCCGCTACGGGTGCAATTCGCACCTGCCTGAAATACAGGTCTCCATAGTGTGAGTGAGCTAGTTAAGGGCCACACCCATATTCAATGAGTGTAATAAAATTTGAGAGTTGATTGGAAGTATCACCTTGTTGGGATTAGGTTGGCTGCGTAATTATCAAGCCTTGCTTTCAAGGCAAATTTACTCCTGTTGCAGTTCTACTTTTGGAGAGGGACGATTGTATGTTTGTCCTTGTTACTGTTCTATTTCATAACCATTTGAATTTCAATGCCTGCTTTCCACTTGGTGAGTCCATAGACTGAGGAATGCTGGGAGCTCCACCCCATTCCCAAGACATTTGTCTTGCCTTTGCTGCACTGGTGGGTCCTAAAACCCAACCTCACAGACTCACTCAAACTTCATAGATCTACGTTTCAGGTAGGTGCCAACCACAGTTTTTCAGAGAGGAAAACCTTTTAGCCCTATGCCTTTGTCGTATATCCAGACATCACGAGCATCACATTTCAAACACAATGGGCCGAATAGTTAAAGAGAACCTCTTTTAAAAAAAACCATAAACAGAGAAAGTTTCATCAAATAATGATGGGTGGGGGCTGGTCTGCTTTACAGCAATTCTATTATTCAGAGAGATCACTTAAGCACTAATGTAGAGGCTTTTATCTTTGTACCCTTTTAAGATTAAAACAGCTACCAAACATTCAGGAAGCATACTGTGCATTGTGGCTTTTCAACCAAAAGCAATTTCAAAAGCCAATTCACAGAATTATTTTTGCCTCACATATTTGTGACAACATACACATCCATGTCTCAATGTTAGAAAACATTTAACAAGAGAGCCTACCTAAGTATCCAATAAGTCACATGTTTATGAACTCCTGAAAACACTTGTTTTAAAACCTAGCAGAAAGTTTTCTATAAACTCCATGGGACATTAAAGGTAGTCCACTTCCTACTATAAATTTAAAATCACTATTTCTAACATTCAAATAAAAGTATTGCATCCAAGTCCAGCAAGGGTGATGCGACGGGCAGAGGGAAACTTCCTGCCTGTGGGTTATCTGCTGGATCAGGCCTTCCAAAGGCTACTCTATGAGGTAAAAGGGTGGGGGGGGGGGGAGGAATTCACCATGATCAGTGCCAGCAGTATCTCTGCCAGCACACATGCTAAGCTGTAGGCTCATAATGTACAACTATGTTCAAAGAACACTTGAATTGGGGACACAGTATTATATTACTAAACTAGGAGCTAACCCAACTTCTCACCTAAATCACAGGCTTTTATAATATGTAGATAAATTCCAGAATGAACTTAAATGGATACTCTATTATCCAACTTTTTCAGATATCCAAAGTTTTCCTCACCTATATTAGCATTTCATGCCTCCAGCAATACAGAAGGAAGAAATTCCCTCATCAGACTTTTTGTTTTCACTTCAAGAGGAGAAACAATATATAGAGTCTACAGAATATGAATACTGCAGTAGAGAAGAACCAGAAAATACTCTACAAAAATATAGTTTTATACGCTTTTGGTAGAATATCTGCAGGTACAGAATAAAATACTTTAGGGGGGGAAACCTGGCTAGCAGAAGGACTTAAGAGTGTTGCAGACTGCATATAAAGTGCTTTAACTACCAATATCCAAGTTTTGAGTATCTGGAAACTGAAGTTACTGCTACAATTTTTGGGATGATCTTCAGAACTATTTAAAACTTAATATAGAAAGAGAAGTTTACTAGCCCCTTTTGTATCAATGTACATGCTAATAGGATAATTTGAACATCTATCATTTTAGTCTTACCCTCAAGCCCATATTTCAAAAGTCAATACACCATCAGTTCTTACTTGCTTTGAATTAAGTACTAAACTGGTGTGTTTTCATGTACCTTTTACATCACCTGATGTATCCACTCGCCACTCAGCCATTGCTACCGTATTAGTGAAAGATTCTCAGCAAAGCTGTTGCCCAAGGATTGTAAGCTTTCTGCAACACATACAGTTGACCACCCTGATCCAAATAACAGTGATCCATGTATAGAAGCACACTCGCATACACAGCAGCCAGAAGGACCAGGATGGGAGGGGAGCAGCACATCTCTGCACTAGTCCAATGGCGGACTGGCATTGGCTTCGAGCAGTTATTAAACTTGGGTGAAAGCAGGGGGAAGTGAACATTTAAATCTTGCAACTTCTCACTCTACCTCCAACACACAAGTGCCTAAATAAAACTGTGCTGTGTTGAATTTTACTTAAGTTCCTAATCAGAACTGGTCTGTGTTTGAGGGGGTGTGGTGGGGAATAGGGGATACCAAGACAGACTGTGGGGATCCCCAAGAAACAACTGGGATCTGAAAGAGGCCTCTGTTTCCCAACCCTCATCATTCTGACAGAAAGCATGAGTGCAACAGCCTTCTCCTACCCTATCGTCTTTAGGGCAGCATACCAATGAGTCTGACATCTTCCCAGTTTTGCTCACAGATAGCTAAGATGAGTCTTCTTCATTCAGTATTTTGCTGAGAACTGCATCATAGTAAGGACTGAAGACCATCTTGTTGTAGTCAACAAGGCGAACGTACTTGATAGCAATTTCCTCCAGCTCTTTCTGAATAGGGCCTAATCCACCAGGAATGGCAGGAAGAGATTTCTGATGGCCAGAAGCAAGGTAGCTCTCCAGAAACGACTGGATTCTTGAATCTTGAGAAGGGAAGTAAATTATTAGTAAGACTTACTGAAAGATCCCAAATTCCTCTTTTGATAATACGCATCAAATAGGCCCATGATGGTGCTTAATTTTTATTTTCATACAACCATCTTATCGTAATCACAGACAGAACAAAATCTGGAGTTCTTTTAGCATCATTTCACCTTCATTTCAAACATTCCCATGTATCTCTGCTTCCCAGTTCCAAGAGGAACACCACCACTCATAGATAGAAAACTCAAACCTAACATCACTTTTCAGTAATACTTCAAGAAAACGTTTCATTTTCCAAAAGCAGCCCTTGCTTCCTGGTTTTTTACCTCCACACCTTGACAAAGTAGCTTTTTAATGGTTATGCTAGGCAGTGGTTGCAGGCTCCTGCCACTTCCCTTTACAGGATCCAGCACTTAAGCATAGTTTCCCATTACATGAAAACTTTGAAACTGGTTTTTAGCTTCCAAACAAGACAGAGTCATTCAACCAAGGTTTAATGTTGGTTGAATACCTTGGCTTGTTTTGAAGCCATTAGTCATAGTTTCAGGATATGCATATAACAAGAAGCTATGGCTCAGTCCTGGCTTGCTTTTGCAGCTCAAGAAAGGGAGGAATGAAGCAGCAAGAAAGGGGCTGTCTACAAGTGCATACTGCTCATGCATATCCTGGCTCTTGAAACCAGGATTTTTGGCTTAGTCTTATGATGTGCACATGCAGCCAATGCAATCTCTCATCTCAAAACGAGTGCATTCACCCATTTGAAGCATTACTATCCCCTTCACTTTACAAAAATAAGATATACCCATGTCCTCAAATGTATGTTTGACTTAGACATGCACAACTATTGCAGGGAAAAAAGCAATCATCTGATCTACAAAGCATACCTATCAGTTTGCACACAGTGTTATTAGGCTTGGCCACAGCCTGGATCTGTCCTTTAAGCTCCGTCTCCTTCTCAAGTGTGAAAGGTGTGAATCCATGTTGGGAAAGGCAGCTATTAACTTCAGCACAAATCTTTTCACTTATGACAGCCAATGCTTCACTCAAGTTGAAGGAACTAGAAAAAGATGATCAAAATTCTCTTATGTTTTAACAACTCATAAGCAACATGGAATTGAATTGACAGGTTAGCTAATGTATGCCAATCAAACAAAACATGAGCTATACAAGTAAAAACCTTACAGACTGAGGGAACATTACTGGAGGAATCATCACACACCAACCACTTCCTTTTTAAAGAGGGGATTTGAGTTCTTAAAGAAACAAGTGGGTGTGTCTATATTGGGTGGGGGGTGTCAGCAATTTCCTAGATACAACTAGGAGCTACATTAAGAAAAATTCAGACTCATAACTCTTCAGAATGCTCTGCGAGTGCACAACATGTTTAAATGTTCCCCACATAAGAAACTACCTATAACCCTTTCCCATTCCATTTTATTTCTTACATGTGAGAGTATCAGGAGATTCCCACAGCCCTGTATTCTGAAGTGATATAATCAAAGGTTACTCCAAATGTGAAGATTAGAATTATCCGAAAGGCTATTTATTCCTCATAATGGAAATTCCTTATAATTTCTAAAGCCTTTTACTACTTGGAGAAGTAGGGAAGAATGTGCAAATCTCATTTCAAAACAGGCCTGAGATCTAGTTGAAACTGATGTCTATATCATCCTGCATCACCCTACAAAGGGCCCCAAAGGCACATGGTACTCACGGGAGGTGCAGATCTGTCAGCAGTACCCGGATAACCATTTTGAGATTGGCCGTAAATGCTGGCAAGCCTGAAAGCGCTGTGCCTGCAGCATTGAATGTTACCAGAAGAATCGCTCCAGTTAAGATAAGCTGGTCCAGTTCCAGCTGCATTTCCTGGAAGCGGCTCTGGTCCATTAGCACAGTCTGGAAAAAAAAAATTTTTAACACAACAGAGGATAGTAAATTCAGAATGCAGGGAGGAAGGCGAGATGATGTAATAGTTATATAGTGTACACATCCATTTCCACATCCATTTCCTAGTTCAGGAGACCGTTTGGTGAAGGAGACAGTGCTTCTAAAGTTAACAGCAGCACCCTCACCTCAATCCTCTGGTCTAGCCAGGTGCAGTACTAAGTATCCTTGCAAGAACAGCCGATCCACCTGAGCCTCAGCAAAACATGTCAGGTCAGCCCTTTCATCCACGATAAGATTGCAGATGAGCATAGACCTGTTCCAGACTGACTAACAGCTCCACTTGACAAGAGGACTCACTGTATAAGCTACCAGGAACTTCTGGATGAGCAGAGGGCCCCAAAAGAGCTGACAAAGACCAAACGTCAAGACCTCTAGCCCAGATGGTAGTCAGCCTCTCCATTTAAACTATGCCTCCCCGCTGCCCACAACCACTGAGGATGAGGCAGCATTATGGTAGCTGCCTGCCACAAACAAGCACATTTTGACACCATCAGCCAAACGCACTGTATGCAGCATAAAGATTAGGTTCAAAGATGATAATCTAAACACCAACAACAACAAGCACATCCCACATTGCCACACAATCCCATATTCATCCCCGTCCTTCGCATTCAAAGGGACTTGCCCAACCAAGTTCAAGTGTATGTCTGAATGCACCCTACCAATCCATACATTGTTATAGTAATTGCAGAGAAGCAAACAGTTACCTCTGGAAAAGGCTTTTGCAGATGATCCCATTTGAGGAGCTTAAGGTATGCATGATTCTGTACAGCAACAGGACAGAGCACAGGAGCAGTACTGGTAGACGTGGCACCATGATCAATAGCAGGCACCATTCTGGACCTCAGGTCATCCGCAGCTTCTTGCAGCCACTCAGTGACGAAATCTAAGGAATCTGTTTTGAGGGAGAAACTGACTTACCAGACCATTTCTCATCAACCCATTTTCCTGCCTATCCATTGGAAATATTTTTATACCGCCCTTGGTCAAAACAGATTGCACAGAATGGTTTGCGCAATATATGAACAAAATAAAAACAATCAAAACAGTTTAAAACAAAAGACATGAAAAAGCTGACAAATAAGATGAGCAGGTGTAAGATGTGAAACAATACTTAAAATGCCTAGGGGAATAGAGAGGTCTCTCATCATCACATCTAAAATATTTCATACCTGGAGCACCACAGCTAAGAAAGCCATCTCTCTACTTCGGATCAGCGTCACCTTCAATGTGAAAGATATTTAGGGAAGGGTGTCGGTCCTTAGGGAAGATGGCCTTAAGAATGAAGGCATGTTGAATAATTCTACCCAAGGGCCTACTGTTTCTGGATTTTCAGCTGACTGAATTTTTTTAGTTTGTTAATAATTTGGCTTTAAAAACTGAAATAGATATCCAGACATTTGCATTCTGAATGCTTATTTTTATTAGCACCGCTCATTTCCCCCTAATAAAGTAAAAGGAACCCCTGACCATTAGGTCCAGTCGTGGCTGACTCTGGGGTTGTGGTGCTTATCTTGCTTTATTGGCCGAGGGAGTTGGCATACAGCTTCCGGGTCATGTGGCCAGCATGACTAAGCCACTTCTGGTGAACCAGAGCAATGCATGGAAACGCCGTTTACCTTCCCGCTGGAGCGGTACCTATTTATCTACTTGCACTTTGACGCACTTTCGAACTGCTATGTTGGCAGGCGCAGGGACCGAGCAACGGGAGCTCACCCCGTCGAAGGGATTCGAACCACTGACCTTCTGATCGGCAAGTCCTAGGCTCTGTGGTTTAACCCACAGCGCCACAGTTATGCTAAAACTGCAATCTTTAAACTGCATTGCATGCTCCCATTCATGGCA
Source organism: Podarcis gaigeae (assembly GCF_964106915.1). Classification (NCBI taxonomy): domain Eukaryota; kingdom Metazoa; phylum Chordata; class Lepidosauria; order Squamata; family Lacertidae; genus Podarcis; species Podarcis gaigeae. The sequence continues at coordinate 65,531,491 of NC_139678.1, read as the reverse complement.
CTGAGGAACACCCAAAGTTTATGCAGAAGGACCTCCCATATACAGCTCATCAGACATAAGCCCCCCTGAGTTCATTAAGCTTTCTGCCGTTCATGGGGAGTTATTTTGGCATAATTATCAAATTAAGCACTGAACAGTTATGATGAATCAGCTTAATAAATTTCTCTTTTAATAAACAAAAAGCAGATCATTTAGCAATGCAAAATAACAAAAACCATACTTGGTTGTTTCTCATAAAGTTCCTGAAACTTCTTCCTTTCATATTCAACTGACTGCTGCATTAAATGTGGCCTTATGCTGGTGACAGCAAAATTAGCCATGTCCATTTTCATCAAGTCCAACACAGAAAAAATCTCTCTGCAAAATCAAGAAGACATTTCAAGCAGGTGTGTGTAGTTATTTAAGGACATTTATAAATCGCTTAATTTTTTTAAAGAACAACAATGAAGCAATGCGCAGTATTTTAAAAAATGGTATCAATAAGAAATACAGCATGTCTAAATGTCTGCAATAAATCAAGTCACATGCCCCCCCAAATTGCAATATTTATCAAATGTAAAAGGAGATAAAGCAAATGAAAAAGTGAAGAGCTAAGGGGGCAAATCATATTTAAGTAATCTAACTAAAGAACTATGTGGGGAGAACTAGAAACAATCCCCTTTTAAAGAACAGGAAGAAATACAGTGCTTTCTAGAGAACTATTCTGTTGGCATATGTATTATATGCTAAAAATTACCTTTAGCAGTTTTTCAGATTACCACTGCCCAATTCTTGCTTAGATGATAAGCCTGAGACAGCTTCAGACTGCAGTTGGGGCTTACATGAATTAATCTTTACAAAAACAAAGAGCCCCCTCCCATACAGAAATTACAATGTCAGACAGAAGGCCGGACTAGAATACTTTCCCATGCATCTGGTATCCAATGTGGAAAAAAATCTTTCTCCTCCTTTCCCTTCCCCTTCATCATTGAGGAACATACAAGCAAAATATGAATTCCCACCTCAGTCTGACATGTCAGCTAAAGCTGTAGGGAGGAGTAGACATAAATGCCACATTTTGTGCGTATTTAGGAGTATACATGATTTTATTTACTTTCTAAATTAGCTGGGGAGGGAAATCCCAATTGCAATGAATGCCTCTATAAAAGTAGTCTTGATAAAAATATAATTTCCATATTATTCACTATTTTTGCACTTGCATTTTCACCAATAACTTCTCCATTAAACAAACACGAACACACACATGTATGATTTCATTGCTACATGCATAATTTTTGTATTCTGCCAATGGTTATCAAAAACATTCAAAGTATTTTTCCATAGGCAGATACTGATTTAATGTGAGTACCTGAACAGGGGAACAATTTCATGAATGTCTTTCAGCTTCTTAATTTCCTCATCTCTAGCTGGAGCACAGAGCGTTCCCATCATTCCAATAATGAACTCTGCCAACTTCGAAATGTCAAGGGCCCCATTCTCTGCCTCCTGTTTTATCAGCTCCAGGTCTAGAGCTTCGGTAATCTGATTTCTTAATCTAGTATGGCCAGGCAGCAAAAAAGACAAAAGTGTCTGAAAGAAAGCAATGTTCCTTTGTTAGCTCATAGCAGTATTATGTTGCTGTATCAATCAACACTATTCCAAAGTGAATAACAATTGCAGCAATATTGTGTTACTAGGAAAAGTAAAATAAGGTCAAATCATTAACAGTTTTAATAGAAGTTTTCATTCACTGTGTACAGAAGAACTGTTTTGGGGTTGTATCCAGTGAAGTAATCCCATGTGTACAAGGATTTCTGCTTGCTCAAGAACATCCCCTTCCAACCCTCTGGAGCATATTTGGGGGATGGAATGTGGGGAGAGGGAGGGGTAGTTCCATTCTGCAAGTGGGAGCCCTTGCACAAACGGGATGACTTTGCTGGATGCAACCCTTGGTTTCTGGAACAGGGGATTAACAATGGTGCTTATGTGTGTATGCATGCATAAACTCCAGTGTATTGAAGGGTGACAAATTCTGCTCCATTTTATATCCTTAAACTCACGTCTGATGCTTCCATTCTGCAAAGTGGTGTCAAGGAGGGACATCAGCAGGGAAACAGGGTGTGTGAGAAAGGGCACTTAACCTGTTCTTCAACTGCCACTTTGCTGAAATTTTAGAATGATTATTTCCACCACAAACATGGATCTGAAACAGAGATGGGGTTGCAAGAGAGGGAGGATTAAGCTCCACTTCTCTTGCTGCCACTTCTTCCCTGCAAATCTCCCTCTACTGACCTCACTTTGCAGAGGAGAAGCAGTGTGCAGGTTCTGAAGATATGTGGAGACACAATGAGTAGTTCCAGCACAGATGTTAAAGGGGATAGGGAAGAGGAATGAAATGCCTCAGTCAATCAAGTGGCAGACTGTGACCGACATAATTTTTCACTAGCGACAGGTTGCAAATTGGATTACGAGACAACAGAAACCATTTGCCATACTGATTCCAGAGCACAGAGGGGCAGGGCTTAAGGCTATGAGTCATTATGGAAGCGCTGCAAAGCTATCCAAAGGATTCAGGTGTTGCCTGCCACCAGTCCATGCCCTTATGAAACAGGGTCAATGCTGAAGACAAGACACTAGACTAAAGTTGCCATTGGCCTAAGAAAATAGAACTGCCTTGATAAAGGTAAAGGTAAAGGTACCCCTGCCCATACGGGCCAGTCGTGTCCGACTCTAGGGTTGTGCGCCCATCTCACTTAAGAGGCCGGGGGCCAGCGCTGTCCGAAGACACTTCCGGGTCACGTGGCCAGCGTGACAAGCTGCATCTGGCGAGCCAGCGCAGCACACGGAAACACCGTTTACCTTCCCGCTGGAGCGGTCCCTATTTATCTACTTTGACGCACTTTCGAACTGCTATGTTGGCAGGAGCAGGGACCGAGCAACGGGAGCTCACCCCGTCGAAGGGATTCGAACCGCTGACCATGCGATCGGCAAGTCCTAGGCTCTGTGGTTTAACCCACAGCGCCACCCGTGTCCCTTCTAACTGCCTTGATAGATCAGGCCAATTAATTTATCTAGTCTTGTACATTGGCTCCAGCACTACCCAGTCAAACGCCTTTGTGAGGCTCGAACAAGACATGAGGATCTCTGTTTGTCTAAATCAAAGATGCTTCTGAACATGCCCCATTGTATTTTTTACAACTCTTTGCAGATATTAGCAAACAACGTAGATGAAGTCCATCTGGAAGATAATATAAACACTTGGACTTTCAAAAAGCTTTTGACAAAGTACCTGCCAAAGGAACTTAGCAGTCACAGGAAAGCAGGGCAGAACCTTTTTACTGGGAGCAGGAAAGAGTGTAGGTCTCTGTACTGGGATTGATAGAGCTGCAACTACCCTTAAACAATGTAGAATCATGTATGGACAAGAAGTATACTTATGGAAATACATTAGCCCCTCTTACCTCTTTGATCTCTCCCACAAGTTTAATTGCATGATCATATGATGGTGGATCTTCCTTTAGCTGTGTTTCCAGGCAATCCCAAAAAGCTTTGTGGACAATATCCCTTACTTTTCTTTCAAGGCTGACAAGCAACACAACAGGAGAAGAAAAGTGAAATGGTAATTCTAACACAAAGCCAAGTACAATGAGCTTGTGATGCTTCGAAGGGGGGGGGGGGAACCATCACTAGCAGTTAGATGGTTACTTGAAATGTCCAACATTACAGTTGAAGAAAATACATTGGTAGAGAACAAGATAATTCACTGCATCCAAGAGGAAGTTCTAGCTCAAAAAGAACACGTAAGGGAGACTCTGTCGCCAAAATGGGATGAAAAGGATAGGGGGTGTAGCTGCCAGAAGGGCTGGAAGGTTTTGAGAACTCCCTCCATAAATAATATGCAAAACAGCTTCCTAAATGAGTTGTGTGGTGAATGTGGAAATTTGAATCACAGTTGATTATGTGTGTATTCTGATGTAAGCATTCTATCTCCTCCTAGGGCAGGAATGCTCTTAATAGACTTTATGTACAAACATGAACATAACGTTCCCTGACTATATATAAGATATAACAATTGAGCTAGATGTACAAAGCTAACCTTCATGGCTATATGAGCCTGTTGCTGATGGCCTCCGGGGAGAGGATGTGGTTCACAGGGTGAGGAGGATCCCATGCATTTGGTTCATGGCAAACAGAATATGGTGTATCCACTGTTAACAAGCTTATGTTCTCGCAACAAATGCCTGACCAGCCACAAGATTTTCTGTATTTCTCACTTCCATATAAAAACAGTGAGATGTTTTAAACTGATTTTTCCCCACTCCTGGATCCACTAGTTGCGGTGCTGCCTTTTCGTACAGCAAAAATTATATTTTTGTTTTAAACTTTTTATGCCCGCGACAATAGACATCATACCTGTTTTCTGGCAATTCGGCTGGCTTAATCTGGAAGCCTCCATTGACGACAATTTCATGGGCCAACACCATGTTGGTAACTCCTTTTGCCGTTTCCATTAGCTCCTCCACTGACACAAACTGAGGAGGGCTGGCTGTAAGGCAATGAAATATACTTCAGCAAAATGTCCCATTAATTTAAAAAATGGTAAATTAACAAAGATGACTGTTCCCATCTCACTGAGCATGGCCTGTATTATTTTAAAGTTTACAGTTCCTAAGAATTGATAAGGATGGACAATCAAAGATACCAATGGAAATAGTAGAAGTAAATGTCCACTATATTTCAATAATGTCCTCAAAAAAAAGATAAGCTATCTAATGGTGCATCTCAACCTTTCCCAGAGTGGTGACTTCCAGATATAGTTGGCCTGCAATTCCTGTCATCCCTGACTGGCTGGGGCTGGTGGGAGTTGGTCCAACAAGATCTGGAGGGCACCAGGTTAGGGAAAGCTGCCATGTTCAGTCTGTGACCATCCTGTGGAGTTTGTATGCTACCATCATTTTGAAGCTGCACAAAGAAGTGGGCTGTTTACAGGTCATTCTGTGCAATTCCGTGCCTGTAAATTTCAAAGATGAAGAGAAGGAATATGCTTCTCCTCACCAAGGCTTCTGAGAAAGGAAGGTATGGTCACAAAAAGGAAAAAGTGAAAGCTGTCAGATGGGCAGAATTTGTGCTACAATAACATCAAAGAGGAAAATTGGAAAGGAGGGCTGTTAAAAGGAAACAAAAGATATAGCCCTTCATCAATAAGTGAGGTATGCTGAATTCATGACGTTGGAAGCAAACAAAAACTCTGCCATTTAAGGAAGAAACAGAAAGGAAAAGCTGCAAGATTTCCAGCTTCAGGAAATCAAAACTGAGATTGGACTACAAATAAGCATAGGGCAGTAGTCTAGTAATGTGCCCCATTAATGCTAGGATTCTCACTTGTGCAATGAGATTCCTGCATTGCAGCAGGTTGAAATAGATGTTTGGACTAATCTTGTGAAGAATATAAAGAATGTAAAGTGAGAAATTAAGGAAAACTTATGGGAAGGATAGGAAGAACAGAGGTTATGGCGCCTGAAGTATAAAAGACGTGTGGCGTAAACGGTGGAAGTCTTTTAAAACATTTTAATTAAGTCTGATATTTTGCAAGATGGAAATATAAAATTGTATGCAAATATAGATCTGAAATTGTTGTTTATGGTGAACACTTTTCTATTCTCTAAATTTCCATTTTTAACTTTTCTTTCTTCTTTTATTCTCTTTTCCCCCCTTCTTCTTCTTTTTGAATATCGCTTTACAGATGTATAAATAATTATGTTCATGTGTTTACGTAAGAAATTTGTTTCTTTATTTCTTTTCTTATTTGATATTCTTTTCTTTATTTTGTATTTAATAAAATTTATTTAAATTTTTTTTTAAAAGGAATAGATGATTCTCGGGGTCCCTTCCAACACTACAATTCTACAATTCCATTAGTTTCACACCCTCTCCTTGCATGTGCCCTCCCCAAAACTGCTCAAGAGATTTGGGGAAACCATTAGAACAGATTTAGGGGGCATGTGGGAGTAGGATAGGATAAAACATTCAATAGCTCAAGCAGAAGTCCTTGTGTTCCAAGAACATTCATGTAGCACTACTTTGGATACAACCCACAGTTCTAACATTGGGTGTCAATCCAATGTCTTATTTCCTCCCCATGCATTGGAGTATGTGGTGCAATATCACAAAGTGAGGTAGAAAGCCTGGTTCAGCGTTACTACTTGTTTAAGAAATACGTTTTATTGAATAAAAAAACATACTGTTCAGAAAATGCTCCATTTATAGTGAGAAAATTACCTTGATGTACAGAACACAGAGAGAGAACTCCTGAAGGGTATTTTGGTTCTGAAGAGGGATATCAGGTTTGAAGTAGTAATTTTGCTTACCTTGAGGTGTATTGCCTCTGCTGGGACTTGGCGTATTCTGTCGAATCTTCTTTCTGGAAGACTGTTCAGAGTTATCCAAGTTGTCCTGCTGATTATCTTCTGATTTACCTGATATTCCTTCACTTGTATCTGGCCTGCCTGGGTCCTGGGACATTCTCAGCTTTTTGGATTAAGAAGAAAGAAATTAAACCAATACACGCACTCCCACTGAGGCCAAATTCTCTGCTAAATTCTGCATCTAATTCAGTTAGTCCAACTAGGATTCTACCTAAGAATTTTGAGGGGAAATTCTCTGAAATTGGGGGGGGGGGGGATATGTACTGTACAGAAGTTAGACCTATTTATTTAAAAACACTTGAATAAAATAACACAGTTTCAGTATTGACAATGTTGCCTGGTGACGTTTGGGTAACAATCAACTAATAGATAATCATCATCATCATCATAATAGCAGCAACTGTAATTTCAAATACGGAAAGATAGTAGCTCTGACATCATGCCATATTAAGAGCTGTGATATAGGCTGGAAAATAATCCCTTTCCCAAAGTACATGGTATTATAACCTTAATTAGTAGCATAATTAATAGATATAACACCAGGCAAATAAGGCAGTTTGAAAGTTATAATAAACTTTTCTCAGGTGGCTATATTTGACAAAGCATAAATGTATATGCATATAAAATACATGCATGCGTGACAAAATTATATGGGTCTGGTTAAAGTATGTTAACATTTTCCAACAATTTCCTGGGTTTGTCACCTTTTTAATTTTGTGAAATGTAACCATGTAAGGAAATGTACGCTACTGAACAATCACAACAAAAATACTATTCAAGTAATGTTTTTTAATTAATTTGCACGTAACATTTAAACCATATTTGAACTGCATTCTGGTCTCTTAAGAACAGAACAATCCTGAATTATAAAATAACACAATTAGAAATTGAGGAGGCCATTCAGAACATGCAATTGGGCAAGTCTCCAGGACCAGATGGGCTTACCTCCAAATATTATAAGACATTGAAAGATTATTTGATGCATCCATTAATGGAGGTTTGCAATGAAATTATGGAGGGGAAGAAGGCACCGGAGTCATGGAAAGAAGCTTTCATCACATTGATACCCAAACTAGAATCTGAAAAGACGCAACTTAGGAATTACCGCCCCATCTCCCTTTTAAACGTGGATTATAAAATATTTGCAGATATTTTAGCAAGAAGATTCAAAAAAGTCCTTAATGAAGTAATTCATAAGGACCAAGCAGGCTTTCTCCCAGGTAGACACTTGTTTGCTAACACAAGGAACATTATTGATATTTTGGAGCTCCTGCAAGCAAATATTAATACAAAAGCTGTGTTAATTTTCATAGATGCGGAGAAGGCCTTTGACAACATCTCTTGGAAGTTTATGAAGAAAAATTTGGAAGGAATGGGAGTGGGGTGGGGGTTTCATAATGGGATAGAGGCAATTTACTCAGAGCAAAAAGCAAAATTGATAGTTAACAATGTGGTGACAGAAGAGTTTAGAATTGAGAAAGGAACAAGACAAGGTTGCCCTATATCCCCTTTGTTATTTATATCGGTCCTGGAAGTGCTCTTGAATATGATTAGAGGAGACCAGTTGGTGGAAGGTATTCAGGTCGGAGCGAAACAATACAAACTGAAAGCATTTGCAGATGACCTAGTTTTGACCCTACAGGAGCCAGAGCCTAGTACTAAAAGGGTATTGCAATTGATTCATGAGTTTGGTCAAGTGGCGGGATTTAAACTTAATAAGCAAAAAACTAAGGTCTTGGAAAAAAACTTGACTCCTTTAGAGTCAGAAAGGTTTCAGAAAGAGACAGAATTAAATGTGGTTAAAAAAGTAAGATACCTAGGGGTAAACATAACAGCGAAGAACAGGAATCTATTTAAAGACAATTATGAAAAATGTTGGTCTGAAATTAAAAGGGATCTAGATATATGGTCAAGATTGAAACTCTCCTTGTCAGGACGTATTGCTGTTATCAAGATGAATGTATTGCCAAAAATGTTGTTTTTGTTTCAAACTTTGCAGATAGTGGATAAAATGGAGTGTTTTGGGAGGTGGCAGCGAGATATTTCTAAATTTGTCTGGCAGGGCAAAAAGCCCAGAATCAAGTTTAAGATATTAACTGATGCTAAAGAAAGAGGGGGCTTTGCCCTGCCAGACTTAAAGTTGTACTATGAATCAGCAGCTTTCTGCTGGTTGAAAGATTGGCTACTTCTTGAAAACACTGATGTTTTAGATTTGGAAGGATTCAATAATGCGTTTGGTTGGCATGCATATCTGTGGTATGACAAGGTTAAAATACACAAGGCTTTCAAGAATCATGTTGTCAGAAAAGCAGTGTTCAATGTCTGGTCAAAATATAAGGACTTATTGGAAAACAAGACCCCAAGGTGGTTATCACCAATGGAGGCTAAGGCCCCGAAAAGACTCAATATGGAGGCCAAATGGCCGAAATATTGGGAAATAATAGAAAAAGATGGAGACAACTGGAGGTTGCAGAGTATGGAGAAATTAAAGGGGAAAGTGCGAGATTGGTTACATTATGCTCAGATCAAAGAAGTTTTTAAGTCAGATAAAAAATTAGGATTCCAGGTGGAAAAATCAAAATTAGAAACAGAACTGTTAGAACCCAGCTCTAAGATACTTTCAAGAATGTATAACTTGCTGCTAAAATGGAATACACAGGATGAAACAGTCAAATCAGCTATGATAAAATGGGCACAGGACATTGGGCACAATATCATGTTTGCTGACTGGGAAAAGTTATGGACCACAGGTTTGAGATTTACGGCATGTAATGCCTTGAAAGAAAATATTATGAAAATGATATATAGGTGGTACATGACTCCAGTCAAGCTTGCAAAGATATACCATTTGTCTGACAATAAATGTTGGAAGTGTAAAGAAGCTGAAGGAACATTCTTTCACCTCTGGTGGACTTGCCCTAGAGTGAAGGCCTTCTGGGAAATGATATATAATGAGATGAAAAAGGTATTTAAATATACCTTCCCTAAGAAACCAGCGGCCTTTCTCTTGGGCATTGTCGGCCAGAGTGTGCAAAAGAAGGATCGAACCTTTTTTATGTATGCTACAACAGCAGCAAGGATACTCATTGCGAAATGCTGGAAAACTCAAGATTTGCCCACACTGGAAGATTGGCAGATGCAACTGATGGACTATATGGAACTGGCTGAGATGACTGGCAGAATCCGAGACCTGGGAGAAGAACTGGTGGAGGAGGACTGGAAGAAATTTAAGGATTATCTACAAAAACATTGTAAATTGTATGAATGTTAAGAAAGATGTAAGATTTGTAATAACATGGCTCCAACAAATTAGTAATAAGGAATACAAATTTGAAGGTAATTTAAAGAAAAGACAAACTTTGGATAAACAGTATTTTATAATTGAGTTCCAATAAGAGAGTCGTTAAATTTCAAAACTTGAGATATTAATAGTGAAAATTTTATTATATATACTAAATTAAGTTAATAATTTGCTGGCAAAATTTTTATGAGTTTAGAAAGCAGGAACAAGAGGCGTGAGGAAGTCCAAGGAAGTGTATGAAATGTGGATATTGGAAAATGTTATTTTACTATGTGTCTTTATTGTTAAACAAAAATTTAATAAACATTATTTTTTAAAAAATGAACTGCATTCTGTACACTTAATTGATTCACCTTATTCCCAATAAAATATTTGACTTCAAATAGTTATGAGTATACTGGGGGCGGGGGGTGGACTTTGACGTGTTCAGACAGTTTTGCTTACTAAATATAAGTCATACATGCTAAGGGAGTTCCCCATCAATTTAGGGCACCGGAAACCTTTCCCAGAAATGTTTCTAGAATATTTCTGGTTTTAACTTTTTGTTTCAGAAAATGTTGTTTTCAGACTATAGCAATGGCTTTTGTAAAAAAACAAAACAAAACCAAAAACCAGCCTCTATTACTGATTGAACATTAATTCACCTAAAAGGCAATAAGTGATGAAACAAGAGACCTTTGCCATCCAATGATGTGAAGATGTGCACTTGCCTCCACAGATCACACACATCTACCAAACTAACATCATCTCAAACAGAACACAGACTATGGGAAGCAGTTCACACTTTCAGCATCAAGTCACTGAGCAATGAGACAAGTGATGCTGATGGATATGAAGATCTGTCTTTCATCTCCCCAGGAAATGCTGATATGAATGAGATACTACCTCTCATCGCTTAAGACTACAAAACAAAATCCATCCCGGTAAAGACCATCTGGGATATGCAAAGCTGGCTGATTGCCTGGTTAGCTAGTCTAGAAGGGAAGCCTCTAAATCAGCAAAATGGACAAAGGAAAGGAAGAACAAAGAAGAAATACCTCACACAACTCCTACTATAATTTTTTTTTAAGAAAAATTGCTCAGAGGTAGCAAATGGGATTTGAGCAGCCTGGGTGGGGCGGGAAATCTGACCTTTTGAGTCTATAATCCCACATAGGCATTCAGGATCATATTATAATTGCGTGAGCCTGGAGAGCACATGCCTGCCCTTTAGATGCCATTACCTCAGCCTCTCCACAATGCCATTCATGTTAGTGGAGTCACATCAGCATTCCAAATGCATGTAGGCTGCCCCATGAGATGGATCTCCAAGCGCTCAAGGTTCCAGCTCATGGGGCCATTTGGAAGGGTGTCACCACCCTCCAGCAGCACCCTGCAAAACAGTGCAGGCAGGGTGACTGATCATAGTCCCACTCCCCAGCCTCATGTGATCATAGGCACATGATCTTGAGGGCATGCACTAGATGATAGTAGTCTCTTTGCCATATAAATGAATTGTCACATAAATGAAATGTCACACTTACTTCTCACTTAATGTCCTTGGACCAAGCCTTCAGGGTGTAAGAAAAGGGCAGAGAGCTAGCGAAGCAGTGGGGCGAGACTACAGCTTCAAGTTCTGCAAAGCCAAACAGAAGCAAGAGGTCTGTAAGAAAGCCACCACAACAGAATTAGGTTCCACAGCAACAAATACAAAACACCATTAACAAAGGGCAGATTTGAAAATAAGCACAGAAATCTGGCATCCCAAGCCTCCCAAATCTCTTACATGGAAGGAGGCCCTACTTGTTTAGATACAATATATACATAAATAGGCTTGTGACTGATTACAGGAATTTAAAGGCAGACTGTCACAGCAGTATCCTTCCCATATGACATTTTCCTGCAGTCACACTGCTATTTTCATTATACTGTACTGTGTGCTGTGTGTAGAAAAAAATCCTAGTTATTTTGTACTCACAATGCCTCTTTCGAACTCACTAGCATCATTTGAAAAGCATTTAGAATCCACTATGCATTCTGTCAAATTTTCTTCAACACAACTGACACTGAGTTAATTAACATTCAGAAATATATCTCATAATAACACATAATAACACATCAAACATTAAAATGCTTCCCTATACAGGGCTGCCTTCAGATGTCTTCTAAAAGTTGAGTAGTTACTTATCTCTTTGACATTCTGATGCAAAGGAAAGTTAGAATTTTCTCCGGATTCATCTTCTTGAGTTTTGACACAAACACAAAAGTTTCCCAAACCCAGAAGACCCAAAGTATGTATGACTGATATAATCCAGGATCGACACCTGTTTGTATATTTAATATATTATTCACATTCTAGACAAAACTTCTAAAATAAATAGAAACATAGAACATAAATAGAAAAATAGAGCAGACAGAGTTTATCCATATTTTTGATGAATTGTGTCTGGACTTCTACCAGTGTTGCCTTCAGTTTTTCAAAGTAAGTGTTGGTTAATAGCTTACGGATTAAGCAAAGAGCTTCAACAAATACAACAAAACAAGACACTTTGCTAGATTATAGTGTACCATGTTGCTATTTTTTTTTCCTCACCCCAGCTTTGGAAACAGATGACTGTATAGGAAATGAGGGATTTAAATAACCGGTTTTCCACTCTAATAATTAAAACTAAACATCCCTAACTATACCCATGATTTACACATATTTACGGTTTGCACTAAGCTCCCTGGTGTCATATGTAGTTTGAATGGCTCGGTTGTCCATAAATTGCCAAATTAAAAAGGAAGCAACCTACAATGTACTGGATTCTTCTGAGCGCATTCAACAGCAGAACTATGCCTGTGTGACCAACTCCAGCCAAGTAGTTCTACAGCCTCTGACATCATGGAGTCTTTTAGCATGCTCGTGTAAGTGAAAAAGAATCCAAAATAGCAACATCCCCATCAAGAAGGCTGATTTCTCAGACACCAAGAGACAAACTAGATATGAAAATGGCAGATCCAACATGGATCCTGCCAACTCCATATGAAGTGGTGGAGTGGCAACTGAATGGAAGCAGGGATGTGTGGGTTGGGAAAACTAACTCCCCCTCCCAGTAAAACTGCTGTACATCTGCTGCTTTTCTCCAGCACGATTTATTTTGGTTCAGAGTCTCACTGAGAGGAAAACAATAATGGCAGTTCGTTGGACAAAAAAGGATGGGGAGAGTCACATTTACCATCCCTCTGACCACTTTTACATATGGGTTCTATGACAGTAAAGATTTGGGTAACCGAGATGGTAAAACCTGTTTGGGTTCTACCACCTCAGACTACAGACTATATGACTGAATCCGTTTCCTTACACACACACACACACACACACACACAAAATTCTCTTCACTAAATGTCAGGGAGAGGAGTTCTAGCCAAGGTTTCTTCCTAACATGCTTGCCTTTATCATGTGAAATATGCTACTTCTACTGACACTTCCATCATTTTCCTTTCCCATTCAGTTCTCATCTCAAGACTTACTTCCTTTTAACCCTGATATCATTTCCCCATATGATTCTGCCCCCTTGTTATCATCACTTTCCCAAATTGCCCTCTCTTTACTTTCTTCAGAAGTTCTTTGGTGTCCCTTTCCCCAACATTCTTAGACCCACCTCATTTTTTTCACTCAATCTTTTCTTTTCTATTTTAGCATTTCCAACTTTACTTTGGTTTTGTGTGTTTTTCCTCCTTTTAATGCAGTAGCCTTTGTGCTGTAATGCCCCTTAAAGGTTTGTGAACCGCTTGCCAGAACAGGTGAGAAGTATTTAATCAGCCAAGTAGTTGAGTCTGCCTCTAGAAGTACCTATGTGTTTGCACCTGCTTGTGTTTAGACTAATGAATAAACCTGATGGATGTGTGGCGGGCTTGCACATCCTTGAGTTTATTGCACAGAACTTTTAAGATGCAACCCACCATAGACTTCCCTAGAAGCCACAGGGTTTAATTTGAGACAGGACTTCACAGCTTCAGAACCTTGGGCAGTGTGATGCTCACACTAAAAATATGCTAGGTAATCATTATAATAACTTATTCCATAACAATGAGCCTATACAACCAGCAGACATGCATTGAGAAATGACATCCATGTCAAAAGGCTATAATTTCCAGCTAGGTTTGCCACCTCCCAATTAAGGGGTGTCTGAACAGAAGGCAGCAAAGGAAAATGAGAGAAACAGAGCAATACAGATCAACAAGACAGAATTCCTCTTTGATGTCTTCCAAACTTTGCAGCCAAGTTTTAACAGCACTGTTTACAGCAGGGGTGGAGAACATTGTTTCCCAAGAAAATGCCCCACCACCACACAGAAAAAAATGGCACAGCACTGTTTTAAATCAATGAAGTTCAAACCAGGCGGCTTTACAGGCATAAAAAGAAAAACTGAGACTTCCTCCCCACTCACTTTTTCTACTGTCATGCACACATGAACATATGAATGTACACAAGTTCTTGGAAATAAAGCAGCAAAATTTTAAAGTTTTGTATAGTCCCTATTATCAAAAGGTTTCCTTAGCACACATCAAAACAGGTTATTATAGTGTCAGAGCATGACTTGTCCTAAAGAATATACATAAAATGCATATATATTATCTTGTTTGGATTTTATTTACACCACAGCATGACTATGCAGTTTCCTAAAAGTCTGCATGAAACTCTAAAAAGATGACTACTCAGACAAGCATGTAATGTTGAGGATAAGAACTAGAAAAACAGGGATGTGAGTGATGTGCCAGCTATTTCAGTTAAACTAATATTTCCCAATGTGACACATAAAAAATTTCAGTGGGCACAGACAAAGCTTTGAATAACTCGGAGAGAATAAAAACAAGGGATATCAGAGAACTGGTGTATTTCTTTCTGGGGAGCTGCAAAGTTATGAAATAAAATATATCCATTATATTCCTAAACAAGGAAAATCTTCAGATATAGGATTAGAACAATAATATCCATTTAGCAAATGAAAGACTGTTGCTGCAATCCTGTATTTGGGGGGGGGGGGGCACCTCAGTCCCAGGGGGCAAATGTCATCCTCCAAGCATCTCTATCTGGCCCTTGGGATGCTCACCACACCACACCCCCTCCCCAGGGGACCCTCATCACTGGCCCTGTTCCATACCCTTCTTTCCTGGCCGGAACACATCCTTGAATTCTCCACCCTGCCTGGCTAGGAGAATAGAGAGAGAGGTTTATGAATTTGTGTAGAAACCAGCCGACTATACAAAGGTAAAACTGAACAGTTGTTGCTCTTGCCACTTTGTCCTCTGGCCCTGCCCACTACTTACATGTGGCCCCTGGTAGGAAGTGGGAAGGAAGAGGGGTGCGGGGGCTGCAGCTGCCCAGGGTGTCATGGGGGGGGGGGGGTTTGACAAACTGAGTTTGAGGAAAAGGCAGAGGAGAGGCTCCAAGGGTTGGAGAGGCTCGCCCCGCCCCCCGCGCACCCCCCCCCCCCAGCAGCTAGCTATGCCGCTGCTGGGAGGCTGCCCAGAAGGGAAGGCAGGCCTTGATAATGCATGCATGCCTACCTAGCAGTAAAGTCCCGCTGTGCTAGTCGAGCTCATTTCCGGACAGGCGCGCATCGGGAACTCACTGGAAATCGGCTGATTTTGACAGCCCTTCAAAACAAACTCATGGTTTACGGATGTTAACCCTTGACGAATGCTTCGGGCAGGGCAGACACGGTGGAATTTCCCCGCTCTCTCCATGCATGCTGATAAGCAATGCGATCCCTTCCGATTTAATCCGGATTAATGGCCCACACAGGACGACAAGGCTTGTGCTCTCTCCCGCATCCCCGTCGCGACCCTGGCCTGGGACCCCGATGCATCCGAATAACAAGCAGCGCCGGTTCTGCTGCAGCGCCCGCAGGCGGAGGCAGTTTGCGGCTCTCTGGGGCACCAAAATCCGACCCCCCCCCCCAGCCCTGGTGCAGACAGGGATGGCAAGGAGTGGGGAGGGGGCAACCGGGCTGCAGTGGGAAGAAGACGTCCCGCCCACCAGTCCGCAGCCCCGCTTACCCGAGAGGGAGGCTTCGAGCGCAGGAAGACAGCAACTTTTTTGCACCCGGTCTCCGGAAAGCGAGTCCGGGCGGCGGGGGCGGGAAAGGGCGCGGCTCCTCAACGCCAGCGCCACTAGCGGGAACTCCTCGCAATCCCCGTCGTCGTCCTCTTCCTCATCCTCCTCCTCACAGGCAGCTTGGAGCCTGCAGAGGGCAGGGGAAAGCTGGCGGCTCCTCACAGGGCGCCGCCATGTCTGCGCTCTTCCTCGCTAAAGCGGCAGCGCCTCAAAGCAAAGCGCGAGGAGTCCTAATAGGCAGCTGCGGGAGGAGGGAGGGAGGAGAGCGCACGTGCCGGCGATAACAATACGCAAGATAGCTGTCAATCAAGAGACGAGGTTGTTGGCGGAAGGCGTGAGGGGCGAAAGGCTCTTCCCTCGCCACCCCCGGCCCTTTTTTTCTGTTCCAGAACTACCGCTGCTGCATCCAGGCTTTTCCCACTGTGTGCATGGAAGGAGGGAGGGCAGCGCCGTGCCACAAAAAAGCCCCCCCACCACACGCACACATACAGAGGCAGGACTGAGTACTATTATGACGGCTTTTATTTTAAACCGCCGATAAACCTCGAAACAATGAACTGACATCCTAACGCCATGCGGACTGACTGGCACAGGGCGTGCTGGAAACGCCTCCCTACAAACATGTTTTTAAGCATGCACGCTGTTCAAGAGGCAGCCTTTGTTTGGCTCTCTCGCATAGCCGTCCTGCAAAATAGGTTGCTGGTCAATGTCCGAAAGGGATCAGTCGCGCCAGCTCGTCAGGTGCATTGCAGCCCCGGGCATGTTTACTTGGGAATGCCGTCCTGCTGTGTTAAATGAGGTTTGCTCCCCAGGCTCCCTAGGGTGCATGGCTTGGGGGGGGGGACGAAGAGAAAAGAATGGCGTATGCACCCCACTCGCTGAATGGTGAGAGATTTCAAGGGTGTCCGCACCTATCTCGTGTTTGGTTTCTTTAAAATAAAATTAAGGTCACCTGAGATTCTGGCGTCGTTACGATAAACGGTTTTATTTACAGGCTGCCGCTGAGCATCATTTGGACTCTCAGCATCAGAACGCCAAATACAACTGCTCATTAGGTTTCAGGGGGGCGGTGGCTTCACAATGCCTTAGTACTGGATTCTCCCAGAGCGCAGAATCGGGCCTCTGGGTAGTTGCAGCAGCAGGTGTGGGGTGTAGGGGGAGCTGAGCTCCGGTGTCTAAATGATGCCTCCTTAATAAAGAGGGTAGTTGATCGCCCTGCCAGTGCTATCAGTTATCTCAGGAAGTTATGCTGCTTCCATTAACCCTCTCCTGACTAAACTACAGTCTTACAATCAATAATTAAAGCTATGAAGGAGCCCTTTAGATGACATCATTCTAGACTAACCAAAACAAACATGCAACAACAAAAGCAGATACAACAAAATGCTATGTAAAAACAATAGAAGTCAACAAAAGGACATACAATGCACTCAGTAAAAATAGGAAAATAGAAAAGAAGAGGGGCCTTCCTGAAAGATAGCCTATAACTACCAATAATAATAATAAGCTATACAACGGCAATTAAATAGATGGGCAAATAAATGATTTGGAGAGATATACATTGTGTCACCACAGAGAAAGTTTATTCCCTAGTCACCACCTACCTAACCTCCGATTGAAAACAGTGAATGCTGAGTGGGAAGCAAAACAGAACAAACGTGAATAAATTCACATTGTGAATAAATCTATATTGTTCTGCAGAGGCAACCGACAGGTATCATATCACCTTATGTTTATTCTTGGAATAATCTAACTGGGGGAGAGTGAGTAGGGAAATTATATTATTCCCTCTATAAAATGTTTACTTCCAAGAGCACAGGTCTGTTGCTGTCATTTTGTTGGAAGGATCCTGAATGTGTTTAGGAGACATGTGAAATGTATAGGAATCCTTAATCCTCAATATCACTTCTATTTTTATAGAAAAAGAGGTGTTGGAACTCACCATGAACACCTCTATTATAATGGCAATGGCTCCCACCTAAGAGATACCGGAACTGATTTCCGGCAATTTCTGGCTGAAAAAAGCACTGCTCAATATGTATTTCATCTAGGTAGGAGGGTTAACATTATAAACCTTCATCAGATTCAAGTGCCTCATATCTGTTCCCTTATAATCCCTACAGATCTGTGACTGATGGCTTACTTCTATTTGGACAATTCCCTACAGCTCAGAATTGGTTGCCATCCAGAACAGAACATTAGTCCAGGGGGAAACAATGAGAGCTTAGACAAAACAAATAAGATATATTCAGAAAGTGATAGTACCTGTAAAATCAGTTTATTCTGTGCTTACCTCTGAAAAAAACTAAGGAACACCAAATAAACTATTAAAAACATCGCCTGAAAAGGGACACATCCACAATTTTACTATTTATATAAAGAGAGATCAATTAAATCCTAGGAGGAAACAAGTCAGGAAACTGGGGGGGGGGGGGGGAGAGAGAGAGAAAGAGAGATAAATGCAGCTTCAGTACTACAGTACTTGCAAAGCATTATAATCAGCCATTTGAGCAAAAGGCAAAAATGCAAGCCAAAGCTGAAAATGATACCATCAGGCGAGAAAGCCAGCCATGGAAATAGCAGTCAGTGAAGCAGAAGACAGCACCTAGCAATAGAAACTGGATCCAGATTAGCCCAACCCAACACACCTAACTTCAGCCGCACTCTGCAGTCACTAGTCACATGAGTACCTAACCCTTGGACATATTGTCTTGTCAGGTTACTATGGGATGGTCCTATCTTGCAGCAGTGACTTG
This sequence comes from Podarcis gaigeae, assembly GCF_964106915.1. Classification (NCBI taxonomy): domain Eukaryota; kingdom Metazoa; phylum Chordata; class Lepidosauria; order Squamata; family Lacertidae; genus Podarcis; species Podarcis gaigeae. The sequence goes on along the minus strand of NC_139678.1, from coordinate 65,512,948 downwards.
AAACCAGACAGCACTTTTATCCCTTTGATTTTTGCACCCAATAGGTTGTTTCCCAAGCCCTTATTTTAGCAATCAGAGAGCCAGCCACATAATAATGCACCAACCTGGTGTGTGCTATACGGCATGGCTCTCCTGTGCCTTGGCGTGGCTTTGTCTCTGATTGAGTCCAAGTACCACAAACCTGCTGTACCTTTCCACTCCACCTGCCCACACTTGGGATGGGGCTTCCCTGACAGATTGCCATTGCAATCTAAGGAATTGCTCTTTGAGGAACAAAACAAAAGCATAGTTGGCCATTTAGAAACTATACATATGTACTATACGCATGAAGGCCAATGGTTAAGCATATGCCTTATTTGGAACCATTTCCAAACAGGAAAACTTTTTAAGATATAGGCAGCAGCATTTAATTTCTTATTATCAGCAGAAATGCATTAAAAGCAGTCTACCCCCATTTATTTTTGGTTCCTCTTTGCACTATTTATGTTCCCATGCGCAGAAAATTAGCAAGTAACTATTTAAGCCTAGAATGCCAAGTAGTATGGTAGGGCCTATACTTCAAAGCCTATCTACTGGGACAGATAAATCCAATATGCCACATTATGGTAGGAATAACACAATTAAAGGAGTGAGAAATATTAAAGCATTTTTTTCTTTGTTCTTTTTTGGCTGCATATTATGGAGCCAATTGCAACAGTAAATAAAAATGGGTTCAGTGGTGGTAGTCTCCTGAGGAGCGAACCTTTATGTTGGAAAGTTTTGCTCACCCTTGGCCAGTTTATTAGCTTAAGGTCCCTATTGTTCAACAGAATGGAAAACATCTACCAACGAGCATTCTTTGCACTGATACAATTCTTGTCGTGTCCATGTAAGGGCAGAAGTGGTGGTATGGCAGTAATGATGATTTACAACTGCCCTCTAAATCCAAGAAGGTTCACAGAAACCTCAATTAGGTTTCTACTACAGATTTATGTAGATGTTCCATGGACCAAGACAGTGTTTTGTTTTTTAAAAAAAAATACTGTAGATTCCAGATCATCATCAGCTGTACTTTTAGATCTATCAGCAGAGAAGGCAGTAACAGTGACTTCATGCATATCCCAAACTCTCTTGGCATCCAAGTACAAGGGTAATTTACACAACCCTGGAATATATGATTCAGTCCTTATTTTCCAAGCAGGTACTTAATCCCTCTGGATTGTGTTGTGCCACTGACAAAGCAATCACTGGGACTCACTGCCCTGGGCGTAAGCGACATTTCAGCATGCCACTATCAAATACAATTAGGCTGAGGTGCTCGCAAGGATCATATGAGCTGGCCTGTACACAAGACGTGTCCTTCAAAAACAAGCATGCTTTTTCTAACAAGCCCTATTATTTTTTACGTTTACTCTGAACCCCATTGAATTCAATGGAGTTTATGCCCAAGTGGACCAACAGAAGATTGCTGCTGCTCACCTTTGTGGAGGATTATTTGTTCTTCAGAGTTCAATAAACATGAACATAAGATTAGACACAGTCACAGGTATTTACACAATTGGCAAGTGACTGCCATGCACTGTTAATTCAAGACCAACTTGGCCTAAAAATATCCTTTTGAATTATATACACAATACATGGAACCTAACAAAGGGACAATATGAATTGACTCTCCACACCCTTACTATGGTATTGATGAAATGGAAAAATAAAAATGCAACACCCTTCAACAAATGGATTGAAGGTATTTATAAACTTACAACACGTGAACAAGTCACATACAAACGTAGACTTGTCATGGACAAATAACAATCTTGTAATAATTTATGGGTATATATGTATATATCCAACAGCCTTGTGTTACACGGAGAAACCATGTGGTTGTTATAGTCCAGTGGCAGTGAGATCTGACAATCAGGAGCAAAAATTATATTCACCAAATAAAGTCTGGTTTTCAGGAGCTTCCAATAGTGTTTGAACAAAGCTAAAAACTCATACACTGGCCTAAACCTCCCTCCCCACCCCAGTTTGTTTGTTTTTTAATCAAGAATACATCTGAACAATTAAGATTTAAATAGAAGCTTTAATTATTTTTAAATAATGTTATTACATGGGGACTCCATTATTACAAAACCACTTTTATTTAAGTACAATACAAAAAATTTAAAAAGATACAAAATAAGTGCTTCCAAAAGTTATTAGTATCCCAGTATCCTTCTAGAGCTAAAGTTCGACACCTCCATCGGTACCTCTGTCATGAAAATATTGCAAAAAGATAGCTGGATTACTAGCATAGAATTGATCAAGCAACCTCTTCCGCTCTTTGGCAGAGAGACTGGAGTCCTCATCAATAGATTTTAGCAAAGATACAAGTTCCTTTTTTGTAGTCTTCTTTGCACTGTGGTGATACTCACTTTTGTCAAGTTGCTGGCAGAAAGTATATCCTAAAAAGCAAGCATGAAAAACCATTCATAAAAGTACAGTGGTGCCCCGCAAGACGAACGCCTCGCAAGACAAAAAACCCGCTAGACAAAAGGGTTTTCCGTTTTGGAGGCGCTTCGTAAAACAAATTTCCCTATGGGGTTGCTTCGCAAGACGAAAAAAATCTTGCACCCCCCGCGGGTTTTTTCCGCTTTTTCCGCCCTTTTCTTAAGCCGCTAAGCCACTTATCAGCTGTTCCGCTGATAAGCCGCTTAACAGCTGATCGCTGGAAGCCGCTTGACAACTGTAGCGCTAATCCGCTAAGCTGTCAATGGGCTTGCTTCGCAAGACGAAAAAACCGCTAGACGAAGAGAATCGCGGAACGGATTATTTTTGTCTTGCGAGGCACCACTGTATAGTGGTAACTTTTGTCATTGATATACAGTATTCTCATATCCATAATCAATAGAGCAGAGGCATGGGGGGCTTCTGGCCTGCCAGGGATCCTAATTTGGCTTGTGAAGGTGAAGTCATTTCCCTCCACCCATGCCCACATGGCCCCACACCTTCTAAGCTGAACTGATCCCTGCCGCAACTGGAACACATTCTCATGTTTCCCTCATACTGAAGTTATCAGATGTAACATGACAACAGGCCATTGACAGGTGGGTAGCCCTACCTACCTAGCAAAGTGACATGTGTGTGTGGGGAGGCCTCAGAATTTGCCCCCCTCCTAAGCTGGATCCTGTTCCCCACCCTTGCCCTATATCACTCTGGAAGGTAGTCCAGTATTACCCCCATTTTACAGATAAAGGACGTAGGCTGAATATCTTGCTTAAGACCACCTAGTAATCTCATGGCTAAAGAAATTGGGACCAGGGATTTCCCACTCATGCTCTTGACCATCTGACAACTGCTTTCATCTCAGTCTACTTAATTAGCTTGCATTTTCATAGAACCACATTGCTGAATGGGCCCCAATGCATCACTAACCCAACCCATTCCTTACCAAATTTCGTTATCACTACGTTCAAATAAATGGTGGAGTCAATTAAGATAGATTTTTCCAAGTTTTGCCAGAGGTTTCTTTAGAAGTGATTCAAAAACAGGCATGTGGAAACTTGTGGCCCTCCAGATGTTGCTGTACTTCAGCTCCTATCAGTCCTAGCCAGCATGGCCAATGGTCAGGTCTGATGAGAGCTGTAGTCCAGCAACAGGTGGAGGGTCACCGATTCCCCAGCCAAGGACTTAAATGTTATTAAATACATGGTTACCTGTATTCAGGTTGGAATCTTTCCCCTGCTGTATAGCCACAAGCTTGTCACTAACCATTTTATGCAACGTCCCTGGGATCTTGGAGAAAAGCAACAGCTTCTTTTAGTCATTAAAATTTAGGAAGATAATTCAGTAACAAGCAACAGCAAGGGAACAAGGTTTAAGGCACTTACCTTTAATACATCTTTCTGGTAGTCCACCAAAAACAAAATTAGAAGGTCAGTTTTTCCTTTAGATAAACTTTTATTGTTGACTATGGCTTTGGAGAAAGTTCTTTTCACAACCATCCGGTTGTCGCTCTACAAAATGGGGGGGGCGGGGAAATGATTAAAGGAATGTTTCCCTACTTACTTACTCTGTTTTCAAACACAAGTTTCCTATAGTTTGCTTTGTAAGACTACAGAAAGTTATGTGAATGCAAGTTACTTAATTTGTGAAGTAAGCCTAATAGAGTTCAGTACAGCTTATGCATAAGTCTGCTTAAAATCATCCCAATATTATTGTTACTGGTCATTTAGGGGTTGTGTCCAACATGGTGCACAGAGTTCCCATTGTGCAAGTGGACTTTTCCTTCCTCTCTTTTCCTTGCACACCTTCAGAATCTGCTCCAGGGGCTCTCTCCAACCCTTTGGAGCAGATTTTGAGGGTGCACAGGGGACGGGAAAGGGGAAATACTATGCTAGCAGAATAGTCACACTGGAAACGACCCATTATTTTTTATCATTATTAACTATTACTATTGCTTACTATTGTTATTAACCACTATTTCTTACCTACTCTTTGTCATAAGGTCCCAGCTCAGATTTAAAATATATAGAAAATATTAAAGTAAATTAAAACAATGTTCTGTCTGGTGGTGAGGAAACTGCTGCAGTGGGACTCTTTGATCCACTGGTTAGCAGCACTGGAAACCCAACGTCACATGGGAGGAACCCATATTGTGGCTCCTTCCCACTTCAGAGCTTCAGTTTCTCAAAAGGACGGTGCCACCATGGGAAGGAATCATGGCATGGGTTCCCACCATAGCAATCTCATATTTCCAACATTAACCTAGTGGCACTGCTCTGCTCCAAAGACTGGCATGTCATTGAAGGTTACATTAGAAGGGGCCGTAAGTGATCACACTTGCCTCTGCTTGGAGCTTAAGATCAGAATTCTGAGCGATAATAGCCATGAAGTAGAGTAGTCTCCTGAACTCCTCTCTTCTTGTACTATCCAATAACTTCAAGTAGAGCTGAATCGCTTCCAAAGCTTGATCAGTTTTCCCATTAACTGGAACAAAGAAGAACGATGGAGTTTATGACTAACACCCAACATTACTGTTCTGTTTAAATACCGACAATTCCCCATCACCACAAACTTGTTAAGTTTGCCAATAAAAGCACAGTTACCATTGAGCTATATAGTACAGTGTGCATTTTACAAGAGTTTTTACTCCACATGTCTGCATACATTGATAAAGAATGTCGCTAGTCATCTAGAAATTTGGAAGCCAATTGCACTTACCTAGCAGCTCTGCAATGCCCAGGTGGATTTCAGGTGCATGACTTAACAGTGGTTCCTTCTTTTGGCTATAGTATCTACCAATGGTATCAAACAGCAGCAGCTTCCCAAAATGTACTTTATCAGGCTGCTCAGGCAAATTGCGGCTCACATCAACCACCATCGGATCTGGCAGATATTCCAGACAGTCTATTGCTGCCGACAGCCATTCATCCGTCCTAGAAAATGAAAATTCCTATGTCTCTATATTTTCAAAGTCATGGGCCCTACTCCAGGTAAAGTCTGTCCATAACCAAGACCCACTGAAGTCATAGTAACAGCTTAGGGCCAAAGCTAGGTGCGACCTGAGAGATGAAGGAAAGATCTTCAGTGGTGGCATTTAAGAAAAAGATCAAAGCACCTTGCAGGTGGGATGGGAGGTGAATACAATTAAAATGGGAACTGCAGCACAGAGGCAGGAAAAGTAACCCTTCCTATTTTCCTAGCACACCCTTCCTAGCACACTATTTTCTTGGTCCAAACCCTCCCCCTCCAAAATAAACATGCCTCTAAAGATGCTTTTTGCCCTGCAGGTAAAAGTAAACTTAGTCTGTAACTCAACTTCCTGTGTTCCTGTTCATCAACATACATACTTACTGAGAGTCTCCAAATGCTTTCAGAATTTCTCGGTCCAGGTAGTTGCTTGTGATGTTACATTCAGACTCTTGCTTTGTTTGTGGAAATTTAGATCCTACCTTCTGGTACTCAAGTAAAGAGTCAAGAAGTGGAAGATCTATAAGCTGCAGGAGGCGGGTAATTGTTTGCTCTCTCCAGACTTCGTTAATAACTAGAAGCACAATTCAAATGCCAAGATCCAGTTAGCTAAAGTTATTTAGGGGTCAAGGAGTAATTTGCTATTGCAGTATTTGTCTTTTAGCCTAAGAGACTTAATACTTCACTGAAAGAACACTTAAGCGACCTGCTTCCTTATTAATGCATTATCAACTTACAAGTGTACTTTATCAGGGTAAAAGGAAGGTGACCAACAGCAATTTATGCAGGGAACAGCAAGCATTTGGACATAGCCAACATGCTTTACATTTTTTCCTGTGGAACTTGCGAATGATCTTTGCTGCACAGGGAATCCAATCACATAAATCATGCTAATAAGGATGCGTAAAGAAAGGAGGCCTTGTTGAAGACTTTAGAGTTGGAACAATGGATTGCTTAGCTTCAAGAGCCTCTGCCACATTCAAGGATTCCAAAACTGAAAAGCAAGAACTTGTCTGCTTGCTGCATTTTCTAATCAGGACTAAATTTTCAACTACAGAAAAACAACTCTAATGTTGGGTTTTCCCATCAATGAAGATGAAATAGTGGCAGCAACACATCCCAGCCTTCTTAAAACTAGCTAAATTTTAAAGGTAATGAAAAGCTTTGAACACTTGCACTACTGGTGGCTAAGCTTTAAATCTGAGTTTTAAACTGAATTTCATTAAAAATAATAATAATTTGGAATAGTTTTTATTGTTTTATGATGCACTTATTTTATTTGTTGCTTTGTAAGCCATCCAGGGAACTTCTATTCTGGGGTGGCTACATAATAAATGTAATACATAAAAGTTTTTTAGCCACTACAAGTAAAAAATGTGAGGCAATGCCATCTTCAAAACCACCACAGTCAGCCCTTCCCTTTATTGCTTGTGATAGTTTTGCTAAAGTCTAAAGAGCTAAAGTCTAAAGAGCTTGGGGAGAGAAGGCAGGCAGCAGCACATCACTGGCTAAGCAAATGGCTAGGCCATGCTGGCTGGGGTTGATGGAAGCTGTAGTCCAAAACACACCATGGCTACTGAGCTGGTGAGGGCTTGTCTATACTGATCATCACCAGGCCCTCCAGCTTAACTTCACAAACTTCTATTCCCTGTGACAGTTGTGGGTCAGTGTCAGAGGCTGGCCTTGCACAATATATCAGGATGGGGCGACAATAGGCATCTGCTGTAAGTCAAGAAAATACACTCCACAGTGTATTCCTTTTATTCTAAGCACTGTATTTGGTAGTGGAAAGGAGCTAAATTTGCAAGTTCCCACCAGTTTAAAACAAGACATCCATTCCTTCCCTTGGGTGCAAGCAATTATGATGTTTGCACATCACTTACCTTGGTGAGAAAAGTTTGGAGAGGTATTTACTTGAGAGGAACTAACAGGCGTTAGACTCAAGTTTTCCAAGAGATCCTCCAAGCTTCCTGATTTCACTGGTGTTATGCTAAGTAATGCTCTTTTCTCCTGTCTGAAGAAAGAAAAATTGATTATTCAAGTTATCTGCTCATCAGCCAGAAAGGTCCTGGTAGCGATAGTCTCTACAAGTGAGCTTTTAATTCATGACTACTCAACTGAAGGGCAAAAAATACAAACATTCCACTTCAAACATAAAAATGAACCAAAGAGATACATGCTCAAGATAACTGAATACACATTAGTGTCCCTTATGTTAATCACCTCCTGGCAAATAGAAGGGGAAGAAATGAAGGCAGTGAGAGATTTTACTTTCTTGGGCTCCATGATCACTGCAGATGGTGATAGCAGTCACGAAATTAAAAGACGCCTGCTTCTTGGGAGAAAAGCAATGACAAACCTAGACAGCATTTTAAAAAGCAGAGACATCACCTTGCCAACAAAGGTCCGTATAGTTAAAGTTATGGTTTTCCCAGTAGCGATGTATGGAAGTGAGAGTTGGACCATAAAGAAGGCTGATCACCGAAGAATTGATGCTTTTGAATTATGGTGCTGGAGGAGACTCTTGAGAGTCCTATGAACTGTAAGAAGATCAAACCTATCCATTCTGAAGGAAATTAGCCCTGAGTGCTCACTGGAGGGACAGATCCTGAAGCTGAGACTCAAATACTTTGGCCACCTCAAGACTCCCTGGAAAAGACCCTGATGTTGGGAAAGATGGAGGGCACAAGGAGAAGGGGACGACAGAGAACAAGATGGTTGGACAGTGTTCTCGAAGCTACCAGCATGAGTTTGACCAAACTGCGGGAGGCAGTGGAAGACAGGAGTGCCTGGCGTGCTCTGGTCCATGGGGTCGCAAAGAGTCAGACACGACTAAATGACTAAACAACAACAGCATGTTAATTGACCTGTCATAAGAGTATCAAAACCAATCTGTTACAATCCCAATCCCATTTGCCTAGTTCTATTTCAGTAGGATCTATTTCTGTGTAGAAATGGCTAAGATTGTGCTGTTAGGCCTGCTCTTCTAAGAAGTTTGATATAATGGACATATTTAACTGTGACTGCATTACTTGAAGCTGTGATAAAACATATTGAGCTAAGACACACAGCCCCAGACCCGTATTTATAAATACTTATGGTTGGCCACAATTGCTGAGGCTGAGCCCTATTTATGTTTGCAGTGTCCAATTAAGAACTGATATTTACAATGTGTCACTGATGTGAATTGTGTATTAGTTCATGCACTTCAACAAACTAAATATAAAGTGCTACTGCATTTGGGGTGGAGAGGGAATGGCGACTAGCAATCTTGTTTTTGCACCTGTAATCCAGGTTCCAGGAGCCATTTGGCTCCTAGCTTTTCTCTCTTAGTTTCCAACACTGCTTCTAAGGGGCCAAGCTATGTGTACTCAGACGTAAGTCCTACTAAGTTCAGTAGGATTTACTCCCCTGCAAAGGTGCTTAGGTGTGATGTCTAAGGCAACCCTACTTCCAGGTTAGTGGGAACAAGCACCACTGACTTCAAATGGACTTGTTTCTATCTGGCTATATATAGATTGCACTGTAAAGCACAACCAAGTAATATTCAGCATCTTTCACAAGGGTTGCGCACATTGCACCCAAATGAGGCCTCTCAGTTCGCTTGTCAACAGGTTTAATTTTGATTAAGGGCAGATCCACACCACACATTTAAAGCATATGCCTTCCCCCAAATACTGGAAACTGTCATTTCCCTCTCACAAAAGATACATTTTCCAGCATTCTTAACAAACCAGTTCCCAGGATTCTTTGAGAGAAGGCATTGGATGTGGTTTAAATGCATCGTACGCTTTTCTCCTAAGAGTTAGAAGCATGTTAGTCACCTTACATTACACACATAAGCTCACATCCTTACATTCTACTTTGGTGTCCACCCTTGGTTCCATTCTCAAAAGACACTAACACATTTTGAATGTCCACTTCGCCCATATAATAATAGACCAAAAGAACAACTCTCCTTGTAATCATAATTAGTTCACGTGAGTGAGTCTTCAGCATGTGCCTTCAGATACATCACTCATCAGCTGGAATGATACAAACAAAATCCTGTCGAAGAATTGTACTTGATTCAATGGAAATTAGTCATACTTAAATTCATTTGCGAATGACAGAGTTGAAGTGTAAATTGGGTTGTTTTTATTTTATGTATTTTGTGTTTTTTTTATATTGTGATTTTCTCCTGTGAGCCACCTGAGACCTGTGGGTATAGGGCAGTATATACCGTATTTTTTGCTCTATAATACTCACTTTTTCCCTCCTAAAAAGTAAGGGGAAATGTGTGTGCGTCTTATGGAGCGAATGCAGGCTGGGCAGCTATCCCAGAAGCCAGAACAGCAAGAGGGATTGCTGCTTTCACTGCACAGCTCTTGCTGTTCTGGCTTCTGGGATTCAGAATATTTTTTTTCTTGTTTTCCTCCTCCAAAAACTAGGTGCGTCTTATGGTCTGGTACGTCTTATAGAGCGAAAAACATGGTAAATTTTAAGAGGAGGAGGAGGAGGAGGAGGAGGAGGAGTAGGAGGAGGAGGAGAAGAAGAAGAAGAAGAAGAAGAAGAAGAAGAAGAAGAAGAAGAAGAAGAAGAAGAAGAAGAAATTGACCCCTCTCTCTCTAGCTGGGACTATTATGCAACAGCTACTTGCAACTTTCATGGTCATTTTTGGATTTAAAAAATAACACTATACTCTTCCCTCCTCTTCCCATTTGTAGTCATGCTTCACCACAGTTTTATAAACAGAAATATCCAAAGTTGTACAATCTTACTACTATTTAAAAGTAGCCGAGTTGAATGGAACTCACTCCCAGAAAAGGAGGTATAAGACTGCAGCCTTGATCTCAAATCATATCTTTATTCACATTCAATTGTTCGAATGTCGTCACTTATGTCACTAAGAGGAGCAACAGTGACACAAAAAAAGGGAGGTTATTGGCAGACCTGAGGAAATCCCAAGGTTTGGTACAATTGTACAATGGTACAAAATAAATGTTAGGAAAACCGCTCCGCCCCCATGAGTACTGAGTATGCTTAATCTTCAAAAAAGTATCGACTGAAAACTAGGTCAAGTGGGCCAGAAGGGCAGGGGCAAAATTAGGTTTTATTTCACCTGGGTCAAAGACCCAGTTTGGCACCCCATCACTCGCTTTTGTGGACATACATGCACACAAACACACACAGGCTGGGAGCCTCAATGGCGCCCCTCTGGAGGTTTCAGCCAGGGCAAAAAATCCAGCTAGCCCCGCTTCCCCATAGCAACGGTTCTGTGCAGGGGGGCGGGGCAGAAGAAAGTAGCTTAAAAAGAGGACAGAGGAAGATATATAAAAATGAAATTGTTCTTTCTGTTCCTATCCATTCCCTCTTACCCCAGCAGCCAGTCAACATTCTGTGTCTACTGAGCATGCTCAGTCCTCACTCGGCTGTTTTGGGGTGGGAGGAACATGCTGGTATTCAGTTCCAGCTACCTTGAAATCTACAATTTCTCCATTGACTTCTACAGGCAGCTCTACCTTCTATCCCAGGGGACATTTTAAAACACAGATTTATAACCACATGAACCTGCCTGCCTGGCAAGATCTTCACTGGAGGCTCTTGTCTGAATGCTCCCTGCAACAGGAGGTAAACTGGTGGCATCAGAGAGAGCCCATTTGATGGTGGCATCCCCACAGTGGAACACTCCCCAGAAACACTTGGCTGGTAACTAGTTCCTAGTGTGTTAGTTTCATTACCAGGTGCCTAAAGCTTTTAAATTGTCCAAAAAGCCCTTTTACACTAGGCAACTAATTTTGCTGCCATAGCCTTTTTGTTTCTGTTTCTGTTCAGCTTTTTGCTTTTACTGACTTTATTGTCCTTTTATTGTCCATTAAAGTGATATCATCAGCCAATGTGGAAGCCTTACACTGAAAGGCAAAATATACATTTAAGAGAGACACACATAGACATCCAGCAAGGATGGAAACTAGCTTCAATTCCAGCACCCCTTGGTTGGATGAGAACTCCTAAAAACTGGTGCTGCATGCATAATTCCCAGGGCATCCTGAATTCAGGGCTGTTCTCACACATCCTTAGTCAGATGGCCAATAGCAGCACCAATCACCTTGTCTTTCTGACAAGTAGGGGGAGTCGACTGCCCCTTTCCACATCCACAGAGGCACCTGGCCAGATAGTGACAGTGACATGTACAGAGTTGGTGCACAAAGCTGCAGAGATAGATCAAAGCAAAGTCCATCATGAGTTCAGCTAAAGTAGATCTTCCTCAGTTGTTGACTGTGGAACAACTTATGCTTACCATTTTTCCTTCTATAGACAAGACATCCTCCTTCCTAACCTTTTAAGCTGCATACACAGTTCTTTGGATTGCAGCCCACATAGAGAATTAAGTTCTATTGACTTTAGGGCCATTCAAGAAGGATTTGCTTTTATTTATATGTATCTCTCTCTCTCTCTCTCTCTCTCTCTCTCTCTCTCTCTGTTATTTATATGTATGTATGTATGTGTGTGTGTGTGTGTGTGTGTGTGTGTCTCTGTGTGTATTATATATATATTACCTTGGATGTGCAGATACATCCACAGCAGCAACCAGGACTGACTTCTGAGCAAATGAGCACACAAGATAGGACTGCCAGGCTCCCGTCTTACAACTAGAAAGTCCCAATTAATACTGAAACACTCAAGTTCAAAGTAAGTCTGATTAGGGTTAGGCTGCTTTCAAGATAGAACAACAAGAAAACATGGCAAATATTTTCATTTGGTACTAACCTTTGATGCAGAGTCCGGCCATACTCTTTTCCAAACGGACTGTCCATTTGGTTACACGCATTTGGAAACCTGTAGAGGCTGCAGCTGCTATCTTCGAACACAGACCGTTTGTCTTTTCCAAAGACTCTGGTAGAAACTGCTTCAAACACTTTGTAGTCCATCAGTGCCTGACACACTCTCACAACTTTAGTCCGGGAAATATCTACATTGCCAAAGTATTTGTTCTGCAGAAGGTGGGCATAGATGATGTCTACTGCATCGGAGCCAATAAAACAGTCGTTAAAAGATTTCAGGTTCTGACGCCGCTTTTTCACTTCAACTTGGCTCTGAAGTGCGTTGATAATGCTGCTCCAGACATATGTGGCTCCAAATGGTCTCTGTGCCAAGCTGAAACCTAAACACGCAATGCAAGAGATGTATTTCAGTGAGTTTTCTGGAAGCAGATTATGGACCTACCCAATATTTTTAGGAGTCACTTCCAAAAGTGTGCATCATTTCCCATGGAAATATTGGCGGAGCCCTTTTACTGGCAACATTAGCTAACAAGGTCTCTAGCGCAGGGATGGGAAACCTTTTGCCTGCCAGGTGGAGTGAGACTCCATCTCCCATAAACTTCAGCCAGTATGGTCAATGGTCAGGGATGATGGACTCTGGGACTCCAACATCTGGGGAAGGACAGAGGCTACCCAACCCACCCTGCTCTAATGTTTGACTCGAGGGAATATAACAGTTGTGTCCCCGTAACTATAAAAATGCTATCAGTTAGCAGGGCTGGGAAAGATTTCTCTCTGCCAGACACAGAGACCCTATAAAGCAGATTTCAGTCGATCATTGACAATATTGGGGATCTTCATTTTCTCACTGAGAAACTTTTGTGGGATACTTTTTGTGGGAGAGTCTTGCCCACACCTGCCCTAGATTCTTCTATGCAAGGCTGCCATTTCAAATTCCTGAGGTGGGGGAGGGAAAGAGAAAGAAGGTATTTTACAGGTGACCATGATTCTTCACAAGATTGTAAAAGCTCTTGTATCCACTCAGGATTAAAGTTGCAGAGAGAGAGAGAGAGAGAGAGAGAGAGAGAGATGTATTTTAAAAGCATGTGTTGTGGTTACTATTTGTACTTTATAATTACAGCAAAGCCATCAGCACAGAACGGTCTTTTTTATTATTAAAACAAATGCCTGAGACACACACACACCTGGTACATTCACCCATCAAATTTTTATGCCTATGACCATAATATTTATAGTCAAGTACTGGAGGATGCAAAGGCTGCTCCAGAACACCTAAATCTACTGGTACTGTCTGTATCAGACCAGTAAACTCAAATGCCTGAGTAGTTCTGCAGAGATTAAAAAAAAACAGTTCCTTTTTTAAAACAAAAAATCTACCATACCATAGCCAACAGCACTAAAGCTTTTCTAATTCTTGTTGCCAAACAGACCCCAGGGAAAGCTTTGTTTGCTAACAACATTGGAGTCAAGACTACCCAAACTGAGAGGAAAGTATTTCCTCTCCTGGAAGACAGTCCACAAGAGACCAGCTCCTGCAGATTTACATATATGAACTTCCATAGGGATCACACAGCCAGTGTGAATTTGATCACACTTAAACAGCAATTTACCCACGGCTATATGTTAAGAAGGAACCTAATATGCTGATGAATAGCATCTCCGGCTTTTGGAGGGCAGTTCAGTTACGAGAGACAGAACAGACCTATTGCGGGAAGCGAGGGAATGAAAGCACTTTATGAAATTAATGTAGAAATGTGAGCAAGTAAAGCAAGCTAGAAGAGCTTCCTCTGTCGAGGAAAGGCTTCTTGCATATTACCCAGCGACTCCAGTCAACCTGAAGAAACAGGCCACCAGCTCTAACCCCACACACAGAGAGAGATAGCCTGCCCAGCGGCAGGTCCGGAAACAGGAAACCTACCAGAGCTGAGAGGAGGGAAGTCCACGCCATCCTAGCCCTTAGGCACAATAATTAACATTTTTAACCTCTTATATGTGTTTGTGAGAGGGGGTGGAGGAGTTATTGGTTTGTTTTGTTCTTGTTTTTATTATGCGTTTTTCTACTGCGATCCGCCCTGAGATCAGTATACAAGGGCAGTATACAAATTTATAATAAAATAGGATTCTGCCCGAGCAACTGGACCCCTCCAGAATAAGAGCAAAACAACAACAACAACAACAACAACGCTCTGTTGACCGCCCGGCTGACCTTCCAACAGGGCTAAGGCCAACCATTTCCCAGAAAAGAGGAGATAGCCGTCGAAGGGAGAAGATACGGGGTTGCATCACAGCAACCGCGGCGGGTCGGGCCAAAGGTCCATCCGTCGATCAGACCCGGGCGCTGCCTCCACCTGCGGCCGGTCAGAGAACGCGCCTTCCGCCCGCCCCACGGGGCGAAATTGGGGAGGCGAGGGCGCGAGATAGGCGGCTTTGCATATGACTTTATAGGAGCCGACCCTTAAGAGCGAGAAGAGGCGGGGAGCCCACGGCACCCACCTGCCTTAAGTGGAGGCGCTTTGCCCCGCAGTATCTCTTCTCCCCCCGGAGAACATAAAGAAGCAGCCCCGAACCCGCCGCCTACCTGGAGGCTTGTTAGCCGGACTGTACACAGCGCAGAGATTCAAAGCCGCCGCCTTCTCCTTCACGCTGGCCATAGCGCCGGCCGGTTTCTGCCTCGGCGTCCCTGGGAATGAGCGGAGAAGCCCGGCCGCCTCGCGGAGGGGAAATAGGCGGTGCTCGCACGCAGGCGCTGCTCCTATTGGCTCGCGTTAGCGGCGGGGGAGGAGCCCGTCCTCTACTTTAACAAGCCGAAGGACAGCCGCTGGGCGTTTTGGCCGCCGCGGCGAAGACAACGGTGCGCTTACCAGAGCTTCCCTAAAGGGGGTTGCTGTGCGCATGGGGTGCGTTGCAGAGGACGCTCCCACCCACACAAAGGCTCCCGTTTCTCCCTCTAGCTCTAGGGACAAACCAAGAGTGAGCCACCTTCTTTATCAGGCTTCCTCAACCTCCGCCCTCCAGATGTTTTGAGACTACAATTCCCATCATCCCTGACCACATGGGAGTTGTAGATAAAAAACATCTAGAGGGCCCAGGTTGAGGAAGCTTGTTCTATATGTTTGCATTGCATACACGGCTTTAGAGGGGAGTGGGGTCAGCTCACATCTGGCGGCTGGCTTGCCTGTGAACAGGGAACACCCAATACATTTTGGCCTTTTTGGCACCTGAGGCAAACCTCAAAATGGCGCCCCATCCTCCCCCCCACTAGGGAAGAAGGGTGAGTGAAGATCTGCATCAAGAACAAGGGGGTGGGGAATAATAATGATCTGCCTTGGGATCTGTGGACCCTGCCATCTGAGGTGATTACCTCACCTCACCTAATGGGTGGGCTGGTCCTGATTGGTGGAAAGGTCTGAAAGAAGGAGGAGTAGTGGACTTTGGGCTCTCAAATTTCAGCAGCACCCTATGCGACACTAAGATTTGGCACCCCTCGCCTCCCTTGCGACATTGTTGTGACACCCCCTAACACCTCCAGTGCCACTGCACTGGTCACACTACATAAAACCTCCTCTGGAAGGAGGTTGGTCTGTGTACAGATTTCCATGTGGATTTCAGGCTGAGTGCAAGTAAGGGGAAGGTGAGGGGCTATTACTTGGACTCCTGCTTATAATGGGTCCCAGTAGGCCTTTGCCCGTGGTGTAGGGTAGTCTCTGCATTGTAGCCATGCCTCCTCCCTGTTAGCCCCTCTTCTTTATAAAGGTCTCAGGTAGCAGGGCATGTGAGAGTGTGTTTCCTGCTCTTTGCAAGTTACGATCTTGGTGGTGGGAGCATTTTACCCCCATCAAATTCATATTAACCCAAAGTCTCCTGTTGCTCATGGTCTCAGATGTAGCAGCCTATGCAAAAATGTGCAAGCTATGATTGTTGAGATAGAATTCATTTACCTTTATTATTATACTAATATCTCACTTTTCCTCCCCAAGTAGCTCAAAGTGGGATATAAACCCTAGTCCCCCAGGTTGGTCCTAAATACACCACTCCTGGAAATTTTGAGCTGAAAAAGACCTGAAAGTGTGGATACTAGCATTGAGGCAGATTCAATTCTATTTGGAATGTAGTCTACAAATTTACAGAGTTTATATCAATGTTGTTTTAATGTGCCCAGAGAACCCTGGAAACTGTCATGTTGGAATATTCACCTCAGAATATCACAGTCACTATGGATTCTGGAGAGAGGGAATGCCTTTTTAGTATGCCCACATAATCTAATCTGAGGCAAAGCTCAGCCATGGACCTTGTCTAGTTCCTTTTTCTATTTTAAATTGATTCGTTATCACCTGGTTAATAATTAATTTTGTATTCTGTTCTGTATATACAGCTTGTATCCCTTTTATAAACTTTTTTCCATATTCCATTTCTTCCATCACTTTCTTAATAAAATCCCAATATATATTATCAAACGCTTTTTCCGCATCTATAAACATCATTGCTGCTTTTTTCTCATTTCTTACTTCTAGATATTCTATTACATTTAAAATATTTCTTATATTATCTTTCATCTGTCTCCCTGAAAGGAATCCTTCTTGATCTGGATGTATATAAACATTTAAGACCTTTATCAGTCTATTAGCTAAAATATTAGCAAATATATTGTAGTCAAGAGGTAAAGTACGGTACCTTTGAGCAAATCATGAGACCGTTTCCTCTTTTAGTGTGTTGGTGTAGCTTAGTCCCCACAGTTGTTTGGCCAGGGAACAGAACATTAACTTCAAGGTGACTTTTAGCCAAACTACAGTACTTCAAGCTATCAAAGTCAAGCATTGAGGCATCTAATCATAAGCCTGCATTTTTATCAAAGCTTATATATTGCAATCAAGGCTTGTATTTAAAAATGAGCTTAAAAAAGGATTTTCAAATGTTTCATGCCAGGCAGAAAGAACCTTGGCAAGAGGTTTTTCTCCTAAGACAAGGGGGGCCCCATTGATTTATAGTAGAAAAACAATTCTCAAAGTCATAAAAAGGGAGAATTACATATGCTGCCCCAAGGCTGAAAAAACACAATTAAGAATGGGTAAATAAGTAAAATAATACCAATGTGCCTCCCAGTAAAATGAGCCAGATCTTCTTTCCAAGGTTGAAAGGCCAAGAGCAGTGAAAAAGGCAACTGGCTTGGCTAGAAGAAAAGAGAGCATTTTTGGGAAATTTTCTAAAGCTGTTTCTTAAACTGAGAGAGTTAAAAAAGGCAATAAATGTTGGGAAGAGCTAATGGGAGAAGCATCTAGCTGGCTGGGAAAGGAGGGGGAAAGGGGGGAGGTGTACACTGAAGAGGTTTATTTTAAAAGCTGTGTTTTTTTACTGAGTTCCTTCCTTTTTACTTTGAGAAGCTTTATTCTTTTAAAAGGCTACCTATGATAAATGAATGAAATATATTAGCTTAAATATATTGGCTTAAATGTAATTATGCAAAGGATTTAAGGAATGCTAGATTCTTATTTCATATGGTTGTAAGAGTTGTATTTATCCTGAAATTAAGTCAGCCACCAGCCTAGCCCCCCTGCCAGACAGAAGACGCCATCCAAGCACTCTTGATATATGGTTGTCAGGCATTTGTTTAGAAACTTTCAAATGAAGGAAATCTTTCAATATTGATGTGAAACTCAAGATCCTTGACATCTGTTGAACATAAAAATGTAAGATTAAACATTTGTTTTAGAAGGCAATAGGGCAAGGAGGGCAAGAGGTGAGCTGGTAATTAAGATTCCATGTAAGATATATTATTACTTATTTGTCATATATATAGCTCTTTGTCTCCCTTATAAGGACAGGAGGATATGGGTGTATCTTTTGTGATTGGTTCTAGCAAACAGCCAATAGGAATATTCAACCAGGCTGATTGGACAGAGGCAGCCACAGGAGGAGCAAAGGGGGCTGGATTAAGGGAATATAAGTGCTGGCCAGGATGGCAAGAGGGCAGGCCAGAGCTTGGTAACCATATACCACTGTGCCTCTCATTTATTTGTCTGACAAATAAATTATTATTTTAATTTCTCTATTGCTGCGTTGAATATTTCATTCCAGCTAAGCGTTAACCACAAGCAGGGTGCTACATTTTATGGTGCCACTGTGACTCGGATAAGTGGTCTGCTGGAACGCAGCCCCTTCGCCCTACTGGGCAGGGTACAAGAGAGAGGACAACTGCCTACCCAAAGCGCGCACTGGTAAATTTTTCCAGGGGGAACGCAGAAGACTCGTCTGTCTGATACCCTGCTCATTGGCGGCGACGGACCGGGGGAAACAGGGAACCAACCAAGGGTAAGTGCACAAAGGGATTTTTGGCCCTCCAATTAATTAGGAGGAAGAGAAGTCTTGATCAAACTTCTGCGTCTCAGTAAGGGGAAACTGAGTACGCTAGGTGGTTGGGTACAGCAGATGGTGATCTGGTGTAGGGAAAGGGAAGGATTGGGAGGTAGAGTGTGGTGAAGTATCCAGCGCATTGTATGTGTGAGAAAGTACAGAGCAATCTGTAGCTGACCTGAGTGTGGAGTGGGTAGTACTTCGGTTCCCTGTGAGGCGACTCCATCTGGGCAAGGAAACTCACGAAGTGTGTGTGCGAGTGACTGAGTGGATACTTCACAGGGCCATACAATGGGAGTTGGGGGTTCAAAGGGGGAAAATACACCTCTTGAGTGTATGTTAAATAATTTTAAGAAAGCCTTCTCAGGGGCATATGGAGTCAAAATGACGCCAGAGCGCTTGAGAACGTTATGTGAACTAGAATGGCCGAAACAAAATACTGAATGGCCATCTCAGGGAACTTTTGATATAAATTTAGTAAGCAAACTTTGGTCTAACATCGCCAAAGAAACTGGAGGGTGCCCAGAACAATTTCCATATATAGATTCCTGGCTGAGCACATTAAATAAAAATCCTCCATGGATAAGGGAATGCAAAGTCAAACAATGCAAATTATTGGCTGTAAAAGCTGAAGCTAGGAAAGGAATCTTGCCAAATAAACTCAAACCCATTTTTGAGGGACCAGAGGAAGAGGTGCTTCCACCTCCACCCTATGCTCCACATTGAAGGGAGCTTAATTCAAACACTCCACCAGTTGTAACCCCAAGGCAAGAAAGTGGAATGAATAATGGGAGTGGAGTCACAGAGCTTGATTCCTTGATAGATTATGATAAATATCTTCAGGAGGCATTGGAGTCCTATAATAAAGCCCAAGCAGAAGTGGTTATTCCACCTGTGACTCCTAATAGACCTGCATCTAAAGTCTCCTTTAGTGGAACAACTGATTGCCCACCCCAAACCCCTGTACATCCAAGTCCTAGAGAATTATTACAGAAGTTACAGGGAGACCTTAATTGGTCAGCAAGCAATACAGCCAGGCGTATAAAGCTGCTAAAAGAACGCCTTGGGACAAATACCATCCCCTATGATTTGAGGCCCCTAGAGCAAAGCGAAGAGAAAGGTCACGTAGTAGCCCCTCTTAGAAGAGTATTTGATGCACTTGAGGAGCCTGCGCTGGTTAATGGGCAACCCGGACCACGGCCACCTCGAACTTCGACCCTGCAATATATTCCATTCACAACTACAGATCTGATGAATTGGAAAACACACACCCCATCTTTTGCAGAAAAACCTCAGGCTATGATGGACTTGGTGACTTCAATAGTAAATACTCATAGTCCTACTTGGACAGATTGTCGCCAGCTCCTAAATACTCTTTTCACCACTGAGGAAAGGAGAGACATAATTGAAAAGGCACAGATATATTTGCGTGAGCAGGCCAGAGTGGGAAATATTTTTAATATTGACCGTCATCTCCAAGATAACTTTCCCTTGGAAGATCCTAATTGGGATCCAAACAATGGAATTCATCTGGCCAGACTTACCACCTACCGCCAGACACTTGTGCAAGGTATCCGCAGGGCATGCCAGAAGCCCACTAATATGTCTAAAGTCTCAGAAGTAGAACAGAAACCAAATGAGAGTCCAGGAGACTTTTTAGAGAGGCTGCAAGAAGCCTATCGTATATGGACTCCTTTTGACCCTGAAGCCCCTGAAAACAGCAGAATGATTACTGCTACATTTGTGGCCCAGTGCGCTTCTGACATTCGTAAGAAAATTCAGAAATCAGAAGGATGGGAAGGGATGCTGATGAGCCAAATTATGGCCATTGCACGCCGAGTTTATCGGAATAGGGATGAGGCTGAGAAGCAAGAGAAGAAGAAGTGGCAGAAGGAAAAGATGGTAATGCTAGCCACAGCAGTGAAGCAAGACCACCGCCCCTTAAATGGAGGGAGAGGGCGAGGAAGGAATCCACCACTGGGAAGGAATCAATGTGCAAATTGCAAGAAGGAGGGTCACTGGAAGCGGGAGTGTCCTGAACCCCTGAGGTTGGAAGAAGTACGCCCAGGCCCAGGCCCAGGCCCAGGCTCCGGCCCAAGAAACCAGGGACGGGGACGGGGAATGATCCGAAATGGAAGATATCAGAGACCAGGACAAGGACAGAGTAGAGACAATTTCATTGGACTGGCAGAAGAGGATTTTACTCAAGACTAGGAACGACCGGACTCCATAAAGTTAGGCTTCCAGGAGCCCACGGTCACGATTCAATTAGGGAGCCATTTAATAGACTTTATGATTGATACTGGGGCTGAATACTCAGTACTCCCAGAACTATTGCAGAAAAAGGCATCCAAAAGTGTAGTCATTAAAAGTGCCACTGGTCAGTCAGCTAAGAGGTCTTTCCTCCAACCTTTGGAATGCCAGATTGGGGGACATCGTTTAACCCATCAGTTTTTGTATATACCTGAGTGTCCAATACCTCTCTTAGGCAGAGATATGCTGTCCAAATTGCAGGCCCAAATCACCTTCACTCCTCGAGGTCCAGAAATGAAACTGCCATCAAAAGCAGCAGGAATAATTACCCTCTCAGTACCTAAGGAACAATCATGGCGCCTAATGTCAGCCTTGCAAGTCCAACCCACATTGGATACAGAATTAAACAAGCTCCTCCGAACTCTACAGGTGCCACCAGGAGTATGGGCCGAAAATAGCCCACCAGGAATGGCTAAGAATATAGCTCCAATTGTAGTAACCCTAAAACCTATGGCTACCCCTGTATCTGTAAAGCAATATCCCTTACCCCGGCGAGCAGCAGAGGGCATCCAGAAACATTTGGACCGCCTATTAAAATATGGTCTGCTTAAGCCTTGCCAATCAGAATGGAACACACCCCTTTTGCCTGTTCGAAAACCTGGGACAGATGAATACAGGCCAGTGCAGGACTTGAGGCTCGTAAACCAGGCTATCGAGACCTTGCACCCAAATGTACCAAACCCATATACCTTGTTGAGTTTGATCCCACCAGAAGCAACATTTTTTACTGTATTGGACTTGAAAGATGCATTCTTCTGTTGCCGGCTGGCACCACAGAGCCAACCTATATTTGCCTTCCAGTGGGAAGACCCTTTGACAGGAACAAAAGGCCAGCTAACCTGGACAAGATTGCCCCAGGGATTTAAAAATTCCCCAACTTTATTTGGCACTGCCTTGGCGAAGGATCTAAGAAGTTACCCCTCAATACCGGGAGAAAAGGTGGTTCTGCAATATGTAGATGACCTTATATTAGCGGCAAAGGATTTTGATACCTGTAAAGAAGGGACAGAGGAACTGCTCCACTTGCTCTGGGAAGCTGGCTACCGAGTTTCCCAGAAAAAGGCACAGTTATGTTTAGAAAAGGTCAAATATTTGGGCTTTGACATCTCACACCAACAACGAGCATTGAGACCAGAGAGGAAAGAAGCTATTTGCCTTATCAAGGAATCTACCACAAGAAAACAACTTAGAGGATTCCTGGGAACAGCAGGGTTTTGTAGACTATGGATACCTGATTTCAGCAGTCTGGCCAAGCCCTTACATGAAAGCACTCGAGGTGCAGAAAAGGACCCATTCGTATGGGGACCTGAGCAGAAACAAGCCTTTTTAGTTATCAAACAACGACTTATGGAGGCCCCAGCCCTTGGATTGCCTAATTCGGAAAAACCCTTTCAGCTGTATGTACATGAACAGAATGGGATTGCAGCGGCAGTCCTGACCCAGAGATTAGGAAGTTGGAACCGTCCAGTAGCTTATTTGTCAAAACAATTGGACTCAGTAGCAAAAGGATGGCCTCCATGCCTAAGGGCAGTAGCGGCCACTGCAAGCCTTGTCAAAGAAGCTGATAAATTTACCTTCGGCCAGACGATGTATGTGAATGTACCTCATGCTGTTCTGACACTCATGGAATATAAGGGTAGTTATTGGCTAACGAACCCAAGGATGGCTAGATACCAAGGCCTATTGTGTGAAAATCCCAGGATTCATCTACGAGTAGTGAATATGCTCAATCCAGCGACTTTGCTGCCCCTACCAGAGGTAGATGATGAGGAATCACATGATTGTCTCCAAGTAATGGATGAAGTTTATTCCAGTAGACCTGATCTGAAAGATGAACCATTGAAAAATCCAGATGTTGTATATTATACGGATGGTAGCAGTTACCTTCATGAAGGTGCCAGACGAGCAGGATATGCTGTGGTCACCAATGAGGAAGTTGTGGAAGCTGAAGCTTTGCCTGCTGGCACATCAGCACAAAAGGCTGAACTTATAGGCTTAACTAGAGCTCTGCAATTGGCAGCTGGATGTAAGGCAAACATCTATACTGATTCTAAATATGCCTTCTTAACCCTGCATGCACATGGAGCTCTATGGAAAGAAAGAGGTCTAATAGGAGCCCACGGGAAGGCCTTGAAATATGGACCTGAAGTAGAAATCCTGTTAGAAGCAGTATGGGCTCCAGAACAGATTGCTGCAATGCACTGCAAAGGTCATGGACGAGGAAGGGATCCAATAACCAGAGGAAATCATGCTGCTGACAAAGCAGCCCGAGAGGCAGCCCAAAAGCCTGTGGGAGGATTTATAGCAGCCCTCATACCAGAGGTAGTTCCAGAAGAAGTTAAACCTCACTATACCCCAGAAGAGAGGAAGTGGGCTGAACAGGAAGGAGCGGTTGTGAAGGACGGTTGGATGATCCTGCCGGACAATAGGATTTATGTACCTCATCATCTAGCAGGCACAATTGTAAGAAATTATCATGAATCTACTCACCTTGGCGGTACTGCAACCAGAGAGAGTCTCAGTCGGAAGTTGTATATTATTAATCTATCACAATTAGCAACTTGCATTTCACAGAAATGTGTTCTTTGTGCTAAAAACAATCCCAGGCAGGGACCGATACAACCTCCTGGAATCCAACATGTGGGATATGTCCCCATGGAAAGCCTAATTGTGGACTTCACAGAGCTGGTCCCTTCTAAGGGATTCAAGTATCTCCTTGTGTTTGTAGATACTCTTACCGGATGGGTTGAAGCTTTTCCCACCCGAACTGAAAAGGCACGAGAGGTAACTAAGAGACTCCTCACTGAATTGATCCCAAGGTTTGGATTACCTAGATGCATTGGAAGTGATAATGGGCCAGCGTTCATTGATCAAGTAGTACAAGATGTATGTCGAGTCCTACAAGTAAAATGGAGACTGCATGCAGCATATAGGCCTCAGAGTTCAGGGAAAACTGAAAGAATGAATCGGACTCTGAAAACCCAATTGGCAAAATTAACCCAGGAAACGGGATTGGGATGGGTAGATGTGTTACCCATAACACTGTTTCGTGTTCGGTGTGCACCCACAAAAAGACTTAAGTTGTCACCTTTTGAGCTCCTGTATGGGAGACCGCCCTCCTTTGTTCAGGATATTCCAGCTGACCTTAAACAAATAGGAGATCATGTGACACAGGGACAAGTGCAATCTCTCTCCCGTGTTTTTGTTTCTCTTAACAGGTGGGCCCTCGAACGCACGCCGTGCAGCATTGCCGAGCCGATTCATCAGTTCCAGGCTGGCGATAGCGTATGGGTGAAAGAGTGGAAACGCGATCCACTTGCACCTAAATGGCGTGGACCTTACACCGTCTTGCTCTCTACTCCAACAGCGGTGAAGGTAGCTGAGGTGACCCCCTGGATTCATCACTCTCGTTTGAAGAAGTCCGAAGGCAGTTGGACGTGCAAAGGTGACCCCTCTAATCCTTTAAAACTAACTCTCTCCAAAAACCCCTGTATCTAGCCCTACCGGGAACGGGCTAGGTCACGGGCAACATTTGACGACCGGCCTGCTGCAGCCACAACCTGGAAGCTGGCTGACCTGCGCACACCTGAAGCTTGAGGAGCGTCTGAACCAGCGACTGTGAACGGAAAGATTCTCTAATACAATTGATTGACTGCCCCCTTGTGGAACAATTATCAGAGATATTACTCATTGGGGATCCTCGGGATATATGTTTTGGTCTTGGTGGTACCCCATTTCTGTCACTGGGGGAATTATATTGGGGCTAATAATTATTTGCTATCACAATAAGGTAATCTTTTGTGGAAGGAATGCATATACTAGACATCAACATGATTTTATTATTAATCCTGATCCCTTGGGAAGGGGAAGGGTCCTTGAATCTGACCAAATTGGCTAAATATGGATTCAGCCATGACCACAATATGTGGGTAGGTTTAGCTGAAATGGTAGCCAATGTTGCAAATAGGACCAATTGCCTTGTTTGCTCTCTTGGGCCAGATGATTCAGAGGGAGGTATGCCCTTATTACCGATACCATTAGATGCCATTGGTATGGTAAGCGAAATGCCACACCAAACAGAAATACAGAATTTCCCCGGATGGAACTCAACTAAACCATTACGAGTTATACCTGTACAAGGGGAATTCTGTGTACATAAATCATCAGATGCAGCTGATTCTCCCATGATAGGCTCTTCTCATTGTCACTATACTTGGGATTATATTAAGAATAGTCATACCTGGGCACACGGTACTACCTATCGAACTCGGAATACCTTGCCCTGTGCACCTCCTTTTATTCACGCATGGAAAGTGGTATGGAACATAACTGTGACAGAAAAAGGCAATCTAACATACTGCACTGTGAACTCTCTACCTCTTTTGGTATTTCGCCTTCTGTACTCCACGTACCAAAAACCTCAGACCCAATGGTTGTGGTGGATATGTGGAGAATGGGCATACAAAAAGCTCCCTTCCAAATGGAGTGGGACTTGTTTCTTGGGTTGGGTATTACCACCAATGTGGATTATGCCCACTAGTTCGGCCAGGCGAACACGAAGGAATGCTGATATTTCTCATATAGCAGGAGGAAGTACCCAAAGTTGGAGCGGTACTGATGATTGGCCGCCAGAGCGCATTATAGCCTATTATGATCCTGCCTCCTGGAATCCTGGTGAGCTCATACAAGGGGCACGGGATCCTATTTATAATCTAAACAGAATAATTCGATTGCAAGCAGTAGTGGAACTTGTAACCAATGCAACGGCACAGAGTTTGAGACTTATTGCACAACAGTTGGATGAAAGTAGAGCCGCCATTTTGCAGTTGAAAATGGGAATGGATTATGTACTTGCCAGGCAGGGAGGCCTATGTGGAGTCTTGAACTTGACAGGGAATGCCTGTTGCTTTAACATTTCTGATAATGGTGAGGCAATCCGTGTGTTGGCCACAAAGATGGAGAATATAGCACATGTCCCAGTACAAACATGGGAAGGATGGGATATGGGATGGCTCACCAATTGGTTACCTAATGTCACAGGACTCAAAGGGATACTATTGTCCTGCTTGTTTTTCTTGACAGTAGTGGTAATGGTTTTATGTATGATGCCATGTATCATTTCATGTTTTAGAAGTACAATTAGCAAGATGATTTCAAATGAAACTTTACCTCATATCATGGCCCTATACAGAGCTTTACCTCAGGAATATGATGAAGGTCAAGCTATCAAGGACACTTGGGATGAAGGTCCTTGAGCTTGAAAGGGGGGAATGAGGCATCTAATCATAAGCCTGCATTTTTATCAAAGCTTATATATTGCAATCAAGGCTTGTATTTAAAAATGAGCTTAAAAAAGGATTTTCAAATGTTTCATGCCAGGCAGAAAGAACCTTGGCAAGAGGTTTTTCTCCTAAGACAAGGGGGGCCCCATTGATTTATAGTAGAAAAACAATTCTCAAAGTCATAAAAAGGGAGAATTACATATGCTGCCCCAAGGCTGAAAAAACACAATTAAGAATGGGTAAATAAGTAAAATAATACCAATGTGCCTCCCAGTAAAATGAGCCAGATCTTCTTTCCAAGGTTGAAAGGCCAAGAGCAGTGAAAAAGGCAACTGGCTTGGCTAGAAGAAAAGAGAGCATTTTTGGGAAATTTTCTAAAGCTGTTTCTTTCTTAAACTGAGAGAGTTAAAAAAGGCAATAAATGTTGGGAAGAGCTAATGGGAGAAGCATCTAGCTGGCTGGGAAAGGAGGGGGAAAGGGGGGAGGTGTACACTGAAGAGGTTTATTTTAAAAGCTGTGTTTTTTTACTGAGTTCCTTCCTTTTTACTTTGAGAAGCTTTATTCTTTTAAAAGGCTACCTATGATAAATGAATGAAATATATTAGCTTAAATATATTGGCTTAAATGTAATTATGCAAAGGATTTAAGGAATGCTAGATTCTTATTTCATATGGTTGTAAGAGTTGTATTTATCCTGAAATTAAGTCAGCCACCAGCCTAGCCCCCCTGCCAGACAGAAGACGCCATCCAAGCACTCTTGATATATGGTTGTCAGGCATTTGTTTAGAAACTTTCAAATGAAGGAAATCTTTCAATATTGATGTGAAACTCAAGATCCTTGACATCTGTTGAACATAAAAATGTAAGATTAAACATTTGTTTTAGAAGGCAATAGGGCAAGGAGGGCAAGAGGTGAGCTGGTAATTAAGATTCCATGTAAGATATATTATTACTTATTTGTCATATATATAGCTCTTTGTCTCCCTTATAAGGACAGGAGGATATGGGTGTATCTTTTGTGATTGGTTCTAGCAAACAGCCAATAGGAATATTCAACCAGGCTGATTGGACAGAGGCAGCCACAGGAGGAGCAAAGGGGGCTGGATTAAGGGAATATAAGTGCTGGCCAGGATGGCAAGAGGGCAGGCCAGAGCTTGGTAACCATATACCACTGTGCCTCTCATTTATTTGTCTGACAAATAAATTATTATTTTAATTTCTCTATTGCTGCGTTGAATATTTCATTCCAGCTAAGCGTTAACCACAAGCAGGGTGCTACAGCATGACTAGCTGTTCTGTGTCTTTCATTTCTATAGGGCCCTCTCCCATCTGCTTTATAACAATCACTAATGCACATATACCGGAGTCAAATATTTTTACACCTGATCATATCTACAAACTCAGCTTCTTATAGGGCACAGAGTAGCAAAAAAGAAAGAAAAAGCCCTGTTCCATTTCCTGATAAAGTTGTTCATTATCATAACCAGGGCAATTTTTGTCCCAAATCAAAGTCTGATGTTTGTTGGCTATGGGTCTCAATGATTGAAAGTAGCAACATGCTTGTGGCTAATCAGTTGTGATAATGGGATATTTGGACATACTGTGCAGTCTGGGCCTATTTCTAAACATTATTAAAAACTGGAATTCAAACAACTTGCAGAACAATGAGGTTTTGAGTTTGACAATTTTACTGTTGGGGAGTTGCTGAAATAAAATTACACACCAGCAACTGAGCCTCTGTAAAATTTTGAATGGTTCAGGATGTTTATGCCTACCATACCAAATTTATAGACACAAGTAGCAGCATAGCAACATACACAATACACTGTTAATCAAAGAACATACTGAAAAAAATTACGGTATCTGCTTGGTACACCAGGACATTCAGATCTAGGCCAGCACACAATGAACCAAATGTGTTGAGGTCACACTAATCTTTGTTTTATTTTGTTAGATGAAAAACGGATGTCAGTGCAATTGTAGTATGTTGCTTCAGAAGAATGAACCACTATTTTCAGAAAGAATTAATTTTATCTTGTGATAATTTAGCCAGGTCTATTTATATGAATGAGTATATTTGTTTCGTTATGCTCATCAATGTCATTTAAACCAAAAGGGCAACAATTGTATTAACAAGGGGCTTTCCACAAGGCCTATTTATTTATTTTTTAAAAATGCCCCTTATTTCATATTCAGGAAAGATATTCATTTATTGTAATCCAGGAGAAGGTTTTTCTATATAAGCATAAAATAATTAATAGGTAAGTGTCTTATGAGCTTCAGGCACCAACTTAAGACTTGGTGATTTCAGCACACTTCTTTATGAAACTGATTTGTTTTTTAAACCTTTGTCAGATGACCCATTTTTGTATTGATTATCCTTAATGCATTTTTGCTTGATTTTATATTGTTTTGATTTTAATGGAGATCCTGTAAACTACATATTGTATTGGCCTGAAAATAAGCTGCACTTTCCCCCCAAATCCGATCGTGAAAAGTTAAAAGTGCAGCTTATATTCACAACCTTATGCCATCGGTAAAGTGGTGCGGCTCCACCCTCCAGGAAGCAGCCCAGGAGTGTGGGGCAATGGCGCCTGTCCCATCCACGGCTCCCAAGCCGCCAAATTTTAAAGGTGCCGCCTATTTGCAGGTTTGGCTTATATTTCTGCCAATACTCTGCAATTTCTAAAATCCACTGATAACTTTGGGCTTTTCAGATGTTTGATGGGGTGAGCTGAGTTCTTCTAAATGTGACTAGGGTAAGAAACAGTGACATGACAAACTGCGCAGCAGAGGCTCTGCACAAACTATACCTTTTAGAGCACGTTCCCTTGAAGAATTCTGGGCACTGTGGTTTGTTAAGGGCTGCTGGGAATTGCTACCCTGTGGGGTAAACTACAATGCCCAGAATTCACAGAGGGAAAGAATGTGATTGCTTTAATGGTATAATGGGTACTACATACCAAAAGAGAGCTAGGTCTTAGGGAAGGTAGCTCCTGAAGTAAGGAGTGGGGAGCAAAGCATCCTTGGTATCTGATCCCTAGGAAGTCCCTTGCAGGGGAAACTGGACAATATACTGAGGCTACAGTCCTATACACTCTGTACTGGAATTACACTGGAACTCAGGAGAGTACACTTCTGAGCAGACATATACTGTATATGTGCTGCAAAAGGTTTGGGCTGGCCATGCTTGTGGGAAGGGTGAGGGTGAAATAGCAAAGGCCAGGTCGCAATCTGGCCCAGATGCACAACCATGTGTTAATTGTGCCTTGCCAGTGGTGTAACAGGGAATTACCTTGTGAATTGCCCTGAGATCTATGATGAAGGGCAGTAAAGGTAAAGGGACCCCTGACTATTAGGTCCAGTCGTGGCCGACCCTGGGGTTGCGGCGCTCATCTCGCTTTATTGGCTGAGGGAGCCGGTGTACAGCTTCCGGGTCATGTGGCCAGCATGACTAAGCCGCTTCTGGCGAACCAGAGCAGTGCACGGAAACACCATTTACCTTCCCACCGGAGCGGTACCTATTTATCTACTTGCACTTTGTCGTGCTTTCGAACTGCTAGGTTGGCAGGAGCAGGGACCGAGCAACGGGAGCTCACCCCGTCGTGGGGAATCGAATCGCCGAAGTCCTAGGCTCTGTGGTTTAAGCTAGAGCACCACCCGCATCCCATGAAGGGCAGTACGTAAGTCTAAAAAAAAAGCAAAAAAAAAAAAAAAAAAGGAAGCAGGATTTTCTTTCACAGCGGGAATAAATTTTGGAGTGACATGGTAACTGATGGGATCTTCGTTGCTTTGGCAAGTGATTGAGATGATGTTTGTGTCAGATTAGCACAAACTGAGAAAGAAAATAATCAAGCAGAGGTTGAATACTACTTTTCTTTTCTTAGATAGGCTTCATATTTTATGCTAACATTAAGAAAAAGTTTAGAAAAAGGCTCAATTCAGGTAGTAAGTCTAGATTTTGTTCATGCAGAATAGTTCACCACATCACAAGTTACTGTAGTCTTCACTCTATCTTTTTTAATTGAGTGTTTGGAGCAGCACTGATGTTTCACTTTATATTAGTATGAGTTGCTTCTTTGGTTCCTGTGTGTTGATCTTGGATTATACCGAATGGTTATTTACCATAAATATTTCATAAACATTCCAGTTATTTTTTAATGACTCCTCATCTGCATCTTTCTCCAACCTATGAACAATGGCTTCATTCAATCAAAATGAAGCCATTCTGAAGAGACCAGCACATGGAATACATAAACAATTGCTTATGAAAATGTGCTCTGTGTCCATTATCCTTGAAGAGACAAGTAGACTTTCAGCATATAGGTCACATATACTGAAAATAAATAAAATCCACACAAGTTAACACTACAGAAACACAGAATGCTTATTTATTTTGCATAGTTTAGGCCTGCCCTTCATCATGTGATCTCAGTGTACATTACAATATAATTAAAATAAGAATTCCAAACAAGTTCAGTCATGAAAACCTCCAGACTTGCAGCAGTAGCGAACATCCCCAAAATCTCCAGGCAAAAATAGGTACATATTTGCCTAGTACCAAAACACTGGAAATATTGGTGCCAATTGGGTTTCCAGGAGGAAAGAATTCCACAGGTGTGGAACTACCACAGGGAAGCACCTATCTCCTATATAAGTGCAATTTTATCACATAAAAGCAGCAAATGTTATAAATTGCTCTGCTTCCAACATGACTTATACAGTGCAGCCATTCAAGCACTATGTGAAATAAATTAGCTTGGATCCTTATAACCCCATGAATGGGAACTCTGCCCAAGGATTGTTTCTGCTGGCACCCGGTTTCCACCAATTGCCCCTTCATCTCCCTGTGTACCCCAAAAATCTGCTAAAGTGTTGTGGGCCCAGTTCAAGGGAGAAGGTGCTAGCCACAATCACCTAGCCACTTTTAAGCAGTGGTAACTTTCCTGAATCAAAAGCCTGAATCACTAACAGAAGGAAAGCTCGGAATCCAAACCAGTGGTTGTTTGAAATGCATTCTGCTGATATTCGAAGGGTGACAGGTGACCAATATTGATCAAGTAATTCATACTGATGAGTAGGCTAAGTCTTCCAAAGTAACAAACCATGACTGAATTTCTGTAATATAAACAATGAAAGTGTGGAGTGGGTGGGTGCTACATTGAAAAAAAGCCACCAAAAACAAGACATTTCATGTCATTTGGAGCTTCTTGAGGCTATAAAAAAAATAAACGTGTGCAGCTGAGACAAAGATGGCAACTATAATAGATATTAATGGCTTAGCAAACTCAGGTGCTGAGTTAAAATGGTTATGTAAAACGGGGCTACTGATGAATAATGGGAACGTTTGCACAAATAGAAAAAAAAATCTTAAGCAGGTGAAACTAACAGTTGTAACACTCGCCTTAAAAAAAAAAAACACCTCGTTGAGGAAGTGGTCAGGCCATAATTTCCTGCCAATTCTTGAACCACAGCATATGCAGCAGGAGTTTCTTTCCCATGTTTTGCAACTGCACCCTACCCTTCCACCTTATAGGAATTCTGAGTTTCCAATGGCAACTTACAATGTGGCACAGCTAAATTATGTGTGAAAAGTAGAGAAATCAGCTATATGTGCATGCATGCATGCAAGTGTTACATATATGTGAAGACTGTGGCCACCATTTGGTCTCCAAAAGAACCATATTTGAATCATTATACTAACTGAGTACTTTGCAAATTTACAAAGCCGCTTGGCCTTAGTCACTCCCAATTCTTTCAGTTTAATGTTTTCAAGATTAATAAACCACTAAACAGCATTTTGAAAAAGTGTCTTTACTTTAATGAGCTTAGTAACATCAAATCAACAATACAAAAATGTGATTTCGTTTTCTTAGCTTTATACATTATTGTGGACCACCTGAAAACTGCACTAAAAAGCACCTCTCATTAGTCCTGGCCTAAATGTTTGCAGTACATAAAAGGATAGATATTACTATGCGTTTTGTGAATGAAATGTGAACATTAACTTAAATAGCATACATATATAGAAGGAAGTGCACTGTGTAATACTACAAAAATGTATGTTAGTGTAGGATGAAAAATGTTAAATTGCCATTAACAAATCTGAAGTTACTATACACTGATTTTCAATGTCCTAGTTTGGGCTTGTTTAAATTATTTAAACTATTTAAATTATTTTAAATAGTAGTAAAATTTTAAATATTTAAAATATATTTCCTCTATGAAGACCTGTTTATTGGAAGACAGTTTGAGTTTCCTTTTTAACATATATTACTTAAAGCAAAAGGAAAATGATACAATGTTCTGTTAAAGAAGGCTGTACAATCCAGTTGTATCACTCTTGATGCAAACAGAGGCTTAAAAGGAGGGAAAAATAATCAAATGATATACATCATTTAGAGATGTGGAAACAAAACAAATGTTTGTTGGATTACCAATATGCAGGTGCAGGTATTTAGTTTAGCACAGTGTTATCGATTTGTTTGCTTGCCCCCACTGATAAATTAAAAAAGAATGAGAACTTCATGTTTATACATTTGAGTGGGTACTGAATATTTGGAAATCACATGCTCATCTGTAGCCAGCCAGTTCCACATTCTTGTGGTATTATGAGAATGCAGAGACACAAGTGATGAGTGTGTATCCTATTGATGTATCCTATTGAAATCAGCTACATCACAATCCTAAATACAAAGTGGAAGAAAGTCTGAATGGTTTCAACTTATATTGTATTTAGGAAAGGTTTCAGCTGTTCAAATCCTATAACTTTACTTCTTGTAAGCACACTAGCAATTCTCCAAAGCATATCCAGCACTCTCTCAAAATTGCTACTTGCAGAGGGGGTGTCCTTGAAAGGAAGAAAAAACAAGGTGGTTGTCTGAGACGAGTAACGTTCCATTTTTATCCCAGAATATTTAGAAAATGTCTCTGAGCAAATAGCCATATTTCTCAAGTAACGTTGCTGTTACTCTGACCCTTTATGGCTACAAAACATACACCCTGAATGCAACAAATACACAATTATTGCTACAGCGAAGGCAAATTTCTTCAGTCTGTTGGTATAAAATCTTCGCTTACATTTTATTTTATTTCCCCAATGGCATTTCATTCTCCTAAACGTGCTTGATTTTGGATACATAAAACACTGTCTGCCTAGCATGGTTATGTTCTCTGTTGTTTACAGGAACCATGGAATATGCTTAAAACTAATTAGAGGCTTCTCAGTTAAGAGAGAAATGATGGTGTGCAATTGTGCCTAGGAATACACCCAGGCCCCTACAGCTGCAGACCTTTTCCTGCGCCACAGAATCACAGAAGACATTGGGTGTGTTCCAAGATGTCCACACTTCATGTGGGACAGTTGTGTACCCTAGAACAGACACTCCTTGCAACGTACAGGCATTTCTTGAAACACAGGGAGGGCAAACAAGCTGATGCAAAAGAGTTCTCTTAGGGTAGGAAGTTGAATACCCATCTAGCAATACAAAACTGTCTTTTCCGTTCTACTCCCATATTCCTGAGAAAGTTCCTTATTTATCATTCACTTGATAAAGTTGCCACTGACTCAGCACGATCCTCCCAATTACTCAGAAGTAAGTTGCAATGATTTAAACGAGACTTAGTCCTAGGTAAGTGGGCATAGGCTTTCATCCTGGGTCTACAACATGGGGCAACCCCAGCTCTTTTGTTTAATTATTAAACCAATATATGTGTAAGCTTGTGTTGAGATGTGTATTACTTTGCTGTAGAAGAACACATTTTGTTTTTGCACGTTGAACCTTCAGTGACTGGTTCTTAAGTATTTCAATTCTAAAATGAGAAGTACGGTAGTATCTTCCTCCAGCTGAGCAGGCTATTTACATGATGGCCCCAAGGATATTGCATCTACATTATAAGAAGACTTTCAAATATCTTCCTAACACAACATACTCTCACAGAGCAATGCTACAGATGCCTGCTCAAAAAAAAAAATCTCAGAAGTTCTACAGGGCTTAGATAAGCAGGTAAAAGATTGCAGCCTTAATTATGAGTGAAGATGTACATTTGTTTGCAGGGAGTATGTATATATGCTGAGGTTTCCAAGATAATTCAGCGGTATTACGCTTCTTTTTTTGCAGGTAAGATTCATGCCTGAAATGTTTCTAGGAAAAAGATCAAGATGCAGCCCCAACACTGGTATAGTTTGAGTCTAGACCATTAGTTCTTCTACAGAACTAGCAGAGATACAGCAAAATCACAGTCACAGTAATACAACTTGGCTTTTTTCAAGGCAAGTGCAGTATAAAGATATTTTAAGACAAATATCAACAAGAAATTTACCAAAATTTTCATTGCATTCCGCCCCCCATCAGAAAAACGAAGTACCACCACATCCTACAATATAAAAACCTTTTGAAAATGCAGAGGTAAACCAACATAATAGGTAATCAAGATCAAAAATGTTGTCCTTTGATATTTTGAAATCCTAGTTTAATTCATGATCACAGCCTTTCATTATTCTTTACAAATCTAAGGTGCAATGAACATATGTACAACTAAAGAAAATACACCATGCTACATACAAGAATATCCTGATTGGCTAGTGAATGAAGAATCCTGCTTTCTTGGTTGAAATTAAGGCACTAAGTGGCAGTGAAAGGACAAATGAATTATATATATATATATATTTATGTATATATATTATCTGACAAAAGTACAATATGTTTAGTCCTTTTACAAATCCAAGCAGAGGACTTACACATTTTGAATCCAAGACTGAGGTAAGGCATTCTTGTTGGCAGATGAAGAAATTTTCCTACTGATCCGAGTTTAACACATTTGTAGTCTAAGTGGGACTACTGGTCCTACTGATTAAAAAAATAACCCAGCTGAGAAAGACAACTACAAAAGAATGTCTGAGGATTTGAAAAGGCACCAAGAAGCAAACAGTTCTGCCATTACCAATTTTTAAAAAATGTCAGCTGTGTTTAACACTGCATATATAGTCTAGCCAATCA
Source organism: Podarcis gaigeae (assembly GCF_964106915.1). Classification (NCBI taxonomy): domain Eukaryota; kingdom Metazoa; phylum Chordata; class Lepidosauria; order Squamata; family Lacertidae; genus Podarcis; species Podarcis gaigeae. Next base: position 65,477,812 of record NC_139678.1, on the reverse strand, counting down.
TCAGTCTTCGGTATCCAGAAGAGAAATGTAGTAGCTATTCAATGACAATTTCAATTATTCATGTTATTTTATTAAGAAATTTATTTTCATTTATCAGAAAATAAAATGCAGTGTTTAAACACAACTTAACTTATAAAGCAAACTTATAAAGTCTAGTATGTCTTATTCCTGGTTAACACTGGAGGAAACCTGTATAAACAAAAGGATTATCTTAAGATATAGTTTACAATATGAAATTAATATATAAAAATGAACAGAATTTACTGAAAACCTTGAAAAGTGTATTACAAAGATACACAAAAAAATTGTAAGCCACAATATTTTCTCTGCGAAAAATACAACTATTTGTGAGATAAAATGTACAACTGATTTCTTTCCAAAGGGAAAAAAAAGCACAGTATAAAGAAAAATACGTTTTTCTTCAAAATAAAAAATGGGGGAAATAGTTAAAGTCACTGTTTTTCATTACAATATAATTTGACACAAAATAGCCGTCAAAGGATTGCACCAACTCCATGTTCAGCCTCCTGAACATAACAGCAGTAAAAGGAGTCCATAAAGCAGAATGAGAATTCCGAATTTGTGATGGCGATTATTCATGTACAGAATTTCATGTCATATTAGCTCTGTTTGCAAAATGTAGAAGACTCTACTTGATCAGACAAATGTAAATATTTGTTTACCACCTAGACTCTTCCTAGTGTACAGAGCCAGAAAAAGCCAGGGTATTTTCACCGTAGCCCAAAAATATATATTTAGTGCATGCTTTGATCATTTCAAAAATAAACCTGTTATTTCAATACAAGAGTTTACAAAATAGGAAAAAAAATCATTCTTCAGATTAAAAATGCAGTGAGGTTCATTTGTAGTTCCATTTTCATGGCAGCATAATTTTTCCACGGAACCAAGAACACCACAGATTCCTCAGACTCAGAATAGTCTGGCATGACCAGATTAACCAGAGCTTCTCTGACCTTTCAGTTTCTGATGATGAGTGCTATAGAGGAAAAAAATGTAACATTTGGGACAGTGTCTGTTATGAACATTTCTGCTGTACATGATTCAAAAGTTCACCAAACTTCTCAAAGAGGTCTTCTACCCATTTCATATTTTTCATGCATTGCTGTACAATCTCCTCCTGGCCTAGATCTGCACTCTTCTTTTGAACGGAAGAAATCTATTGAAGAGCAATGGAAGCAGATTAGTTTGCAGGTAACTATTCATTCTCAATACTCTCAGAAGTCAGAGGTCTTACGTTTTAGTGGATTTATTCAGCCACCCACAAACCACCTGTGACCAAGGGACAACCTCATAAACCTCATAAACAAAATACAATGCATAAACAAAATACTAATGAACTTCCTTGTGCAGCCAAATATGTTCCTTGGCTGAAGCTCTGTTTCTGTACTCATGAACAATCTACAGTATTATTTAACGACTTTACACTCCCTGCAGTTATGCAGCTTGCGAGTACTTCTGGACCCAGTGCTGTCGCTTGAGGCTCAGGTGGCCTTGGTGGTGCAGAGTGCCTTCAATTGGCTTTGGCCAGGTTGCTTACCAGGGCAAGATGGTTTGACCATATAATACCAATCCTAGCCCAACTGCATTGGCTGCCAATGATTTTCTGGGCCCAATTCAACATGCTGGTTTTGACCTATAAAGTCTTAAACAGCTCAAGACTATACTACCTCAAGGACCGCTTCTCTCTATATGAAGCAACTGGGAAGCTGCAATCATCATTGGAGGCCCTTCTTCACGTGCCCCATCCACAAGAGGCCCAGAGGGCAGGAACACGAGAATAGGCAATTTCTGTGGTGGTTCCCCACTTGTGGAACATGCTCCCCAGGGAGGCTTGCCTGGCACTTCATTATATATCTTTAGGCACCAGGCAAAATCATTCCTCTTCTTTCAGGCCTTTGGCTAATTATACAATCTATGGCCTTTTAAACTCTCTCTGTGTGTGGCGGCAGGGAGTACTGATTTTGTTTGTTATTATGGTATGTATTTTTGTGTGTTTTTATATTGCAACCCTGTATTAAAGGAACAAAATACCATAAATAAAATTGGCAAGTTTTCCTTTTGTCTGAGCTACCTGCATTCATTTCAATCCACAGAAATTGTTCAATGACTTAAGAAGCTTTCAGAATAACCTTAACGTTTCCTGCTCACAAAAGCTCTTGAAAACCCCATATTACTGTAACCAACAAATCTTAGTATTTTAACTAGTATAACTTCCACAGCATTTTTATTTATATTATTTCAGAATTTATGAACTACTCCTAGATTTATAGATAAATGTGACAGAATCAGATAGAAAAAACTAAAAAATGGCTATCATCAACTTGATAAAAACTGACCTCAACTTTACACCTCAGAAACATGTGGTATTTGTAATGATGGAGTGAGTGATATAAAGAGCACAATGATATCTTTTCTGGATCTACAGCAAACTCCTGCAGAGAAAAATAGTTTTTATTAGCCATGAAGTTAACTATGAACTGATGAGTTTATTGATACCAATAATTATTCCAACCACTCAGAGATAATATGCACTTGTGAATACATTCATCCACACAAGGCCTGGGTCTGGATTAATCATTCAGTTTGAAAATGGAACTGAGATCCAGCAGAGACTCTTGCAAAGGGGGTTGAGGGAGGCACTGCTCATTTTATTTCACCTTCCCACTGCAATCCCTGTGCATCCTCCCACATTGTTCCAGTGGCGGTTCCACCCTCCATAGCAGCTTTTCACGGGACACAGGGGAACTGGCAAAAATAACCCAGTTCCTGTGAATGGAGTTCACCCTTCTCAGTTTATAATGGGAGCCCCAGTTTAGTTCCAGCTAACACTACCCTGCGATTCTGCCCAGTAAAGCTTAAGAGGGCTTGGGATGTCAATTTCATGCCCTTTAAGTTTTACCCTGTCTGATGATGATGCCTGGGTCCTCCTCCCTCTGATGTGCTTCTCAGATATCACAATGGATGAATAGGTGATGGCTGGTTTCTTGTTCACTCTCGGATTCTATTTTCTCTTAGGCATTTCACCCCCTTGCACTGAATTCCCTCTGTCCAAACATCACTGTGCAGCTGCCTTCAGTTTGCTGCTGCAGCAACTCCCCCATCTCCCTAACATTTTTCTCTTTCCCGCTTCAGATAGGCAAATTGCAGACTACTTATTTCTGTTTGCTATATTGATGAAAAAAACCCTTTTAGGAAATGTCTTCCATCATTTCCACCTGGGTACCTTATGATGGCATTCAACAAAAGCAGTTCAGTGGGGAAAATATTTGCCAGATAGTTAAATGTCTAGGGCTCGCAGAGGCACAGATTTAGAACAGAGATTCAGAGAACCACTGCAGTTGCTTACATACAGCATTAACATGTTTTGATACAGGTTGAAGTCAAATGTGAAAGCTACTATGTAGGGGGTTAAAAAGGCAACAAGGTAAGTGCAAAGGAAGCCATAAAGAAAACTGTCAATATTATCAGCCATAATGGCAGACCTGGAACCATCAGAGAGAGATGCTTACAGTAAATCTGACTGCACATCATCTTAGAAGTCCCATTTGAGTTCAGTGGGGCTTACCTACTCTCAGAGTAGGTACATGTAGGTCTACAGCCTCCAAAGGACCAAATAAAAAAAGGGGGGTAGGTTAGTACTTTTGTGTAACGGCTCATTCGTAAGGGAAATTAATACCTCCTGTTGTGAAATCTTTCATTTAGAGAGCCCCTTTTCTATTCTCTACTTCAACATATTTACCTTTTTAAGAATACAATTTCTTACTGGGCTTCAAAGGATAATGATCAAAGGAAATGAAACAAGTCAAATACTTTTTTTTAACTACAGTTAAATAATTTATGAAGTTCTTTTTGAAAATCCACAACTGGAAAGCATAAAGTTTAGTACCACATTTTAGATAATGCATATAAAGAAGATGATTCTAGTAAGGATATTAGTGTTCCATTAAAAATATAGCAGCAAACCACCCCCAAAAACTTAAAAAACACACATACCTGTGCTAATTTTGAGGCTGCTTTCGAAATCCTCAGTGTTTTCTTGTTATAAGCTTTGCCATTCATTTTGATTCTAGGAATTACACTCACTCCAGTTTTTGTTTTAGAATCTCGATTGATTACGGTCAGTTCAGGGAAGCTTTCCAAAGCCGCCTTAGAAGAGAGCAAAAAGGCATAAATTTACAGTCTGTGAAGGATTCCACTGCGTCAAATTAATAAGCAACAAATTTTATTATAATTCTTTGATAAAATAAGTCTTTCAAAGAATGCAGGAGCAATTACTGTTATTCAAGTTCTTAAAAATACATTCAGTTAATCCTGTTCAGGTGATTTACCCAATTAAGGTAAGATATGGTTTCATATTATGCTAACTGATGTTTAAGAGGAAGTCTCCCTTTCATCTGAAAATGCAGGATTATAGCTGGGCAATTTTTATCTGAAGGGATAAAAATATATACAAGAAATCCAATAGGAATTTGCTCTGCTGTTTTATTTGCTTTGTATGATTTAGACATCACTTCCCAAAAGACCTCAAGCAATGTAAGAGCAGTAAATAATTAATAAAACCATTTTACTATCGATACCTTGAGTGAACGCTCCAAGCTCAATTTGGACAGCAGCCTTTTTCTATTGTCGTTTAGCATGCCATCAATTTTTCTCATATGAGGCAAAAGCAGCTCATCTGAAAAAGCAGAACACAATGTATGACACTTAAAAGCAAAGCAAGCACTGGCCAGAAGCAGAAAGAGGTAAGAAAAAGAATCACGAACAAGCTCAGTAAAATATACCCAGGTGACTCAAACAAGTTAATCTGTATTTGTAATCTATATTTCAACCTATTTTGTATTTTATATATTGGAGTTTACTGTATACAGCTTAGATAATCAGTTTGAAGCAGAATCTAAACAAGCAAGATTTCGTTTGCCTAGATGGGAGGATTGAGGGATGTGTGTATAGAAACCTGACTTTTGCATGACTGGAATTAGCCTACAATACAAAGAGTCAAATCTGCCCACCCACCTTTGCCACTGGCCCCTCCCACCATTGACATGTGGCCCCTCCCCCTAGAAGGCTGCCCCTACCAGTGATCTACAGACTACCGTTTGGGACCCCTGAACTCTAAATGCTTGTGATCTTAAGCTGATGTCTTATCCGTTCCTAGAACAAAGATATCATATGGGAAACAGAAATAAGCTACACAAAGTGAAAGGTTGAACACACTGTACCATTGCTCCTCTCCAACGCCAGCATAGTATCTGGATCCAAGGCAATACTAACAAGCAGTTCCATGTAGCTCCTAAATGTTTCTTTCATAGCTCTGGTGTTCAAAAAACGAGCAATAATAGGAGCTGGAGGTGCAGTGTCTGAAATACAGTATCAGAAATACAAATATATTGTTCCAATTGCATTTTGTTTACAGGACTAGAAATTTTTACGATTCTGGTGACCTCTAGTGACCATTCAAAGAAATACAGATGGTTAATATGCATTATTTTAGTAAGGACTGAGCTGTTAAGATCCTTAACAGTTGAAAAAAAGCTTCAAATAATTTAAACAAGAACAACAAAATATGGATTCTTACTGGATTAGTTATAAGCTGAAAAACAGTGCTTAGGAGGAGTTATTTATGATTATACTGCATTCAAATTCAAGCTTAAATGTTTTCTTCATTTTGGAAAATTAGCATCCTTTGCTTTGAAAACCTACCGTATTTTTCGCTCTATAACACGCACCTGACCATAACACGCATATCGTTTTTAGAGGAGGAAAACAAGGGAAAAAACATTCTGAATGAAACAGTGGATGTATCATTTTTGTGCTTCATGCTGTGGCCACAGACATGTGATCTGATGGTGAATTTGGGGTGACCCAATGCAAAAATCCTGAGAATCCTTGTGGATCCATGCTTTTTAACCACATTTTTGTACCATTGCAGCCCCAGGCAACAGTGGGTGCGTGATTTTTGGGGGGCAGGCTGTAGCCATGGACATGCTATGTGATCTGATGGTGAATTTGGGCTGACCCAATGCAAAGATCCTGAGGATCCATGTGGATCCATGCTTTTTAACCACATTTTAAGTGGGGAGGGAAGGAAAAACACAGAACAGACAAGGAGCACGAGAGGGGTGTGCAGAGAAGCAGCTGGCTAAGAATGCAGGAGAGGGGTATAACAGGAGGGAGGAAAGGAAGGCAAAAGTTTTCCCTCACCTACCCACCCAAGCCAGCCAGCCAGCTCGCGCTCTCTCTCTCTCTCTCTCTCTCTCTCTCTCTCTCTCTCTCTCTCCCTCCCTCCTGCATGTTTTCAGCAGCACCGGAGCACAGAGACGACACTCTGCTTTCCCCTCTGCTTGCCTGGAGGGGAGGGGCTTTCCCTGCTCTTTGTTCTGTTTGAGCAAACACAGCAAGGAAACAGAGGAGGGTGGGCAGTAAGACCCTGAGGCAGAATGCAGGAAAGCAGCCGCTCCCTCTTTTCAGGTTTCCCTTCTCCGAGACGCGCAATTTGATTTTTGCCTGCTTTTTTTGGCCTCCACTCGCGCCATTTGGCTCCAGGGACCACACATTCGCTCAATAACACGCACAGACATTTCCCCTTCCTTTTTAGGAGAAAAAAATCTCCTGTGTGTTATAGTGGGAAAAATACGGTAAATGAAACATCTGAAAATAACATGGCTGCTACAGAAGAATTAACCAATGCCAATGCCCAAACACACTGCAAGTGCCACTTAAAATTAAATGTCAAAGAAGTCATTCCTAATAAGGACAGTGGAGTGGAGACTGGGAGAAATTGCCAAAGGTCAAACCAATCCACAGAGTGTTACCGACCCTATAGCCAACACTGCCTGCCTCATCTCTTAGATGCCTATGTGTTCTTGAGCATGCTGTCTGCAAAGCGTTGCAAATGTGCTGGCGTTCCATGTGATTGGGCTTCCCGACCATGCGGGGTGCTTATACATGTATGCATGTAAGCATCCCTTGATAGACACTGAGCTCAACAAGCAAACATTTGGTAACGTTGAACTGGGCCCAAGAGGTGCAGCCCCTGTTCCCTCCTCCACATGCAAAGTAAATGTGTGCTGTCAATGTCTGCATAAGACTCTACTCATCCCACGTTATGAAGCAATATAAAAAAAGTTGCCCTCTTCACAAATGGTGGCTTTGAAATGTTCACAATTACCATGCAACAAAACGGAAAATAACATTTTGTGACGCCATGATTCTACTAAAAGCGGGTAGGAAGAGCCGCCCCAAAAGCAAGAGAAGTCATGAAAGAGGCTGAGCCTCAAAGTGGTACCAGTAATAAATCTTTACAAAATATAGTTTTTGCAAAATAAAGTCCAATGTGTTTCGGTTAAAAGCAAGCTTCTTCGGGACACTTATTAAGAATGAGGTTTTCCTATCAAGTTAGCACCTCTCCACCAAGTTTTGCTGAGAAATGTGCAAAGCTTATTAATTTTTTTTGAAGATATTGCATAATCAGAATACCTAGTTTTGACATTGTGGCACTTACCTTCCTCGTCACTCTGGAGTTGAGGGGCAGGGGGCAATTCTTCTTTCCATGTTTTCCGTTTCTTTGGTGGTGGTTCTGCCTTTATCTTTGGCTGCTTAGCTTTGGGTTTCACTACAGAAACTTTTGTTGTTGCAGGTGTAGTTTTTGATGCTGGAGGCTCAGGAGATTTGTTGATGCTAGTGCTTGGCTTACAATGGACAGGCCTACAAATGGAAAGCGAGAGTAAATGAAAGGAACTATTGTGAGTACGGGGACGCGGGTGGCGCTGTGGGTTAAACCACAGAGCCTAGGGCTTGCCGATCAGAAGGTTGACGGTTCAAATCCCCGCGACAGCGTGAGCTCCCGTTGCTCGGTCCCTGCTCCTGCCAACCTAGCAGTTCGAAAGCACGTCAAAGTGCAAGTAGGTAAATGGGTACCGCTCTGGCCCGTGTGCTGCTCTGGTTCGCCAGAAGTGGCTTAGTCATGCTGGCCACATGACCTGGAAGCTGTACGCCGGCTCCCTCGGCCAGTAAAGCGAGATGAGCGCCGCAAGCCCAGAGTCAGCCACGACTGGACCTAGTGGTCAGGGGTCCCTTTACCTTTACCTTTTTATTGCGAGTACGAGTTTCACCTTTATCAACTGAATTAACCTCATTTAGGTTATTCATTAATTTAACCTCTATTATTCTCTCTGCATTAATGCCTTTATGGACTTTTACTCCATTTTCACCTGCAGACAAGCACAATTGGTTAAATGATCTAACTACTGGGAAAGATCCACTGCAACGTGAGCAGGCAGACCTCTTCAGCTCATGCAACAGGGCTTCTCCTTCTCGTCCTCCCCCTGGACTCTGCACCCACCCCCAAAACAAATCTGCTCCAGAAGGGCGGAGCAGATGGTTTTGAGAGCACAGTGAGAGGAACTGGATGAGGAAGAAGTCCTGTTGCAAAGCAGGTTTCCATTGTGCAAGTGAGTGGTCATGATTAGATACAGCACACCGGTTCTGAATGTGTTGTTAGCTGGTAATCTGATGTGTTCAAATTCACTCATGCATACGCCAGGTTGCTCCCACCCAACCATTAGCTGCTGAAAGACTAACTAGTAGAATTTTGTGAATGGGAGAAATAAGGAATGTCGCTTCTCATTTAACAGCAACCAAACTCCACAGAAGGAACTAAGAGGAAACCCAAAGAATGACGCCATTGGCTGGGGAAAAACATATCTATGAACAACATCACACAACTATGATTTAGAGCACTGCCAATGGGCTGCAGAGAGTCTTAGGGTCATGTGCTCATTATAATTCAATTTGTAATTCAATTCAGTTGTATGACAGCTTACAACATGAAAAGATTCACATAATTATAAACATAAGTAGTCATAAACAATAAACAAAGCACATCAAAAAGCAGCCAACCATAATAAACCATAAGATCCAAAAATTAGTAGCAATAACAGCAACAAAAAAAATCCCAAAGCAATACTCCAACCCCAGAGTCTGTTCAGCAGCCTCAGCTTTCATAGCTAGAGTCTTCGCAAACCAGGTGGAAAAAGGCTAGTAAAGCAGGGAGCAGGTCTTCCAGGACTCAGAGACAAGATGCTCTCATTCTGTTCTCCATTGTACACAAGGAGAGTGAAAGTTCCATATTCTCTTTTACCTAAACCTCAGTTCCCAAAGTTTGTACATAATGGGAAACAATGGTTTAGTCAAAAGTGAGCGAAAATACTTTCCCTCCTCCTCTTATACATGGAAGAGAACCATGCACGCCCAAAGTGTGTAATTACGCAAACCAGTCCACGTTTTCAGTCTATTCTATTTGTTGCAACTACAAATAAATATTATGGATGTCTGCTGTAAAAAAATACAAAATATTTCTATTAAAATCTACAAATGTTAAAGCTTTTCTATTTGACACTTTATTTTATCAAAATAAAATACCTTGCAGACGGCACAGGCTTATTTCTGGGTCTCTTGGAACACACTCTGACGTACTCTTTCTTGTTTGTATTTTCTATAAACTTCACGTACACTCTTTTGTACTTTGATTTTGCATCTCCAAAATACCCAAGATACTGCAACGAGAAAAAACGCAGACATAGTACATGCAGATTCTTGCACTCAGTTTTGTACAGGATAATTTATATTTAAGTTTAAATAATGGGTTAGGTCTAGATATAAGTGTGAGCACAAGGCATCTATCCCTCCTGAGGGTCCTCCAGGAAAGGGCTGGGATGTAACATGGGGGAGCTGAAGTAGGTGGGAACTAAGCCCAAGAGAGGCAGTGTAATAATGCACAGCAAAAAAAAAAAAAAAAAAAAAGAGCTAACACTACTTTAGGCAGTATCAACAGAAATATAGTGTCCTGATCAAGGGCACTATTCTGTCTTGGTCAGACCTCACCTGGAGTACTGTGTCCCAATTTTGGGTACCACAATTTAAGCAGGCTATTGACCAGCGAGAACATATGCAGGAGGGCAACCAAGATGATAAAGGGTCTGGAAGCCATGCCTATTTTATTTATTTATAATAAATTTGTATACCACCTTTCAACTTTAGATATCAGGGTGGTTCAGAATATTAAAAAAATACAATATGAGGAATGGTTGAGGAAAATGGGTATGTTTAGCTGGTTTAGCTGGTAAAGAAGAGAGTGAGAGAAGATATCATAGCCATCTTCAAATATCCAAAGAGGGAACAAGCTTGTTTCCTCCTGCTCCAGAGGCTAGGACCCAAACTAATGGATTTAGGAGATTCTGACTAAACATCAGCAAAATTTTTGATGGTAAGAGCTGTTGGACAGTGGAACAGATTCCCACAAGAGGTTATGGACTCTTCTCCTTTGGAGGTTTTTAAGCAGAGACTGGATGGCCATCTGTCATGCATAATCTAGCTGAGATTCCTGCATTGCAGGGGGTTGAACTAGATGTTCCTCGGGATCCCCTCCAATGCTATGGGTAGAGTTTTCACTTGTGAAAAGTCTTGATGCAACCAAATAAATAGAGTTATGCTTATCACACACTCCAAGTTAAAAGAATCAGCATATAAAATTTAGATCATGTATTCATCACTAAGTAAAAAATAATGTCTAATAGGTTACTCTTTTATAAGCACATCCTTTAGCCTGAAGGTTTTGGTAGAATTCAACACACCAGTTTAGCTCAAAGGCACATAATATGTAATGTGCCTGGCCTATGTTTCTGAAGCTTAAGGCATTAGGTGCTCATTTACAGTTGGGAGAATTAGAAATGATCCTTCGGTGGGGGAATAAAAGACCCAGTGGCCTTTCAAGTAGTTTCTGATTATTACAGTTAGTAACCACACATTACCTGATTTGCATGTCACAGCAGGTTATGGCTGCCATGAACAAGGAGTGGAGCAAGCAATGAATGCCTAGGAAGGGAAGGAGGAGGTGGCAGCAGGAACACTCCTTTCTGCCAGCCGTGGTCTATGAAAGAACTTCTATTATCATAGTGACTACAATGCCACAGGGTTCTTTGTTGCTGAGTACCAAGATTAATGTGGAATCCTTGTACGTACACTGTTAGTAGCTGTGAACTCTCTCTGTCCATCTCGCACTTCAGGAACAAACTTCTGCAACAAAGCTTTTTGAACCTTCCAGATGGCTGGAGGCTCCGTCCCTGTTTTTAAAGCAACCTGCAAGGGAAAAAAGAAAAGAAAAGCAACCATTTCAATTAGTTTTATGCAGCTGAAGTGATTAGTTCCAACTGCACCCTACCTTCATGAGTTTGTATATTTTACACAGTATTTTATGTTTTCAATAGCAGCTCTCAACACATACTGTGATGATTGCAATTGCCACTTGAAGGTCAAACTGAAGGGTGTGGGCCTTCCCAAGCATATAAATTAAGACCTTTGGCCCTCAAAATATTGCTAGACTACAACTCCCATCATCCCTATTGACTATGCTGGCTGGGGCCAATGGGAATGGGAAAGCAACAGCATCTAATAGGCCACAGCAGGTTTGCCACCCCTGGTATACATGAACATAATACTTCTCATGGGAAAACCCAGCACTCCATCCACTGCACCACACTACCATAAGCCCCTCTTCGATTATTTTGAAGTCGTGATAACAAAACAGCAAATGGAAATATCTCATATTTGTGATCTTTCCAGTGAACTGTCCTGAGACCTACAGGTATAGGGCGGTATATAAATTCAATAAAATAAAATAAACACACACACATCTCCCCCAATTTAATGTTTTAATAAGGCCATTTGAAAATGCTGTAAAATTATACAGAACGATCAAACCCAACCAAACAGAATTTACTGCAGATCTGAATACAGCAGAACCTCGGGTTATGTTACCCTTCGGTAGCGTAAACTCCAGGTTGCGAAAGCAGCAAACCCAGAAGTGTTTCACCACTCGCGCATGCGCAGAAGCGGTCTCTCTGGTTGCGAAAACTTCAGGATATGGCTGGACCTCTGAAATGTATCCTGTTCGCAACCAGAGGTACCACTATACAAGTAAATGACAATTGAGAATTGTCATATCTGCCCCAGAGATGATACTGAGTTAACAAGTTGTATTGAGGGTGGGCTGTTGTTTTCTTGTTTTCAGAGAGTGATGGGCACAACTATAGCCTGTCAGCTCAGGCATCACGCAAAACTAATCACCACAAACCCACTGAAACTATAGTTTCCACTTCTGGTTTAATGGCCAATTTCAAACCATGGTCTATCAACTTAGATATCAAGCAAAACCAGTTAAATTTCCTAAACAATGTTTTAGCAGGATCTCAATTTGTGCCTCCACGTAACAAGCAATCATAAGATTGAAAAGTAATACATATACATTTACAAACACTAGTCCCTTGTTATCAGAAAAGATTTGTACATATTTACAGTAAAGTACCAAAAATGTCAAAGTTACAAGATACCAAGAAAAGGAGATAAAATTACACATGGCAGGAAATACTCTTTGATCAGTGTGTTCTCTTAAATTGCTCAAAGCAAAATTATTGATTACCTTTAGTAATTCTATATCTTCAATCTTCACTACAAATTCATCACGTTCTCTGTACACGCCCTCGCCTCCACTTTCTCCGTCGTCGTCCTCAATATATCCTTCTATTGCAGCAGTTGCCTGTGTTTTTGCTAAGTGTTCTGTAAGAACTCTGCCCATCTCATGTTGCACCAAACACATTTTCACCTGAGAATCTGCCACAGAACTAGTTGTTTCAGAAGATTCCTTCCTTACGACAGTATTGGTGGTGGCATTAGATACAGTCTTGATGATTTCTGAAGTAAAAAAAACAAGCATTTTTTCATATTTCAATTAACAACTCTTTTCAGCTTATCGTAAGCCACTTAAAAATTGTTACTGAGTAGAACAAAATGCTAGTTCCACTGATGACATTAGGAGGATCCCCTATCTGAAATCCTAGGCTACTGTATGTCTAACATATTTACTTTTCATTAAAAATTAGTGCAGCATACCAGAAAAAGACTGAAGCTTCCACACCATGCCCCCAAAGAAATCAAGACACCCTCAAATTTGAAAGGTTTGCTGCTTTGAACTACATATGGAAGAAATTGGATCCTCAGAGTGCTAAAAGGGAATGCAAACAGACAAGACCACACCCATCTTTTAATATGTATGATAAATGTGTTGCGGTAAACCTAAGGTGGACTGGGATTTTTCAAAGTTGAATTTGTCTCTTAACACATAATCAAGTGCTTAGCTTTGTGGAGACACTTTCAAAGGTAAGACTTGGACACAAAATATTCATCCTAAAATAAAAAGGACAGTTACTTAATAAAAAGGACAGATATTGAGTTATTTATCTTGTGCTGCATAGGATATGGCTCATTGTGTTACTGTTTATGCACCGTGAATAGGGAAAATAAACTTTTTTATAAAAAGAAGCTTAGGCATTAAAATGACCCTTAAGAAGAGAATGATTGTGTAAAGTCACATAAACATATTACAACATTTTTAAGCTTTCAGAATAATTTATATCAAACCAAATTAAATCAGGCCTATAGGTTGTATCCAATGCAGCTTACACTGCAGACGTCTGTGCATAAAAACATACCTTCCTCTTCTGGCTTCTCCAGCCCCTGTGATGGAGAAATCTTATCCAGAGGGGTAGGGGATCCTCTAGAACAGAGTTTGGGGTTGTGTGGTGGGAGGAAGCACTGTTGCATAAGTAGAACTGTTTGCACAGCACTGGGCGAAAACCATTGTTTCCCAATACCAATAGTGGAATGTGACAACACTTACAACCATTTTCAAGAAAGCTAAATTGACTTCCAAGTATATTTTCACCTGTCAGGATCCTGCTTTGCCTAAATAACAGTGAAATATAGATATCTGTCTACAGCATTTGGGATAAGCAAGAGCGAATCATTTGAATCTTTGACTTAAGTTATTTTAAAACCAGATCCACGTATCCAATTGTGAACAAAATAATCTTTACCTGATTTTTTCTTTTTCTCAGAAGCATCGTCCAAAGTTGACAATGCAGAAGTGATGCACTTCTGAAGATCCTGGTTAGCCCCTACAGAATCTTCATCAGAAGAAAACGATGGCAATGCTTCTGAATTTTTCTTCAGTTCTTCATCACCCTTTCTGTTTGAACATTCAGTGCTGCTCTCAAGTGAGGCAGAAGGTGGTGCTGCTGCTGCCATGTGAGGTTTTGAAAGTGGATGTGGACAAGGTGCTCTAACAACAGGGGTAACAGGTCTCCGCACACGACTAGGAACACGCACAGCAGGAGCTGAAAACTGTTGCCTGGGTCCACCTTTTAAGAAATCTAAAAAAGATGCAATGAATCCTGTTCTGACTTCTGGTTGTTTTTCTTCCACCTCTTTTATTTTTTGCCTCATTTTCTCTTGATGCTGGTATGTTTCATGGCAGCTTTCAGGAGCAGGGGAATATGGCAAGGCAGCATCAGTTCCTCTTGAATTCTGACGTTTGCACTGTCCACTTCGCTTCAATTGCTTCTGGTGCATGCCATCTTCGTTGGCATTTTTAAGCTGATTTTGTCCCCTGTCCTTTTGCTTCTGAAGTTCCTCTTGTGATAAATCTTGGCTCTTGCCTTCAGCTCTGCTGCCATTTTCATCACCTGGCTGTTGCATAGATAGTGGCTGCAGTGGAACTTTAGTTTTGCTTCCTGTCACAGTGTTGTCACTTTCCATGTTAAAAACACCATGGGGTGCAGCACTCTCATTTCGAGCCCTACCACTTAAAACAAGATCTATATCTTTTACATTTATTGTACTATCCATATGAATACCGTTTTTATCTTCACATTCATTACCAATGCCAGACTGCTGCTTAACTAAGCCAGGAACCTGTTCATGCCTCTGTTCAAGCTCTGAGGTAGCAACTCTAGTAGGAATGCTGTGATCAGGAGTCTCAAGGTGTTGTTGCTCAAGGCTCCTAATTTTTGGCTGCATTGTAGGCACTGCTGTTAGGTTTAGTGTAACCTGGCCTCCATTTAAAGAAACATTGTTTATGTTCAGTGGCTTTCCAACAACAGTTGATGAGTTGTTGAAGCTAGAAGTCACATGTCTGACATCCATTGCCTGGAACTGAGACTTAGAATTCTCCCCATTTTCAACTGACTGGATATTTTCTTCATTAGCCGTAGATTTGGCAAATTCAGACGTTGTTCCTACACAAGCTGCAGCTGTCGCTGCCAAGATATCTTCCACATTAGACAGTATATTCCGCTCATCGTTGAGAAGCATAGACTCTGGGAAACATACAGAACTAAGGGAAACAAACTGATTCTTAGATTCATGATCTGGCCGCACAAAATTCTCTTTCAATGTCAGGTGTTGCTGTAGTGGCTTTGATGGTTCAGAAATGTTCATTTTCATAACTTCAGAGTTCTGAGAATGAAGCTGCTGCTGAGAATGTCCTCCATTACTCTGAATCATATGACCATCTATGTGAAGGAATGGGTGAGTCACCTGCTGAGAACCCTGAAGGCGCTGCTGGACTTGTGAAGAACCTTTCGTGTGGCCCAAGCCAGATTGTAGTATTGACTGCTGAAGCATTTGCAAATCACAGGCAGATTCTAGAAGTACCTGTGCACCAGGCAAACACAGCTGCTGGCCATGTCTTATGGCTTGACTGTGGAGCTGTGGTGGTGTGCTCATGACTTGGCCCTGTTGCTCTGATGCTTTCGCTTCATGTACTTTATGCAGAAGAGAATGCTGCTGGCTGAGTTCTTTAGAATCTACATTTACTTGGGTTGTTGGCAATAAATTAGCTGCCTTTTTAATATCATGGCTTCCTACGTTAGTGATATGGCCAATTTGCTGGGTGAGCTGTGCCACAGAACTAACCAATCTTTCGTCTTTTTTTGATCCCTGAAAAGTAAGCCCAACAACTTGATCTTCAAGACGAGAGTTACTCCTGATTACACTTTGAGAATACCTATTATCTGCTTTGGAAACTTTGTAATTTGTGTCCTGAGCATTAACTTCATCATCAGTTAGCCTCTGAGTGGAGGAATCCAAAGATGTTTGCTGTTGCAATGCCTGCATATCTTGCATTGGGAACTGTTCATCCTGCTTGCACGTTTGATATAAGTTAGGGTCAGATTCCCTTTTGATGTATAACTTAGTATCTGAGGAAGATCTGTTGTTCTGCAATGCCTGTGAATGAGCTGGCATTGCAAAAGAAGTTGACTGGACAACTGGCAAAAACTTCTGAGACTGCGGAGAAGATGGCTCTTGTGCCTGAGAATGTAAAGAAATATAGTTTTGGGGAGGGCTCGAGGCTGACAAGTTCTGAACATGTGGAGAAGAATATGGAAGAGATGGCGACGTTAATGTTAAAGGTTGCCCTGTTGTATATGTTTCTGAAGGACTAACCACTGACAAAACCTGTGATTGAGATGAATAGCTACCTTGGGATCTGCTAATGGTTGACAAACCCTGAGAATGACTAGAAGAGTAATTTTGAGATTGGCTGACTGAAGAAAGATCCGTTTGCCCAGAGTAACTGCCATTTGAAATTGAACTTAATACCTGTTGATCAGAAGAATAGCTTAGTGTCTGGCTATCTGAAGTAATTGCCTGTGATTGCCCAGGAAAAGCAAGTGTTTTGTACAGTGGTGGCAGCTTCTCAACCTTGATGGCTGAGAATACCTGTGCATGACTGACTGGTGGCACATTCTGTGATTGCGTTGAAACATAGTTTTGTGATTGGCTTACTGACAAGAGGCTTGGAAGCTGTGCTGTGGAATAGATTTGTGCTTGACCTGCTATTACAGAATTCTGGCTCTGTGCAGTTTTGGAAAAGCTTTGTGTCTGTACAGTAGGGGCAATGCTTTGTGGCTTAGGAGTCTTTGTTGATCTTGGTGGCTGCTTCGTAGAGAGGTGTTTTGCTTTTGCAGTGGAAACAGATGGAAAACCAGGTGATGGAATCGCTGATGTGTATGACTGAGCAAGTTCTACTGAAACTTGAGAGGTCTTTTGCTGGGGTCTCCCATTGCTCACCTGAGTAGAATCATCGACTGGGCTACAAGATAGGGAAGACTGACGGGATGTATCCTGAAAATCATTTCCACTTGCACTTGATAAATAGTTTTGTAAGGAATGCTGTGAACCAGTCAGTTGTGCCTGAACAGACTGTGTGCTCGAAGGCCGCTGATGGTGCTTAATAACACTACATTCTCGCTGCAGGGCTCTTTCAATTGAGGCAGTGGAACCAGTAAACAGAGGTGAACTATATACTTGTGGAGCCTGCTGAGCTCCTCCAAGTGATGAAGGCAACAAACTGAACTGTGGCTGCAAGAGATGGGGTGCAGACTCTTGAGCAGAGCGATATGTTGAAGACTGTGGTGGTATGCTGGTACTTAACACAGAACCGCCCAGGCGCTCAAAGGCCAGCGCTGTGGGAACTGTGCTCTGGGATGTCTTGATCTGCAATAAAGGGTCATGAGCACTTAGAAGACCATTTGATGTTGGACTGAAAGTTGCATCTTGAAGTGTTAGAGAAGGAGTAGCAGCAAAGTTTCTACTGCTGAAAGTGTTAGGATGCTGATAGGCTGAAGTTGGTGGAAACGTCCCAGAGGCTGGCAAGGCTCCAGTAACAAAAAGCTCGGTTGACGAATGCATGCCTGTTTTAAAAAAGGGGGGAAAAGACACTGATAAAAAAGGGGAGTGACTACTCAATAGTGAAATAAGAACAGACGTAACCATTGTCCCCCATCTTGGACCTAATAAGAATTATTTAACCACTGCATTTGGAACCAGAAAAATTATATTCTAATAATATAAAAGAGGATGGTGAAATCATTTGTCTTCCTGGAATTTGTTTTGGGTAGCCTCTGTTATCCTACTTCTAAGCTTGTATATATGGTGGCAATTCAGGAACAAGTGGCTGCAAACTAAACATAATCCGCATTAAGATTAACATATTACTGTGCAATAAATCTGGCAATCTGAAAGAGGTTATAGAGCCTGTTTTTGGTAAGACTGTACTCTGGATCAGGAGCACTGTGGGGGTTGTTTCTTGATCTGATGCTTTCCCTGGATATTCAAGTGGTGCAGTGGCAATAAGCCCTTTTTTAAAAACCAGATCCACTGATGAGCCAATTAAAAGTCTTTTCTGGAGAAATCAGTACTGTCTTAGTTATCCACATGCTAGTACCTCCAGGCCAGACTGCTGTAAAGCTTTCTACGTGAGGCTGCCTTTAATGACAGTTCCGAAACTACAAATGGTCTAAAATAAAGAATCCAGAATGTTATATAGGACACACAAGGTTGGAGTGTATTATTCTAATCAACCATATTTGCTGACTGTTTCAAGACTCAATTTAAATTGCTTGTTTAATCTTTAAAGCTCTAAAAATATTGGAGCCATGTTAATTTAGGGTCCACTGCTCCCAGCTGAGCCTGTTTGTCACTTGAGATCTGTATCTGATGCTCTCATGGTCCCACCCTTATGTGACATTATGCTAAATTAACAGGAAGGTTCTTGAGACAGAGCCTTTCCAATAGAGGCACCGAGACTGTGAAATGCTCCCTGCCCCCTTGAAATACATTGGGATTCCTCTTTTAAATTTTACTGTGCCAATTTGTTGTGTTTTAAAAATGTTCTAATCTACTGCTTTTATTATTTCTTATTGTGTTACTTTTATTTATTTTATGTTGGAGAAATACAAATAAATTTATTAAAATAGCCACCAATATATTCAATTTAAAACTACACTGAAGTCAATACGAACTACTTTATTCTATTTAGGAAACCTACCACCATAAAAAATTGGCACAATTTCAAAGAATGTTCCATTTCAAAGAATGTCACAACTGATTTAATAGCACTAATCTTGAATTCAGGACCTTTTTCAAGAGAACAATATGCTAGGACTTTTATTTTAGCTAAATGCCTTAGATGTAACCTGTGACACATATACAACAAATTCTTGTCTATTTTTAGTGTTTTTATGTGTTTTATCAACATATAGTTAAATGGCACTAGGTCTTTTGGAGTTTCTGATGTGCTTCTTATTACCATGCAAGTTCTTCAATAAATACAATATTGTATTTACACATTATTGTTCACAGGGGAGAGAGACTGCAACCATGATGGTCCCTGCTAACAAGTGTGCAAATATGTTAGCAAGCCACTGATTTTTTGCTAGGTTTTTGAATTGTCAAAGACATCAAAGACTTCTGACTGCATACGGACACACCATGAGCCCTGAGAGCCCACATGCTAAACTGACTCAAGACTAATATTTTCATAGAAGTTCAATTACCAGTTTTGTCCTGCAAGGAAGTTAGACCAGTTTTGCAGGAAGAGATCCAACGTTAAGTGTTTATAACTGGATTATATACCTAGTTACAAATAGCAGTTAGGCACAAATGCAGTACCTTTGAAGCAAATATGGTTGTCAAAATAGATGTTTATTAAAGACTTAAAACACTTAAAATGAAAATATTTCCCTAGAAATGCAAAACAAAATGGAAAAAAATTAAAAACAAACATTCTCTCTTAATTTCTCTATGATACTTATATTTCATATATTTATTTACTTATCTATAGAGGAACAACAGACTTAAGTTCTGAAAATTAGGAAAATGTCACCTGGCTGCCATGTTGGAGCTCTGAACTGTGGCAAGAGAGAAGTTCCTGAAGAAACAGCCTGAGCATTGCGGGATTCAATTGCAGAGAGAAAATTCATAACTGATGTATCTTTAGTGTTGTTATTGCTGCTGTGCATAGTGTTATCAAAAATCCCAGAAAGGCCTAGAACAAACAAATCATATATGAGTCTGAGCACAAAAAACTACACATTACACAATATGCTGCACATTTAAGTGTGCAGCCACACATTCAATGGACATGTAACTCAACCATAAGACTTGCTGGCTAATCTTGGGTAAATTACGACATCTAAGTCAAGCAAGGAATTAATGGGGGAAGAAAGACAGAAGAATGTATTGAGATACTGGGATAATGGAAGTAGAGATTATCTAAATAAACTTCAAATGTATGTGAATTGTAGCACCATCAGTTTCAACATAAATTACATGCTCATCTTTTAACTCGCATTTTTTTAAGATTGAACAGTCCACATGAACAGCCTAAATGTAATTCTAAATGTAATTACATCTAAATGTAATTAGCATAAGAATAGTGAGCAGATTATCTGTAGCTGTGCCTTTAAAATAGCTGTACATTTCACTCTCCTTCCAAAAAAGGTTCACACTCTTCAGAAATTTGACAGCTAGTCATGCAGGTAAGGTGGTGACAGGGAAACAGAAATTACTTAAAACATTAATTTATGAAATATTTTGTAAAAACATTTTTATTTGATGAAGTGCATAATAGCACTACCAGGATAGTGCAAATGATAATGCACATTCCTCAAAACATTCTCCTTTATCTATCCCTTGTGAGCATCTAAGTCATCTGCTAGAAGTGCGCTAGAAATTTATAACTGATTTTATACAAAACTGAGAAACATATCCATTTAAACTGAAGATTCACAGAGAATTATTACCGGCGGGTAGGGAAGTAGTGGCGTATGCGGGAAGCTGGTGGGAAGTTGTATATGTTTGCCTGTGAAAATCTGTTTCGGATGAATGCCCTCCTCCATAGCTTAAACTGGGGAAAAAGTAAAAGTTATAACACGTAAAATTAGTGAAAACAACAACATGACAGCAATAAGTCTGACAATCACACAAAAAGGGATAAAGCAAAATAACCTCAAAAGAACAGGAACTTTAGCGGTTCAGGAGTTACTGATCTGTAGTAGTGCCAATTCTTTACACAACTTTGCATCAGCAACTGATCCAAGAAAGCTGCTTTAGTTTACCAAACCAACAAAACCACGTTTAAAACATTAACATATCAAAACAGAAATTTGTTTCTTTGACTTATTTTATTTCTTCCTAGACACATATGGGCAGTATGCAGAGCTATATTTTTGGATTAAAGTTGTCTTGAGTTCCGGAGACCTCAATCACATAAAATGTTTGCAGAGCTTCTCCGAGTTCAAATAAAATTATAAAATGTGTGCAGGATAGGGCAGCGTGTGTGGTTTTGAAATTTGGGGAGGGTTTTTCTTTTTTGAATTTGCTTGCTTGATGTTCTCCTTGGGAGGGCTGTGCCCCAGAAGCCCTAGTGGACCAACTCCTACTGCTTAAGCTCCCCCCCCCCCCAACCCTGAAGACTGGGTAGGTTGGAGAAGGGTGATGGTCTCCACATATGTTTTGAATGCCTCTAAAGTACAGTGCAGCTGCAAGAGGATCCTTGCTTTTCCCCTCCAATTCCAAGGCTGGGGAAGAAGTTGAGGATCCACCACACTTGCCCTCTTGACAGATATGAACCTCTTCCACATTTCCCTTCATGATTGTCTGGCCTCCCGCGTCAGAGGTAAAACAAACAAGAGGAAGTGGTGACTATGCACAGAGTAAAGGTAAAGGTAAAGGTAAAGGGACCCCTGACCGTTAGTTCCAGTTGTGGACGACTCTGTGGTTGTGGTGCTCATCTCGCTTTACTGGCCGAGGGAAGCGGTGTACAGCTTCCAGGTCATGTGGCCAGCATGACTAAGCCGCTTCTGGTGAACCAGAGCAGCACACGGAAATGATGTTTACCTTCCTGCCGGAGCGGTACCTATTTATCTAATTGCACTTTGACGTGCTTTCAAACTGCTAGGTTGGCAGGAGCAGGGACCAAGCAACAGGAGCTCACCCCGTTGTGGGGATTCGAACCGCCGACCTTCTGATCGGCAAGCCCTAGGCTCTGTGGTTTAGACCAGTGTTTCCCAACCTTGTGCCTCCAGATGTTTTTGGCCTACAACTCCCATCATCCCTGACCACTGGTCTTGCTAGCTAGGGATGATGGGAGTTGTAGGCCAAAAACATCTGGAGGCACAAGGTTGGGAAACACTGGTTAGACCACAGTGCCACCCGCGTGCCTATGCACAGAGTAGGCTCCTGTTAAGAAAAGCCAACATGAAAATATACCAAGACAAGTTTGTTTTGGTGGTGGTGGGGACTGCATACCCACCACCTGAAAATAATGCTACATGAAAAATGTAATGCTTAGATGTGGGCTGTATGTTGCCCAACCAAAACATAGTATTTACCGAAGAATGATCCTTAGTTCTCAACTTGTAATAGTGATAATTTTAGTAGCAATTAAAAATGTCAAATTCAAATTTGTGTTACAAAGGAGCAAAAGCAAGTTATGTTAAGAAAAATACTTAAGTTTCTTTTAAAATCTGTTACAATTTGAATGTACGTTTAATGTGAAATGGTATTATTGATATATTAGTGTGGCAGAAACATGCATGTCATATAAAAGAGAAGGAGCTATTATAAACTATGCAGTATATTTTGGTTTTGACACCAGTACTGAGCTGCTGGAATCACTCTACTTTGAAAATCTATACTGTACTAAAAGACACATATTGAACTATTATGAACATCTTAAACAAGTGCTTAGTCATTCTACTACTTTATGTACATTTTGAAAAAATACAAATTTAGTATTTTTCCACTTCCTTTAGGTGCTGCCTAACTAATGTTTAACAATAAACAAGAGAATGTTATGGGAACCTCCAATGTTAGCAGAAGGGTCAAAACCACATTATTATTAAAATAGCATGTACTTTGCTAGAAAGAGCTAACAGAATTGCACCAGCATCTCAACTTGTGTTCTTTCTCTTTTTTTTTTAAAAAAAATAATTTTTATTAACCGGCCAATCAAATCAAATCAAATCACATCACATAAATTCCGAATTACAAAGCCGAATTTTAAATTTTGTTGAGGGGACCCATATTTCAAGATCCGAAGGGGGATTCTGATCATCTTCTTGCTACTGTGTTAATGTCCAAATCAGTCCAAACAAAGTTCATAATTCTATCCAGTCTTATCTTGCTGTTTCCACATCTCATCTTGTTCGTATATTTTCTCTTTTTTCTTTATGATCTCTTCTGATAATCTCCTTAAGCCGATAAACACCAATAATAATCCTGTGTGAATTTTTCCATTCGTCCAATCCTCAAATCGAGATGGTTTCCATATATCATCGCATTCATAGATAACATTGCTCTTTCAATCATTAATCACAGAACTGCCGCTCTTAAGTCCCTCTGAGGAGTTTCACCCACAATATAAAAACAGCTCTATTTCTCTATTTCTCCTCCCAGACTTAAGTCCTCCGACAGAACTTCCCAATATGGCGACGGTATTTTTAACTGCGTCATTCCAAAGCCCTTATACATTCCACGCTCTTCTTAAAACATGCTTTGGTTAGAAAGTTTATCTCCACACAGACGTAAATCCACTGCTTAAGTCCTTCAAACGACATTTCTGACGTGTTTGGGGGGGGGGGGATTCTTGTTTAATCACATAGAGGAAAGAAAGGAAAGTTTTTTCCTCCTCCCCCATCCAGTCCCTTTGCCATACCGAGTCTTGGTGTATCTTCATCTGATTGATTCATGTTCCTCCGACTCGTCTTGTTTATCAGAGATCTCTTCTGTTAGCAGTCTTTACTCCCCCTCCTTCCTTGAAATATGTGCATTCGCTTCATCCTAATAATTTCTTTTGAAGTTCTTGCAGCTAGAGGCGCAGATCAGAGGCAGCGTCCAGGAGCGCCGAAATCCACAGGAGGGCATTCTGCCTAGTGCCCCCATCCCCACAAATTCGGGGGTGGTATAGGGCACAGCAGGCAAGGGCAGCCCCCCCCCAATCCTGGGGGTGGGTAGGGAGGCTATTTACTCCCATCACAGCCTCCAAATTACCTCGTGTGGGTCGGAGAGATGTTATTGTCAGCCATCTTCTGATGCGCCCCTAGTGGCCCCTCCAACTTGCGTTCTTTCTCAAAACTATTGTACTCCACAAAACTTATACTGTATTTCCAGTAAACATCTGGAGCACCTACCGGTATATGCAAACAACCAAAACAAGAGAACATAAACACCTTCACCAATGGAAGGAGCAACTTCCATCCTCAATGAATGAATGTAGAGGCTTGAGCAGAGAACTTATGAGACTCTGGACTGCACTGTATACATTACATATTATTTGGCATTACGGACTCGATCTAGAGTCGTGTGAATTTTAACTGTTCTGGGAAATGAGGCTGCATCTTCCTCTCAACTGTGGTCACTAAAAATCCTCAGCAAATGCTTGTGTTGCGGCACAGATCTCTGCAATGGGAAGAGGAATCTGAAAACCAGGCAGAGGCAGGTGGCAGAAGCATCACGGAAGTAAATCTACATTTAAATAAGATAATATTATTTTTGAAAACTTTTTAAAAATTAGCCATTTCTTTTATATCCCCACTCTTTACATCAGCTAATAAAACTAAGAAATCCAAAGCAGACACACCCTTAAGAAAAATCTACATTGTCATGTCAGGAATCTGCTGAATTTGATAGTTAGTTCAGTTACAAAAATGATACAAGAGGTGGTGGCGGTGGCAAGCCTACAGAGGCATTAACCTGCAGAGCAAACCAAGAGTAAAAAAAGAGCAAAGGTTCTGCAGCATGAAGCCGCCAGTGGCTTTTTTTTTTTTTTTGAAAGAGTGTGAGAGAGAATTGTTGGGCTGCTATTAGGAAGAAGCCCCCTATACAGTGGTACCTCTGGTTGCCCATTCGCAACATGAAAAGAGCGCAACCTGCAGTGGCGCGTCTGTGTAGGTCACGATTCGGCGCTTCTGGGCATGCACATGTCATTTTGTGCATCTGTGCATGCGCGAGCGGCGAAACCTGGAAGTAACCCTTTCCGGTACTTTTGGGTCGCCGCGGGACGTAACCTGAAAGAACGTAACATGAAGCGGACGTAACCAGAGGTATGACTGATGGCAACAGAAGCCATTCACATCTAAGAAAAACAAAGGGCTTATGTCACCCATCTGGGTCCGTAGGGAGGCAAGACTCCCCCCCCCCTCCAATTTAATTCTGGATTAGAAAGGAAAAGAACATTTCTCAGCTTCACTACTCACAATTTGTACCATCTGCCAGCACTCGCCAGACATGTGCTCATTATTGTCAGTGAGCATCTGAGGAACAAAAATGTTCTGAAACTGACATGGATTTGAGGATACCCCCTCAAACTAAAACATTTAACACTCTGGTTAAGAGTGACAGAAGCACTATTATCAATCTAAACCGGAGTTCAATTTTAATTTAAGTAAAGCTGCAATCCAAATCGTACCAGTTCTCTCTAAGAAAACAAACTTTGGATTTTGCTTCAACTAAGGGAGAGAAAAAAAGTAACCTTTTGTTTAGCATCACTTGCTGATTGTATTGGTGCTGAAGGGAAGATATGTAACAAAGACACAGAAAGCTCAGTTGTTAGGTTGACTTGCCTTTCAACAGCCTGAGGGGGGAAAACTGTAAAAAAAGGCATCGGGGCTAACTAAGGGACTGGATAGAAAGTATTATTACAGATATTCCATTAGCCCAGTCCAACTGAAGGCAAGTCATACTGTCATCCAGATTGTTTTTAGTTATGTGAAACCAGGCTAACACAGTATACAATCGTACCTTGGTGCCCAAATGCCTTGGGAGTTGAATGTTCCAACTCCCAAACAATTGAAAACTAGAATTGAGTGTTCCGGTTTTCAAACATTATGTTGGAAGCCGAATGTCCGATGAGGCTTCTGATTGGCTGCAGGAGCTTCCTGCAGCCAATCAGAAGCCATGCTTTGGAAGTCGAACATTTTGGAAGTCGAACGGACTTCCAGAATGGATTCTGTTCGACTTCCGAGGTACAACTGTATAGTACATTTGTACCATCATTTCATGAATGTATCAGTGACAGTGTACCACCAGGCCACGTGCCTGATATGTCCTGACAAGCTTTTTTAAAGACCCACCACCCTGCTAAACAAATTTAGCTCTGCCAAACAACATTGGCTTCGGTGGTGCTGAGTTCACAGTACTCCAGAAACAGGAAGGAGCGTTCTGGTATGTTCCAATGCTTTGCCAGAACTCTTAAAAAAAAACAGATCAAAGTGCTCCTTTCCATTTCTGGCATGTTCTGATCTGCTCTCAATGGCAATGGTTTTTTCGGTGCCATCACTACTCATGGAACTGATGAAGGATAAGACTCGATCTCTCAGGCAGAAGTGGTAGCTGGATGACTTCATGTGCACACTCCTTTTCCCAGTCCCTAGTACTCCAGAAAATCAGCAGTGTGCCCAGAGGTTTTTAAAGGACCAGCCTCATGGGGAACTCAGGTGATGCTCTCTCCTACTGCCCTCAATCCTTTCCCATCCTATATGCCTCCAGGAGCTGGCTGTGAGATTTAAAAAGCAGCACTCTTGATGAGCATCATTAACTGTGTGTGTGTGTTCTTTAAAAGGCAACTGAGAAGGCAGGCAGTATTAAATTAATGGTGAGGGGTAATTGGGAATTCATTTTCAATTCATTTTCTATTCAGTTAATTAATTTCAGTTCCTTTATGTCATAGGATTTTGAGCACCTTTGCCATGTGACACCACCCCCCCCCCCGGTCATGTGGTAACAAAGCAATACAGAACTAAAAAAAAACAGCCAGCCATTCCTGCTCTATAGCAAATATGACTCCCTTGGGCATGCAAATGAATATCTGCAGCCAGTTGCTCTGTCAATATCTCCAATAATTAACGTAACAAAAGGCAGGAACGGCTTTTCTGAAGAATCCTTTTGGTAAGGTAGGCCCACAGGATAAATTCTACTAAGAAGCTGATGACCAACCAATTGAAATGATGGTGTCGCAGACGAATCTTAAAGAACAAAAGAAAGGCTTGTGGAGGCTATACCTGGCAAAAAAACCACACATCTGATTTATTTACAGAAGACACTGATTTCCAGGAAGAGAAATGAATGGACTTATTCTTTAAAGATGGCAATGTCATCTAAACAATGATCAGAATCAAGAAATGAGTACATTATTTTTATTTTTGCTACACGGTTGTTTCTGCTCTACCCACAGCAATGCTTTGATTCTGAGAATAGAACATATGCTACTAACGGCATATATATTTCTGTGCTAAATTTGAGAATACCACTGAGGTGGTGGCAAAGCCTCACCCCAGAACCAGTGCCTAGGGCAGGCTTCCTCAGCCCTCCAGATGTTTTTGGCCTACAACTCCCATGATCCCTAGCTAGCAGGGCCAGTGGTCAGGGATGATGGGAATTGTAGTCTCAAAACATCTGGAGGGTTGGGGTTGAGGAAGCCTGGCCCAGGGCTACTGCCAGGCTTTACCCCCCCTCTCAGTATCATGCCAAACTATATATGCTATGTTAAAAAAAAAGTCAATGGACCCCATTCACCTTTGTAGGATGAATTAACTATTATCTGTCATACATTTTGGGAAAATATACAGCATATTAGGCTCAAATAACTTGCTGTTGTCCCTATGAACACCAAGATGGAATAAAATACAGGGTAACCAATACCTGTGTGTATCTGAAGAAGTGTGCATGCACACGAAAGCTCATACCAAGAACTGACTTAGTTGGTCTTTAAGGTGCTACTGGAAGGATTTTTTTTTGTTTTGACTATGGCAGACCAACACGGCTACCTATCTGTAAAGGGTAACCAATAGTTCACAAACATGCTGTGAAAGATGATTTATGGTCACCTCAGAAAACCAATACAAACTCAGTTTGTATTACCCTTTTCAAAAATATATCTATATCTATATCTATCTATCTATCTATCTATCTATCTATCTATCTATCTAATCTATCATCTATCTATATACACACACAGAGAGAGAACAAAGCATGCCCAGATAATTTCAAAAGTGTGCTTAACTGTAATGTGGTTTTCAAGATCTTGTCCAACTCTACTGCATCTAAAAACAGTGCAATTATACTATACTGTACAAGTGTTTTGCAAGACAATAAACAAATTCAGCAAAAGGAAAGGAATTGCAAGTTTGGAAAGCCTATCTATAACTGGTTAACAAAGAGTAAAAAAGAACATTGGAAAAGCAGAGACAGAATCTAGAACCAGTACAGAACTGATACCACTTTTGATGGTACACTTATGTTAATGAACAATTTTAAGAAAAACAACAACACATGGCCAAGAGAAAAAACATTTTTAAGCAAAATGCCAGCTAAAGGGGTCTTATACTGCTGCATCTGAAACTGTGCGTATATTCTCCACATCCGTGTATATTCTCCACATCCACATCCGCTAAGGCACTAAGATATGGCATTCTGGCAGATTTTGCACTATATAATTTGGAGCAAGTTCACTTAGTTTTCAGCACTTACAATCTGCCCAAAGTACAAATTTTGGATGACCCCACTATCATTATGGGCTATTGCACACAGACAATGGGAACAATGACAGCGCCAAACTTAATTCATATTAGACCTGTTGTCTCTAGTCTTGCAAAAATTAAGT
Organism: Podarcis gaigeae; assembly: GCF_964106915.1. Lineage (NCBI taxonomy): Eukaryota > Metazoa > Chordata > Lepidosauria > Squamata > Lacertidae > Podarcis > Podarcis gaigeae. Next base: position 65,449,452 of record NC_139678.1, on the reverse strand, counting down.
TGGCAAAATCCATCGGGAAATGCCATGATTTATTCTGTAACAATCTGAAAGCTACAAAAGCAAAAAGGCCATAGCCCTTAAATATATTTACAAAGTGTCCAAGACACGCGTTTCATGAAGTAGTCGGACGATCTTGATTTTCTCAGCTCCCTATTTCCTGCAACTCGGTCCCTATTCAACTCTGAGTTCAGGCAACCCCGTCCATGCTGAATATTTTGCATGTTACTAAGGCACAGGAAAGAAACCTCAACAAACAAAACACTAATGTAGTGTTCTGAACAGTGTGTCAAACTTGGATGAGAGGGGCCTGGGGTTGAATGGCACTTTTTAGTTGAGTCCAGTAACCATCCCTTAGACTAGCATATCTCAAAGGATTGTTGTGAGAATAACCACTTAAGAGACCCTGAGGTCCCTGGAAGGAACATGTTAGATAAATCATAAAATGAAATCTCTAAAATAATATCTAGCTGCCTTATTCACCAGAATCACCAATCTCTGTAGTAAATGCCTGAGACCACTGACAGGAGCAATTCTTGTCTAGAAATAAGCTAAAACCATACATACAGTGACTTATGTAGCTTCTCCACATATGTGTTATTATATGATGCACAGCAGGCATATATATTTTTTTATTTACAATTTTAGTTTCTCCTCTCAACTTCACATGGGATGTGAAATTGCTAGAACATACGTAAATAAGAGAACTAAGAAGACAGAATCTCTACAAGTCATGCATTCAAAAGCATTTTTTTTTAAAAAAAGAACAAACAGGTGTATTAGCTTGCTCAAAAAACAAACAAAACCAAGATTTCTGGTGACATTTGACTCTGCTCCATTGTCATTCATATGAAGAAACAGCACTTCAAATCTCACCATCCACAAGATCTTGCATGATCAAGTCTGTTTTCTCTGTCTTTTGGATACTAGATTTCAAAATCTGCCAAGCAAAGCTATAAATGATGCCCACTGTACTTTTTTTTTAAAACAGACATCTCTGTCTGCAAAGCATAACTAGAGTGAGTGACAGAAAAAAGAAACATTTACTTATCTTGCAGTCCCAACCATACTGCACAAATGGTAATTTGCATTGTACTTAGAGATCTAGATTCTATGCTTAGCAAGTACAGCAGAACTATTTCTGTCTGTAAATATCAATACCACTAAAAGGCCAAGGAAAAAATTCCCAGGATGTCTTAGGGTGTCTCCACAGCCCTTAGGATGTCTTACTCTTTAAGGGCATGTAACAGCACACAGGTAACCTCAATGTGGCACCAGACCCTGTATCTGGGACACAGAGCTTTGAGGAAATGCTTATGGTGCCTGCTGCATCCACCCAGAGGTTTGATGTTATTTTAATATCAGCATAAGTATCAAATCGTGACCACATCTTGTGTTGCTGATAGGACTCTTAAGTCCAATCCTATGTACATGAATAGTACAATGCAAATAGTAGTAGGCAGCTACTAAAATGCTCTATTATCTCAGGGCACAATAAGTGTTCACCACATGTGATATATTTGGATACACAGGAAGTAAATATTGTCTTCTGTGTAAACAAACCAGTATTTCATTGAATTGTCAGCTCTCATAATGTACACCTCTGTCATCTAGATTAAAGAAAGTCAAACTGCTTTAAACTTGAAGCACATTCTCTACAGCTGATTTGCAAAAAACCAAAACCCCACCCAGATCTGATTATCTCCTAGTTACTCTCAGCAGCCAAATCACAGCTGCTTCTCATTATCATCATCACTCCCTTTCTAATATGGGACCTGCCCATGAATGCTAAGCTTTCTCAGGTGTCTTTGGTGAAGGACTTCATTAAAAGATTTTTTAAAGTCTAAGAACACAATGCTGCCTGGATCACCTCTTTCTATAGGTTTGCTGACATTTTCAAAAGAACTCTTGAAAGGCCAGTGAGACAGGAATCACCCTTGCAGAAGCAATGCTGGTTCTCCTTCAGCAAGACTTGTTCTTCTAAATATTAGTTTAAAGGTAAAGTTAAAGGACCCCTGACAGTTACGTCCAGTTGTGAACGACTCTGGAGTTGTGGCGCTCATCTTGCTTTACTGGCCGAGGGAGCCGATGTTTGTCTGCAGACAGTTTTTCCAAGTCATGTGGCCAGCATAACTAAGCTGCTTCTGGAGAAACCAGAACAGTGCACGGAAACGCCGTTTAATTTCCTGCCGGAGCTGTACCTATTTATCTACTTGCACTTTGATGTGCTTTCAAACAGCTAGGTTGGCAGGAGCTGGGACTGAGAAACGGGAGCTCATCTTGTCGCGGGGATTCGAACCGCCAACCTTCTGATCGGCAAGCCCTAGGCTCTGTGGTTTAACCCACAGCGCCATCCGCATCCCTAATAATAATATATTAGTTTATTCTATTTTTAAAGAATGCTTAGCTGAATTCCCAAGGTTTAAAAAGTATAATAAAACGTCACCAATACCTAACAGGTGCACGCCCCTGCCCACACAAAAAAATAATCACTGCTTAAAAAAACACAATCATACTCAGTAGCCATGAATGTTGACTCTTACCTGGAAAATAAAAAAATGGAAAACCAGGGACAATGCAAAAACCAGGGTAGGTGCAAATGGAACAACTTGCTATAAGAGGGCATGGCCAGCCCATAAAATGGATCGATCCTATTCAGACAGGAAAGTATCTTATAACATCTTGTTGCAGGTCACACTTTCCCCCCTCTTAATAAGGAGCTCAGGTAGTCAACTCAGTTTTAATATGACACAGGATTACCCCAAAATAATGATTTGTATGTACTTACAGGACTTCCTTGATACATGTTAGCATATGAATGTATATACAGGCACCCCTCACACACACACTTATGCACATTCTACTCGCATGTGGCCATGGGAAATAAATAAATAATTCAATTCATACCCAGAAATGACAGGAGAGAGCTGGAGAGTTCTCATGGCTCTCATGGTGACCCCATGGTGACCCCCATGATATAGTATTTTTGATCTGGATTGGAGAGAGTGTGGCAGAGGGAGCATTTAAAAGGTGTTTAGACAGTGCTCCCCTCTTACATGACTTCACTTATGGGGGCGTTGGAATGTAAACCCAAAGTAAGTGGGGAGGTGCTTGTATTAAAAGAATTCTGACAGTCATGTGACTAGTAATGTTAGGTGAGAATATTCCCGAGAATGAGAATAGTCTTGAGAATATTCTCTGCTAGAAAATTCTCTTGGAGCATATTCTCTGCAAACTAAATTCTAAAGTAAGAACCAGTTTTGCCACCCACATTTTAAAAATCTAGTAAATAATAAGCTGTAATATTACTGAATTTATTTGTATCAAACCTTAACATGCCAGCTGTATTTTTTGACTTGTCCTATAACATGTACACATTATAACAGAAGAATAAAATATGACCTTATTGCTCCAATAGTGAAATGGATAATGTTATTAGAATCGGACACACCAAAGTGGTTTGAGGTTGGTTGGTTGAGTCATTTAAAGAACTAGAAGATCACTTTGAAAAAGTGGTGCCTTTGAGCCCCCTTATAAAGCAAGAAGAGAAATAGATGAAAAAGGCAGTTAAGAAAGAAAAGAAAAGAAATTGCAGCCAATTCACTTTGCTGCAAATATCCTTGATTTAAAGTATAATGGCGTTCATTTATCATGAAATGAACAAATTCAAGGTACCGAGTACATTGATCTCAAAATATCAGCAAGTGCACCAAATGATGCACAAGATATTTTTGCAGAGCTGGCAGTATATCGTGCTAAAGAAGATTTTTTTTAGCAAGTCATATGTATTGAATAAGTGGATACAGTGGTTTGGTGGAAGGGACCATGCTTTGGTTCAAAGCTTAGCAGAGTGGCTGTGGACATTTTAAATATGCCACCATAGCTTCAGTACTTATGGACTTATTCATTCAGCAAAAAGGAATAGGCTTACTATAGACAGAGCAGGAAAGCTTACATATGTAGCTCACAACTTAAAACTCCTAGAAGAGAAGAAAATATAGCTTCTAACAAGCTCATTGAATTTTACACAACCATCAACGTTATTTTATGATCTCGCAGATGATCAGTGTGGAAGTGAAAGCTCTGTTACCAGTGGAGACGAACATGGTGACTTATCCTCTTAAGATGTTTGAGGAGTCAAAAGAATATTCTCGAGAATTTAACATCACTACATTGACCTACAGAACACTGAGGACATAGAGGAAATGAAATATAGAATAACTTGTCTCTCTGGAAAGGCAACCTCTGGGTTCACTTTGAACTCTACAAGCAAGAACTCCTGTATTTGTTGTCACGTGTTATTTTTTGAGGGGTGGGAGGCAGGCATGCAGGCAATCACACCTATGCTAAAATCCTAGATTTCTCTACTCTCTTTTACGAACTGCAGCCACTTTACTCCAGAGAATGAAAAATGGGGCTAATGGAAGCAAAAGCTAGGCACATTGCATTAGTAAACTAGAAGAGACATAGAATGTTAGGGGCGAAGGGGGAAATGAAAAAGCGGGGAGGAATTGCTCAAGTCTCATGCTGCTTATAGGTTATGGAATTGCATGGAACTGGACTGTACAGGATTCAGATGGAATAAAAGAATGTTATCCAGAACCACTCGCCTCCTTCATAAGACAGTAAAATGCTTAGGGTTGGAGCTACCAATCAACCCCAAAACTGAGCTCCCTTAACACCATATAGCAAGCATGGGAAGACATGAGGGGCAAGGTGACCTTCCTCCCTAGAGGTCTGAATAGTGCTACATGGTCCAGCTTGGGTGGTTCTTTGAACAGGAGCACTTCTCTTAAGAGCCGAAAATATACTACATTTTTTGTGGTGTCCTACTTGCTCCCTATAACTGCAAAGATGCTGGCCCCATGCTTACTGTTAAAGGGAAGCAAGCCAGAATATATGCAAACACACATTTCCTTCAACGTTTCCTTCCCCAAAAGGTGAAATCCTCCTCAAAAGGGGACAGAGGACTGCATCTGTACATTGCCCTCATGTTATGGAATGTAGGCTACATGAATACAGCTTTGTTGGCATCTATCTGTCTCAAGAGACAATGGAGCGTGCTTCTGGGGGCGAAATAAAACTGCTGTGCTAGCAGGACTGAAGTGACCTCCACAGGGCAAAAGCCTTGTATGTGTATGGAGGTATTGGGCTGCTCAGATGACAAGACCCCATTCTCGGCCTTGCTGATGTGATCCGCCAAAGGAAAGCAGGGCAAATATTTCAGGTTTTTTTGTAGGGTTTTACTCCTTAGCCTTTTATTCTCCTGAAAATATCCTGTAAGCATAAGTTTAGGACCGGAGTTTTCCTTCTCTAAGATGGGCTACCTTCCGAGGTTGACAGGCCCCATCTGCCACTCACATGCAGCATGTGCAGAAAACAACTTCTTGACCATTAGACCCACTATTGGTCTCATCCGCTCAATCCACATGAGCCTGTCTTCACATGTGGGAAAGCCCCTAACTCACAAAGGGTTTGAGCTCCATCAGCTACCCCTCACTTGGTTTATCCGGTCAGTTGAAGCTGTTCCCTGGTGTGGCTGCTATCGCCTGCTGACAGCTTCTGGGAGCCACAGGTGAGAGCTGAGTGCAGGATAGGGATCTAATGTGGACAAACCTCCCCAGAAGGAACACAACATGGCCCCCACCATGGGTACTGCCCCTCCCCTAACACCCCTGCTCAGTTACCCTTCTGCTTTGGGACCCTTGAAGCAAGAAATCTCTACATATTTCCCCCTCAATTTGCCCTTACCTATCATCAGGCAAGTGACTTAAAGCATAGTTATTACATGGTCCTGGCTATGGGAGTGAGTGAGAGCCCCTGATGAGAAAAAGCACGCAGCACATGACAAAGCACCTGCCAACTTTAACTCATCAGCTTTTACCATCTCCGTGATCTTTTGAGCCTGGCCATCAACAATGAAAATTCTCTGGTAGGGAAAGGCTGTACAGTGATACCTCGGGCCATGATAAAGAGACTTAGTGGTTTTTAATGGTAGGTGATGTTGCTGCGTGTATATTTTATATTGTATTATGTTATTCATGTACATCGATTAATGTCTGGGAGTTAAGAATAGGACTAGGATAAATTGTGTTTGCTGTACCCGTATTTTATACAGTTTGTATATGATGTTTGTTTGTTAATGTGTGGTGTGCTATGCCTAATAAAGGATTTTGAATTGAATTGGTACCTCGGGTTAAGTACTTAATTCATTCCGGAGGTCCATTCTTAACCTGAAACTGTTCTTAACCTGAAACACCACTTTAGCTCATGGGGCCTCCTGCTGCTGCTGTGCCACAGGAGCATGACTTCTGTTCTCATCCTGAAGCAAAGTTCTTAACCCGAGGTACTATTTCTGGGCTAGCGGAGTCTGTAACCTGAAGCGTATGTAACCCAAGGTACTACTGTAGTTTAATAGTAGAGCATCTGCTTTAGACACAGAAAGTCCCAGGTTTAATCTCCAGGTATGACTGGGAGAGAAGCCTGTGTGAAATCCAGGAGAGCCACTGCCCATCAGTGTAGACAAAACTGAGCTAGGTGGACCAATGACCTGACTAGGTGTAAGGCAGCTTCCTCTGTTCTCATTCTCCCACTCTCCTCTTAGTTTGCTGGTGAGCAGGCTTGGACTGACTTGCAAGGCAGGGAATTATCAAGCCTTGCAAGCTTATCAAAGCCTGACTGCCAGCAAATAAGATTTCCTTGTTCTCCTCATGGGCCAAAGCATCACACACCTATTTTGATTTCGCCTATGAGCATGGTTTTTAATTACAGCACTTTCTTTAAAAATCTCTTACATCTAAGTTAAAACAAGCTAAAGGATTATTGGGGGAGGCACCTGGATGACTGCTCCTCGGTCAATGTTAAAGAGCTGCCTATAAATTCACTTACTGCATCAAAATTGGTTAAAGTCATCAAAATATGAAAGATAATATAATTTAAGATTGGTTGGTGGAGATAAAAATTTCTTCCACTGTTGTTCCAGCTCAGAGATCCACTGCAACATTTTGTTGCAGGTCCCACCTGTTCCATACCAACACCCAACAGGATTTCAGGTTCAACATGCAAAATCCCTCACTTGTTTTAAGAAGCACAAGTTGCTTAAATATATACAGTTAAACCTACATATATATCGTAGGGAAAGCTTCTTTACTCACAGCATGGTAAAAGCACCTTTGCCAGCATGTATGAAAAAGCAATACAAAAGGAAATATAAAAGGATCACATTCATTATTCCACACTTTACTCCGTTAAACCCCTGGGGGTTTTATGCTCTTGGGCAAGTTTCAGCATAAAGAGTCAGAACATCCATAAGCCTTTATCTATAGTAAAACAATAGATAACATAATAAAATCTAAATGATGCGTGGATGCTGGGAAGCCATGAGATGAACCCAAAACACACTCTGGCGGCTTAAGATGAGATCATCCAGAGTTAGCAATGCCCATCCCCAATTGCCAACTCTGCGCTTTCAACCTCCAAAGCACACGGTATTGTTCTTCACACTCCTTCCCTCTGTAAACTGTGTCGTTTAACAAATTGCGCCACACCTTTAAAGCCTCGCTCTGCCCACTAGGATTGACTGTATACATATGGGGGTGGGGGAGCCTTCCCCACTTTCCTCCAAAGATCTCAAAGACGTCACACACAAAAAGTTGATACAGTATGAGATGGGCTTCCCCTAGGCAACGTAAAAAGTAAACACGAACTCTTGAACTCCAACATGCCTGGTGAACACGCGCGCGCACACACACACACCCCTTGGGAGCCGGAGACGAAAAGTAGGGCAACTTTCCCCGCTTTCTTAGGAGTTTAAATGCACTTTAATGGGGGAGGGGGTGAAGGGAAAAGGAGGACTAATTTTGGAATGCGTGGCTTCCCTCTTCCCACGCCGAGGGGAAGGAAGAAAAAACGCTCCAAGTTGCAGAAAGCGTGATTTTATAGAAGAGAGAAAATGAGAAACGTGGTTTGGGGATTGCATGGCAACCCCGAATCACCCTCGCGCCCCCCGCCCCGGTCCTCTCCTACACCACGGAGCCGCCTTCCTCGCCATCCACCGGCTCTCATTGCCCCTTATTTGCTCGCCCTCCCAGCCTCCTTCCCCTCGCGACACCCGCCTCCAAACCCCAACGGCGCCCTGGGCCCCCGCAGCGCCGAAGAAGGGCTGCCCGCCGCCGCTTTCTCCTTTCGGGAGGAGGGAAGCCTCCCCAAGCGCCGGCGCCTCCGCCGCTTCGAGGAGCGACGGGCACGCCCCGCGGGCGCGAGGGGCACCGGAGGCCTCGTCCCAATCCCCGGCCTTTCCTGGCGCAGCCCCCGCAGCAGGCGAGCCGCCGGCTGCAGAGCGGACCCTCCTTACCTGGCCTTGAGGCTGCTGGCGCCCCGCTCGTAGGCCCAGGCGGAGGGCGGCGGCGAGGACGCGGCGGCGGCGACCGATGCCAGCGGGTCGGGGTAGCTGGGGGTCGCCGGGTAGTTCCTGTCCATCATCCGAGCGGGAAAGGAGGGGACGCCGCGGCTCCGCGCGGGGCCTGGGCGCGCGGGGAGAAGGGAAAGGGGGCGGAGGCGGGAGGGCTGCTTGGCGGCGGCGGCTGCAGCTGCAAGGACCGAGCGGGTGGGAGCGACTCCCCCCCTTCACTCTCGCAGGAGGAGGAGGAGGAGGAGGGCGGCAGCGGCGGCGGCCACCCCGACGCGGCCCTCCCCTCGGTTTCCGCCGCGAGGGGCGGGAGGGCGGCTCGTAATTAGGGGAGCGGCGGCTGCAAGCAGCCCAGCCGAAGACCCATGTTGGGCTGCTGCTGCTGCCGCTTACCAGGATGTCCCTCCCACCCCCGCCACAGTTTACTGGGGCTCCAGAGCACGGGAAGCAGCTGCTGCTGCCGCTGCCGCCGCCGCCGAGGATCCGTAATCGTAGCGGCGGCGGGAGAAGGAAGGGAGGAAGGAGTGAGTTTGGCCTACAGAGCGGAACCGGGAAAGGCGGCGCGTCAGAATGCGGGCAATAACCGAGGAGCCCTAAATACTGTCAAGCTTCGGGGTAGCCGAAGCCTGGTATGGCGACTGGGAATTGCATACTTCGGATGGGCTGCAGTAAGGACCCGTGTTGGCCGCCGTGCGGTGGGGAATGCTTTGCCATCTTTTTTGTGTGCAGGTGAAAATGGTTTTCCGTTACTGAGCTAGAAGTTCTGGAGCCACGCGGACACTCCTTCCTCAGATTTTTTTTCTCCCTCGTGCACTGTTTTAGCTTGTATGCCTACCAGTTTACAAAACTATGAATGTTTAAAGCTGTCGACGTGAGAAGTGTCATACACGTGTCTCATCCAGGAAGCCAAGATTAGCTGTTTCTGCTTGCAGAGTGTACATGCTGGAGAGCCTCCGGTTTGTTGTTGTGGGTAATGTGTAAAATGTCCCCAAAGTTCATAGAGTTTCCAGTGGGTGGGTGTGAGCTGCTTCTCTGCTTTGGAATGTAGGTGGAGAAATCAAACGCTTGAACAGAATATTGTACATGCTTCTTTTCTGAAAACAGGACATGCACTGTTCCTCACCCCATGGCAGTAGCTATTTCATGTTTCCCTTAGCGGCTTAGCTCCTTTGGTTTAACATTGCTCCCAGAAATAGAGAACATGCTTGTGTAAGTATTCTGCAACAAATATACCTGCACTTATAACCTGTATGCAAACATACAGTTAATTCAGTGGCTTCAATGTAAGTTTTAATAAATCCGCCTCATGTTAATTAGCTAACCAATACCAGGACTGCGTTGTGAATGGCCACTGCTAATAGCATGCTTTCTCTAGGCTTCTGTTCTTCTTCCTTCTCCCCTCATGTACCTGTAACTTGGGGTAATACTTAAGGCCTATTTCATCGGATGCATGAAGATTCATGATTTAATGCGCACTGAGAGGCAAATGAGGAGGAAGCACCATTCAATTAAAGATCTGTTATTGCTAGTTTAAAAAACACAGTTTAAGTTGTTCAGAGTTAGAGAAACATTCCATTTATATGATGTTACTAGCTCTTCCTTTTATTGTGGTTAAAAGTAGTTCAAAGCAAGGATCCTGTGTTTATTCATATTATCATTCCCACTTTATTACCAATCTGAATTGGTGTTTTTTTAATTTAAAAAATGCAGCTTTAAAAAAAATTGTTAATGAAAGTGCTAAGTTGGTGAGAGACAGAAAGACTGGCAAATCAATGCACTGATTGCACCAATTGGCTCAGAATGCATCAGAGGAGTTCACTACAGTTCTTAGCACCTAAAATGAAGCATAACAAAAGGAGTTGTTCATCCTTAGCCATCAGCACATTGCTTAAGGGTGCATTCCTTGTTCACCTGACACACTTCACTTCCTCTCAGGCACACTGAAGAGCTGTATCCCTTTCACCCTGTGAAAGACTCCTGAAGTAAGCACAGTGCTGCAGCATTTCAGCTAGACAGCTTCTTCTCTCCAAGTTAATTCTCAAGCATTCTACAAGCCCCGTTTCTTAATTAAACAGGAAGAGAGAGAGACTTCTTGAATGCCCTAAGCCCTCTTGAAGGGCCTGGATATGGCGGCGGTGGAACTTCACAATTGCCGCTTAGTGCCACTGCTTGTTCATAAGTTGGCAATCCACTGTGTTCTGTGCATGGAGAGAGAGGGTTTAAGGAAATCTCTTCGTGTCTTTGAAAGATGATGGAAGAGTTACGCCTCCTGTAGCTTCTATCCCTAAAATAAAAGCAAAACTTTTAAGAATGGCAGAATGGTGATTAAGTATAAGAGTCCAAAACTTCGTTTGAGAGAAGAACCTGAACTACACTTTCTTGGGAGTACAATGTTTTCAGTGGCTAGTGTTTGCCGCTCAGAGAACAGGGTGGCATAGAATGGGAGTACAGTATTCATTTGTGCTGGTATAGTTCCCTAAACCCATTTTACTAAAGCATATGGATCAGCAGTGGACAAGGGCACATCACCTCTGAAGAATTAAAAGAGTACATATGTCATGGGCAAATGTAGGCTGGGGCTGTGTGTGCTGATGTCACAGATGCCAGCACTGTCACCTTCCCACATCACAATTGCACTGAGGGACAATTTGTCAGGAGCTCTGGAGAGCTGCTGGCAGTCAGTATTCTGAGCTAGATGAATCAATGGTATGAAACAGTATAAGGCTTTTCCCCATGTAGCACCTTAAAGACCAACTAAGTTAGTTCTTGGTATGAGCTTTTGTGTGCATGCACACTTCTTCAGATACGAAAGCTCATACCAATAACTAACTTAGTTGGTCTTTAAGGTGCTACTGGAAGGAATTTTTTTTGTTTTGACTATGGCAGACCAACACGGCTACCTATCTGTAGCTTTTCCCCATGTTTCTGTTCGTTATTCCCTGTTACTAACTCCAGATTTTGCCTTTCTCTTTCCCACAAACCTCAGCAATTAGCTTTTCCCTGTTACTGACTCCAGATTTTGCCCTTATCTTTCCCACAAACCTCAGCAATTAGCTTTGCCCACTGATCTTCATGCTCTTCCATGGCCGTAACAATTTCATATACCTTATTTCCATCCAAATCTCCATATATTAGGATACAGCCGGATTATTTTAAAAAATATATTGGCTCTGAAGGATTCAACTGTTCAAGTCGAAATCCATAGATTATTTGGTAAGTCATACCCTATTCCCATTTTTTTCTCTTAAGTCCCAAGGCATATCACCTTGGGACAGGTGACAGCAAGGCTGTCTCCTGGGGGCAGCCATTCCAGCAGTGGGAGGAGAGCTGGGAAGCAGCGCTCACTCCATTGAATCTGCTGTGACAGGACAGCTCCATCAGGCCTCATCTCCCCTCAGTTGTCATCTGTGGGCAGCCATTCCATCATACTGCCTCAGTGGGAGAAATAGGAAGCAGGGCTCCTTCATGAACTGCCTGTCCCTGAGCTGTGCCAGCTGTTCATTATTTCCCTTGTATATTTTTATTTTGTAAGTCTCCCAAGTAGAGGCTGCCTTGTTTTTATTGTGTGTAAGCCACTCTGGGAGCTTTTTTGGCTAATGGCAGGGTACAAATGCTTCAGATAAATATCTGCACAGCACAAACCCAAATGGGACAAAATGCAGTAAACATACAGCACACATATACAGTGGTACCTCGGGTTACATACGCTTCAGGTTACATATGCTTCAGGTTACAGACTCCGCTAACCCAGAAGAAATAGTGCTTCAGGTTAAGAACTTTGTTTCAGGATGAGAACAGAAATTGTGCCCTGGCGGCACGGCAGCAACAGGAGGCCCCATTAGCTAAAGTGGTGCTTCAGGTTAAAAACAGTTTCAGGTTAAGTACGGACCTCCGGAACAAATTAAGTTCTTAACCCGAGGTACCACTATACTGCACCCATAATTTTTTTTTTGGGGGGGGGGTACAGAAACTTCCATGTCAAACTTGAATACACTGAACAAAGTGTTGGAAATTACAAAACTTATTTTCTTACCGTGGTAGATGTCTTTGTTTGCACTTCTTTTGGCAGAGAAAATAAATAAGTAACCCAGTTATGATCAACAGTACTCCAATTGCGACCAAGCCAGTCAAAAGTCCCATAACATCAATCTTCCGCATTGCTTGCTCTTCTGTACAGAAATCAGAATTACTGAGTATATTCTTGATCTACCCTAGGTCACACTATGCCGTAAAAAAAAAAAGTGTCTTGAAACTATTCCTAAATTATCCCACCTCCCCATATCTGCCTAAGTCCCCTCCTCTCCAGGGTCTTTCCCAAGCAATGTGAGACACTGGTTGTGAGAAGCTATCTTCACCCTTTTCATGCCTCTCCTGGTTCTGGAAGACCAGGGGAGCGAAAGATGCTTGTTACAACGGGAGGGGCAGACACCGATGCCTCTTTAACAACCGGAATAATCCCTGCCTCTTGGCCTCCCTCCTCTCCTGCTTCAGCTTCTGCCTCTGATCAGAATTAGATCAGACTTCTCTCTGCCACAGACTCCCCCAGCTCACTAAGCCCTGTTACATCTTCCGCTTCCGACACCACCTCACCCCTGTCTTCTCCCTCTTCTACATCCTACCACTACTTCTTGGGCTCTGAACCTTCTTCCCACCATTCCTGTGCATCCAACTAGTCCATGACACTGGAGGAGGTTGGGATGAAGCAGAGTTGTCTCTCCACCCAGCCCTGCCCAGTTACACCAACAAGGAATGCCCCAGTGTAAATGGCAGGTGGGCAGAGGCCCCACTGGCAGGAGTTAGCAGGACTCCCTGAAGTGGGGCATTTCAGGGTTGGGGAAGGGTGGAACTGGGCCAGCAAAGGATCCATTCAACCTTGAGCCAGCTCTGCTGCCATTATGTGATGGCAATAGACCTGGGGGATGTCATAGCAAGAAGGCATTTTTCCTTGTGGCCAGCAGAAGTGGTGGTACTGTGGTTGTGACAGTGCTGCTCTGCCAGGCAGAGGTGAGTGTGGGTTTGGATGGTGGGTTAAAAGTATCTGCAATATAAAACAAAAATAGAAACCACGAAGACCTGTGATTTTGGCTTACCTTGATATCTGCCACGACCCTCCATGGTATATTTGTCCCAAAATAATATCTGAGATAGTAAAGAAAAACAAATGTAATTGAGGTAAAATCTCTAGCAGCAATTAAAAACAAAAACTGCCCCCCCAAAAAAAGTTAAGAATTTAACTTTGGTTGAAGTTACAAGAGTCGTACTGATCAACTCTGGGTGGAATTTGGTTAAGGAAGTTTTGAGACCTGCCTTAATACCAATATTAATTATCAGTATATATAAATTGGACTGAGAGAAAGGCAACAAGCTGTGCATAATGCAAGACGGAAATAAAACACTTCATTAGCCCCGCTGGTAATTGGCTTATACTGCAACTTCTAGTTATTGATAAATACTTACTCATGCTGGTATAAGTGAATACTTACTAGAATATGATTCTTAAGCATGTTTGCTACAACTGTCTGAGGCGGATTCCCACCCCCACCCCGTGACTAGCATATGCAGCTGCATGTCACATGGATTTAAAAGGACTCCCTTTAAAAGACTGAAGCCTAAGTACATCATTTAGCAGCAAGTTCCCCAAGAAGCCATTTGATGAGTTATGCATAGATTTACAGTGTATGCACAAAATATGTTTATTTTTATATTTTTATAGTGGAACCTCTGCTTTATGAATACTGTTTTGCTTCTGGGGCACAGCTTCCAGTTTTGACAGGCTGTCCTTAAGCTTATTGGTGCTCCCAAGCTTTGATGTGCTAATATGGACAACTAACTCAGAGCTACTCTGCAACTCAGAAACAGCAATTTCTAAAAATATAAGAATAATGAGTGACCAATGATGATGCAAAATAAAGCAATGCATACTCTTACCATAGGAACATTCACCACTATTAAGGCCAAAGAGCACATAAAAGATGGCATATAGGTAAAGGTAAGGGACCCCTGACCATTAGGTCCAGTCGTGGCCAACTCTGGGGTTTCGGCGCTCATCTCGCTTTACTGGCCAAGGGAGCCGGCGTACAGCTTCTGGGTCATGTGGCCAGCATGACTAAGCCGCTTCTGGCGAACCAGAGCAGCGCATGGAAACGCTGTTTACCTTCCCGCCGGAGCGGTACCTATTGATCTACTTGAACTTTGACGTGCTTTTGAACTGCTAGGTTGGCAGGAGCAGGGACTGAGCGACGGGAGCTCACCCCGTCACGGGGATTCGAACTGCTGACCTTCTGATCAGCAAGTCCTAGGCTCTGTGGTTTAACCCACAGCGCCACCCACATCCCAGAAAGATGGCATATATTTACCCCCAAATCAGAAGCTCAAATACGCAAACCTTAATTGGCCCCATGGTAAACCGTAGAGAGGGAGATTTTCCCTCCCTCTCCTTCTTGTGAACTTAAGAAAGACACATTTTCCCCTGCAAAAGGAATAATCCTTGCTGTTTTGTCACAAATCAAGCCTGAACCTTAAAATATTGTATTGGTAAAGAAAAAGCAGTTTATAGTGCATACACGCCATATATTTAAAGTGCATCTTGTGCAAAGAATAATTGGAACTGCAGGTGCTGAGAATTCATAGAATCGTAGAACTGTAGAGTTGGAAGGGACCCTGATGGTCATCTAGCCCAGCCCTTGCAGTGCAGGAATCTTTGCCCAATGTGGTGCTCGAATCTGTGACCCTGAGATTAAGAATCTCATGCCCTACTTTCTGAGCTTTCCCAGCAGAAGGGTTGCTGTGTGGTATAAACTATAGTTCCCAGGATTCCTGGGATAAAAAATGTAATTTAAATGTAGTTGTGTATGCAGTATTAACCTAAAACTTACAGTTCTGTTGCAAACTAGTGGATTTAAAAGATAACTAGTAACAGTATATGTTGGCCTGCCTATGAGGAGGTTTAAAATAGCCATCTCAGGCAGCATAAGAAGCAGCACCCATAGGTGCGCCACCCTCCTCTGGCTCTGCGGGAGAAGTGGTGTTGGTTTCCATTGAGATCTTGCAAAATCTCGCTGGAAAACAGTGCTGCTTCTTTGCTGGTAGTGGGGTCAGCCTGCCAGGGTGGCACTTTTCAGCTTCCCTGGTAGAGGTGGGGGCAGAGCGGCAGTACAGCAGTACAGTGGTACCTCGGGGTACAGACACTTCAGGTTACAGACTCCGCTAACCCAGAAATAGTACCTTGGGTTAAGAACTTTGCTTCAGGATGAGAACAGAAATTGTGCTCTGGCGGCACGGCAGCAGCAGGAGGCCCTATTAGCTAAAGTGGAACTCCAGGTTAAGAACAGTTTCAGGTTAAGAACGGACCTCCAGAACGAATTACAGTGGTACCTTGGGTTAAGTACTTAATTCGTTCCGGAGGTCCGTTCTTAACCTGAAACTGTTCTTAACCTGAAGCACCACTTTAACTAATGGGGCCTCCTGCTGCTGCCATGCCGCCAGAGCACAATTTCTGTTCTCATCCTGAAGCAAAGTTCTTAACCTGAAGCACTATTTCTGGGTTAGCGGAGTCTGTAACCTGAAGTGTATGTAACCTGAGGTACCACTGTAAGTTCTTAACCCGAGGTACCACTGTATGTTCCCATTTTGCCTTTGGTGGCAAGCCACGACAAGCCACCATGGAACACGCCTTCAATTATTATTATTTTTTAAAGAAAAAAACTATGCACATATGGAAAAGCTTCTCCACGCTGCGCATGTCAAGAAACTACTATGTTAGAAACATTTCCTTGATGATTCTCTTGTGAAATGCATCATCTAGCCCCATTTACCAAAAAAGTTAATAACAGCATGGCTAATCCCAAGGCCGCCCCCATCCATTTTGTGGAGATAGAGTGTACCCATCCTAATAACAGTAGCACATAAAGCCTAGTGTGGGTACAGCACCAAAGAGGGAGGGAAGTGGAATTTGGATTCACTTGTAAATTCTTCTATGAACAGTTAATGAGCTAGCTCAGCCCTCCTCAACCTGTTGCCCGCCAGACATTTTGGACTACAACTCTCAATTAGCCTCAGCCAGTATGGCCTATGGCATGGGTAGGCAAACTAAGGCCCAGAGGCCAGATCCAGCCCAATTGCCTTCTAAATCTGGCCTGCGGACGGAGCAGTAAAAAATAAAAAAATACAATTTCACCCATAAGCACAATGGGTTCTGTGCCCTTTCTCAAATGATAAATATGTACACATGATGTAGTCCTAAACATTGACCTTAGAAATATCTCCTTTATAGGCCACCAAAAGTAAAGCAATTACTGTTTTTTCTTGGTCTCCAAAAATTTCTCTTGCTTCCTCGAAATTGCAGTATTCTTCATTGCATTCCCTTTCAAGATTCCCTGGGGTTACTAGTTCAAAGTCAAATCTGTTGTATAGAAGGTGTCGTCCAATGAATAAATTGGCTTCCTCTGTTGAGATGAACACTGAAAAAATAATTAAAGCAACATTTATATTAAATATATAAACATGGCCTTTAAGAAAATGCACTGGAATGCCAACACACTGGTGGAAAATTTCCATTCACAGATGCTTTAAAGACACACCAAGTAGACTCCCTTGATTATAGTCACATGGAAGAAGTCACATATGAATCAGCAGAGCTGATTCAAAATATTTCACAACCACATTTTCTAACCACCTATGTTTGCTCAAGTCACACTAGAAGGCTGTGTGATCCCAGTGGCTCACACATTACTTACTTCATATTATTGTGAAAACAGCAGTAGATCATATTTGAGTATTACATAGGCCTTAAAAATGGAGCCCCTTTTGTCATTTTGTCATTATGGTTTAGTCTAGGAGTCAGCAAACTTTTTCAGCAGGGGGCCGCTTCACTGTCCCTCAGACCTTGTGGGGGGAGGCTGGACTATATTTTTTTGGGGGAGGGGAATGAACGAATTCCTATGCCCCACAAATAACCCAGAGATGCATTTTAAATAAAAATACACATTCTACTCATGTAAAAACACCCTGATTCCCGGACCGTCTGCGGGCCGGATTTAGAAGGCAATTGGGCCAGATCTGGCCTCCGGGTCTTAGTTTGTCTACTTATGGTTTAGCCTTTATAGGTGAAAAGGTTATCCAATGCTGAATGCCATACTCCAGCGATCTGGAGCTATATAAAGCACTTGCACATAATCTACTCAAGGAAATAACGGCTGGGCTCATCTATAATCTATAACAGCTGGGCTCAAATAAAACACAGGGTTTCCCAAGGCTATGTTTGGTTAATGGCATCCACTAGTCAGCTTTAGTGGGTGAGCCTCTAGGGTGGAATCTACACACATACAAAAAAACGCTGTGAAAATACTTTTTAAAAAATAACATTTTGAAAAATACATTTAATTTGGCATAGCTGTTACCATCTAGTGTCCCATTTGTATACTGCACTTTACAACACATTTTAAACGTTTTATTTGCAGCTGTATAGCTGAGTCCCAGGTGACAGAACCTTTGATGATGTGACCATGATGATTGCCCTAGCTTTGTAGGCTCTGGCCTCACTGAAACTCTTGCAGAAGCAAGCAGGAAAAGGCTACTGGTATTCAACTCAACCACCTCTGCTTCTCCTTGTTTGTTTCTTAAGCCTTTCCCCAGATTTTCTATTTGCCCCAGATTCTTGTTTACCTGCCCCTTGCCCTGTAATCTGACCCTCAGTTATCTCAGTAATGCTTCTATCTAATCCTGCTTGTGTCAAGACTAGACTGAATTCACTCCTGTATCTAACTGTGAAGTTTCATCCCCACTGCTGATGTTGTGAGGTTGTGTCAGGTGTTACTGCTTCAGGGATTCTGTGGGGGCCACTGAGTAAAAGATTTGTTTATACTGACACCCCAAAACCACATCCATCTTCTTGTCCACAGTGGGTGGCTGCAAAGTGAAAAATTCGGCTCACTCCAAAATATGTTACTAGTGGGTGCTTTTAGAAAACCTGTGGTCTCTTTCAGTTTCTTTTTGAAGGATTGCATCAATTGCAATTGTCCCAGAACCTTACTATTTAATAACGGGAAAGTGTTGTGGGTGGTATAAATCATGCCATGGTAGATACAAAGACAATCTGCCACAGATGTCAGTAAAATTGAAACTACTCTCATGGTTTTTCTCAAGGGAACCAGCAGAGTCCCACAAACTGTTGTATATCCCTAGTTTCTGAAAAAGGAGCTCCACTAACAAAATACTTTAATCTGAGGATCACATGACAGGAAAGAAGAGGGACGCGGGTGGTGCTGTGGGTTAAACCACAGAGCCTAGGACTTGCCGATCAGAAGGTCGGCGGTTCAAATCCCTGTGACAAGGTGAGCTCCGGTTGCTCAGTCCCTGCTCAGAGGTACCACTCTGGCGGGAAGGTAAACAGCATTTCCGTGCGCTGCTCTGGTTCGCCAGAAGCATCTTAGTCATGCTGGCCACATGACCCGGAAGCTGTACGCTGGCTCCCTCGGCCAATAAAGCGAGATGAGTGCTGTAACCCCAGAGTCGGCCACAACTGGACCTAATGGTCAGGGGTACCTTTACCTTTAAGTTTGCAACATGCACACATTTAACTTGTGCACATTCAGATTCATACGCTCGGCAAACAATTTAAAATAAAAATAAAAAGAGGGCAGGCGCCTGGGAAAAAGGACTTTGGCAATCCCACTTACCATTGAACCCAATGTGTATTGACTATATGTGATTTTGGTTCTAGGTGAAATCCCTGGAGTGTAACCCTTGCCTAAGTTGCAGGCTTGTTGTCTTCTTAACAACAGTGGATTATATTTCAAAACACAAATCTTTAGCCAGTAGCCTAAGAAAAACCTGAAGAAGAACTTTTGAGAGCCATAATAATTGTTCAGCCCCAGATAATATACACAAGTTACTTATGAAACTATGACAGTGATGTCACTTTGAGCCATATTAGAGGTGTTCAGGATGAAGAAGTTATAAACAGCCTTTAGAAGCCAGAACAGAGGTACGTGTCAAAGGGAGTAAACCTTTCCAGGTGAGGTGGGACTGAAATGTGTCAAGTTAAGTTGAAACAATGTGGGGAACTTGAGTGGAGCCTGAGGGCAGGTTGAATACAAACAACTTTAAGAGGAAAATGACTTCATAAAATGACGCTTCCCTGTAATTCTTCCATGGTTACTAATACTTATAAATGCATGTTTAGGTGGTAAAAGGACACACAAATATATATAACCAGATGAAATCCATTAATTTAAAAGTGATATATTTCTAATTGACCATGGTAGACTTGCAGTGAATCCTCAGGAGGACATTTTTCTGCAAAATAAAATATAGCATAACTCATCATGAATTCCATGGGAGCAAGCAAGGGGAAAAAAGCAAGAACGTGGAGACCCTGTGCCCTTGGGAGTGGATGATTCCACTTGCATTGTCCCATCCCTTAGCCCTTGAGCCTTCATAAGGGAACTACTCTGTTTCTGATCTTATGCATATGAACGTTCATGGGGGTGGGTTGCTTGGCACTAATGCCATCAGTTTGGGGCTATCGGGGGTTGTGGAAGTGTTGGACATCGTTAGCTAGCTTATTTGAACACGGTACACTTACTATTTTTTTGGTGTATTTTAAATGAGCTGTTAATTGTCAAATTGCTCATCTTACGTTGCAATATTATTATTATTATTATTATTATTATTATTATTATTACTGTACTATTGTATTTAGACTGTTCTAGAATCATAGAGTTGGAAGGGACCCAGAGGGTCATCAGGTCCAACCTACCCGCAGCCACCCCTGGAGGGGCTTGAACCATCAACCTTCTGGTTAACACATGCACCAACCAGGCATGTCCAAAGTCTGTTTCGGGGGCCTGCTGGTCAGTTTAATCTGGCCCCTGTGACAGTTTATTTCCTGGCGTAAAATCCAAAAAAAAAAAAGCTCAACAACCACCTAAATCCTAAAAAAAGG
Source organism: Podarcis gaigeae (assembly GCF_964106915.1). NCBI lineage: Eukaryota > Metazoa > Chordata > Lepidosauria > Squamata > Lacertidae > Podarcis > Podarcis gaigeae. Next base: position 65,429,104 of record NC_139678.1, on the reverse strand, counting down.
TCAACAACTTTGGTTGGCCCTTATGGCCCTTCACTTCATCAAATCTGGCCCTCTTTGGAAAAAAGTTTGGACACCACTGCACCAACCCATTGCACCACAGAGGTCTTGGTTTTCTATGAACTACATTGAGCAGTAATGTATTTGTGGAACACGTGGTAGATAAATAAAGGATACTTGTCACTATGGCTGTTGGAGTTTGGCAGGTGCTTGGTATGGCCACTGATTAAGGATGGGTTTGGGGAATTCCAGATTCGGCTTGCGTTGCAGTTCAGTGGTGATCTGGCAAATGTACCCGGTGTGGCCATATTGCTGGCTGCATGGGGCCAACCAGAAGCAATTCTGGCCTATGGTTTCCAACAAAACATGTTAGTATGGGGCAATTGCCTGGGTGGAATGCAGTTTAAAACCCAGAACAATGTGTATTTAAGATTGTTGTTCTATGACTATTGATTGTTGCAATAAATTCTTTTCATTTCATACACCCCACAGGAATGACTTACTTCTTGAACTATCCTAATAATAATATCTGGATGATTCCCCTCCTCCAACCGTACGTGCAATTAGACCCTTTTTAATGAAGGAAGAGTAAAGCTTTAGTGAACAAATTATAATTTTGGATTATAATTTTGGATTGGGAAGAGAATCTCAGATGTGTTTAGAAGCCATAGCTTATGCATAAAGTTACCTTCTTTCACTGCATCCGATTCCTTCTGTTGTCTTGAGCAGTGAGGAAATGCAAGCAGCGTTAGCACCAGCTGAAGGAGCAAAACGTAAAAAAAGAACATAACCCGGTACCTGTAAAAAAAAAAAGTTACCAAATTAATAATATTTTTTAAATTGTTAATGGATAAATTGCAGACAAACTTCAAAAAAATTGACGTATTGGCTGCTGTTAACATCATTCACAAGTCGCTACAAGACATTTAGATGAAAGTTGCTTTAGATTAGGCTGCAGGCCTCCCATAAAACCAGTCTAGCATGTACCTCATCTTGGTTGCGTAATAATAATTACATGGATTGTTCTCAGCAATTGAAACCAACAATTTCAGCATCAGGAAAAAAAAGTACATGATAACATAAGTTAGGTCCTACTTCATGTGTCCGTGCATCCTTTCGATCACCAGCACATACCCCCCACATGTAGAATCTTGTCAAGGACAACATTCCAAACTGATTACACGGAGCTTCAGCAGGACAGAAACTAGACATGTGCTTTTACTATGATATTGACCAGGGTTCACAGAGCTCCTTCTGGGCATGATCAAGGGTTTGTTCAACCAGTAAGATCCCCCCCCCCCATGCTACTTCTCTCCCTTCAAAACTAGGCTATGTGGTACCATGTGACTGAAACGCCCCTTATGGGCTTGAAGGGCTCCTGCTCCAGAAATGCAATTTTTTTTTCTCCTGGTCAAGAAAGCCCCCGCTTGGACTGGCCAGGCTAGTCGCGCTGACTGTTCTTTGGCTCCTTGCCAGTAGGCACAATAGCTCTTGCTCAGCATCTCTGGGGGGCCAGTTTAGCCGGACGAAACTGATCCGCTTTCAAAAAACAATGACTGTGGCGCACCCGATACCAACTCCAGCAGCCCTCTCTTCCCAGAAGCGCACCTCGAATTCCACCCCACTTCCCCTTCGATGTTCAAATGGCCGGCTGCTGCTGTTGTAGACACACAAGTTTTTAGGCTTTTGACTTTTGTTACGAGTACATAAGCAAAATACAGCGCCCTTGGAATCTTGGGCTGAAGCTATTCTCCAGAAGAACTGTGCGTAAACTTCAAGTTCATGGCGCGCTGCGATTGATGGCACCCGCCGCCACTTCCTGCTTCTTTAAACTAATGAAAGTTATGCCCCCCTCTCCCGCCAGCCCCAAACCACCGTAACAAGTTGAGGGGCAGATCTAACAGCCGATATTGCGGAAGATCAAGACCAACATAGAGATACAGAAAGCGTAAGTGGAGAAGGCACGTTGCTCGGGTCACGAAGGTGCTATAGGGTGTGGGCTCCAGTAATTTTCCCTCCCTCCCTCCGCCTCCCCTCGGAAGAACTGGCAGCTTCATCCATGTCCTTAAACTCGCAGATCTCTGCGTCTTTGTGCTCCTCGAAATCTATCCCGCTTTCGCGATCGCCTACCTGTTGAGTTCAAATCCGAAATGCTCCCAAAGGTCTCCGTCCGCGCTACTCCAGCCTGGCTTTTCTCAGAGGTGCCGATCGCTTCTCTTCGGGAGCACTCGGAGTGGGAGACGGCGGTTTGAGATCATATTACCTGCTTTTGTAGCCTCCCACCTGAATCCCGGGCGGGCTCAGGAATAAAAGGAGAGAGGACTCGGCCGCGGCAGAAGACAGCGCATATTTAAATCGGCTAATTAGCATACTGAGTGAACATCCCATTCAACATGTCCGTGTTGAATATCCCCGTCTTCCGTAGACATCCTCATTCCTCTTCCCCGTTCGCAACAGTATGAGTCACGACACAGCTCCTTTCTGCACCCATCCACCTGGATTCTAGGAAATTGTCCTTAAGTGGGAAAAGGATTTGAGTTTTGGTTTTAAGTTGCTATTTGTGCGGTGGAGCTGCAAATGCGTTCGAGGATTACTGAAAGAAAGGCCCTTCCTGTCCACTTTGGTCAAGGGTGATTTTATTGCAATGTCATGAGCAGCGAGGCAGGTCAGTACAGTGGTACCTCTAGATACGAACAGGATCCGTTCCGGAGCCCCTTTCGCATCTAGAAGCAAACGTAACTAGCGATGGCACGTCTGCGCATGCGTGCATGGCTTTTTGCCGCTTCTGCGCATGACATCATTTTGAGCGCATGCGCGAGCGGCGAAACCCGGAAGTAACGCGCTCCGTTACTTCCGGGTTGCGGCGGAGCACAACTCGAACACGCTCAACTTGAAGCGTATTCAACCCGAGATATGATTGTAGTTTCTTTGTATATGAGCTAGCTAGTTGAGGGGTTATTTATATTATTTTGATGAAAGTCTACCATGCCAACGGAACTTGAGATATGCTGCCAACAGGAAAGCGCACTGCAGGAACGTCCCAGATGTTTACTCTGCCTACGGCTATGCTCCCTGCTCCTGTCCTTTTGAGAACACTTTCTACAGATACCTGCACTTAATTGTTCTTGGTGCCATTTGTGACGATGCTAAGAAACTCCTTTTCTGAGAGAAGCAAATTGTTTGAAGGAACTGGTATCCATATCCTAGACAAGTGGCCACAATGGCATCATTATTTGGCAAGGTTAAAGTTTTGTCCACCAGTGCATGTGAGTAAAAACATAGAAGCTTGCTTGATGAGGCTCTAAGGGTGGCCAACTAGATGCCTGTGGGAAACCTGCAAGCAGGACCTGAGAACCAGAGCTCTAAGGGTGGCCAACTAGATGCCTGTGGGAAACCTGCAAGCAGGACCTGAGAACCAGAGCACTCTTCTCTACTGATGTTTCCCACATCCAGCCTCTAGCCATGAAGACAGAGCCTAGCAGCCTCCATGAATTTGTCTCATTCTCTTTTAAAGTCATTCAGGTTGGTGGCCACCCCTGCCTCTTGAGGAATGGAATTCTATAGCTCAACTATGCACTGCATGTAGAAGTATGTTCTTTCATTTGTGCTGACTCTTCCAACATTCAGCTTCGTTGGGCGTCCACAAATTCTGGTGTTTTGAGAGAGGAAGGACTTCTCTTTCTACTTTCTGTTCCAAAAATAATTTTATAAACTGTCACCTCTTATTCACCTTTTCTCAAAACTCAAAAGCCTCAAACGCTGCAACCTTTCCTAATAAAGGAATCATTCCACCCTGTTGATTGTCTTGGTTGCTCTTTTCTGCCCCTTTCCAACTCTACAATATCCTTTTTGAGGTGAGGCAACCAGAACCGTTCACAGTATTCCAATTGTGGTCGCACAATAGATTTACATAACAGCATTACGATATTGGAGGTTTTATATCCAATTCATTTCCTAACTATCCCAAGCATGGAATTTGCCACACACAGGATTTCCAGTGAACTATCTGCTGGGGTACATTAAGGCCTTGTTCCTGGGCCGTAACTGCCAGTTCAGACCCTATGAACGTGTACGTGAAATTAAGATTTTTTTACCCCAACATGCATCACATTACACTTGATCATACTGAATAGCATCCATAACAACTGTCTTTTGCAATCTCCTTTTGATCACATAGGTCAACAGTGTGTTTTGCTCACTTTAGAGCAGGGACACACACACATGCACACACGGGCCATGAGTCTGGTGCCGTGTTGCAGTGCCCTCCCCTTCCAGTATCTTCTCTTCCATCCTGTATTTTTGTAATGAAATGTGCACGGGAGAGCTCAGATTTGCTTAAGCTTGTTATCACTATGCACTGTCTTCACTATTGCCCGAAGGTTTTTGCTAGGCTTCCCTTATGCACAGTACTGTACCAGGAACTTGCTGATTCCTGTCTGCCCAGTGTTGGCAAGCTCCAGCTGAATGTTGTAAACAGTACAGTGGGATTACAATCATTGGCACATTGTCTCTTCAACTTCCCTACCCTTTTAAAGAAGCAACACACACACACACACACACACACACACACACATATATATATATATATATATATATATATATTTGGCCATCTTTGGTTAGGAAACTGATGCCCTCTAGTGAGATTTGACAGCAGTTGCATTTGGTTGCTTTTGTTGCATTCCAATGGTTTATTTGCAAGGCTCCTTCTTCTGCCTTTTTATCTAACTTGTGTTTTAGTCCGCTCCTGTGATTACAGTGCAATGGACCATTCCGTCTTCCAGATTAAACTACAATAAGATTATTAAACCCGACTCGGCAAGCACCAAGCTTAGTGTATGATACCACAATTCACTTATCAATAAATATTTATAATATTAATAAGGTTTAAACTGCTAGGTGAATACTTTTGGAAAATTCTATTCCACCTTTATTTGCAGACATGGAACTGTTGCATGTCACATGTATGTTTAAATACCAGCACAGCTTGCTGGGAACTTCCGTTGTGTGTATAGCTTTTGCTTCTCTCTGTCTCTCTGAGAAGACAAAGAGAGAGACGACGTGTTTCTTTGTCCTGATTTATGATTAATAAATCCGTAATTGTAGTATGCTTCCACAAGCCTCACGCCTATTCTGTGTGCACAGTTCGCTCGGCTGATATAGTGTGCCCTGGCTTTGAAGCCTGGGTTGCTGACTTACGTCGGAGCAGAGGCCGATGGGTCTTCACAGCGGGACGGCCGAAGGAGACGACCCAGCTGGGGCTAGCCAGCTGGCCTTGCGACCCTCTGCATGCTGACAGATACTACAGTTTCTGGCACTACTTTGCATTCAGGAGAGCTGATATAGCACATTATTCTTAATGATGATGATGATGATGATGATGACTTATATACTGCCCTTCATCATAAGATGTTAGTGTGGTTCACAAGATAAAAAATACAAGGTAAAAGCACAAATTAATAGTTAAAACAAAACAATACAACAAAACAATACAACCCCCCTCTCACAAACACATTTGAAAGGCTGTAGAATATTAATCAGCTCTGTATAGTTATAAATTAACCAGTTTTTACAAAGACAGCCTAAATCTCCAATGTCCTCTCATCTAAAGAAAACTGAACCTGGTAACGCTGCGCCTGGAAATTCTCTGTGCCAGTGGAAGCAGAAAGTACCAACAGATGGTTGTAGCCAGCTAAGTTCTCTGCAGAGTACACCCGTTGTAACTAATGGACCGAAATTAGTCATGCCCATTAATTGAAATTGATCTGCTCTTAGTATGACCAGCAGTGAATACAAACCAGAATCTATAATGCCACCTGGTTTGCTGTTTTGTGGGAAACTACATCAGTAAATCAATTTAAATTAATGTATATGTCAACAGATTTAGTAGGTGTTTTGTGGGATTACTAATGGCTGTATGCTGCTATTATTTCCAGATTGTCCATGCAAGATTCAGACTGTATTGCTGGACTCGACAGTAGAGTTGTGCTACGTTAGATATGTTTATATGCTGTAAAGCACTTTGCACACCTAGGGCTCAGTTTTGGAGAAGGACAATTAGCAGTAGTTGATATAATATTTGATGCATCTGTGAGATTTGTGCTATGAATCCTATTATTTGATTCATCAAATTTTATTTATTTATTCACTGCCCAACTAGACAGAGGACGATATGACTCACTGCATTTAGCAGCAGCACCAAACTTGTCTTTCCTGGTTGACGGCTTTTTGCAAACATAATTTCTATTACAGCTGTTCTGCAGATAGTTGCATAATAATTTTCTGTTTGCATTTGTGTTGTTTATCTGGCCGTTCTCACTTACTAACTTTTTCTGATTTTGAGAATCTGATACACACACACACGCGCGCACACACACACACACACACACACTTGCAGTACAGAAGCCAAGCCACCAAAAATGCTGAATTGATACTAAGTGTGTGGAATAAGGTTTAATGTGATTTTTGGCAAGATCTGTACCTCTGTAGTTGAAAACAGGTGGTGACCTTACAGTTATCACCATCTTATGTGGGTTTTTTTTATGATGCTGGAATTGGTTCCAAGTTCCTAGTTCCTTCTTCAACAAAGAGCTCAGTGAATATCCTAAATATTTTATTTGACCCTGCATCACAGAATATGAATTATCATGCATCTCCATCACAGGGAAACTCTGCCTTTTGAAAAAGGTTTTTGCAAAAAGTGTTTTTTGCACAAAGCACAGAAATGCTTTTTTTGCACAAAGCACATAAAACCTCAGTGCACAGTCATGAATAAGGGAACTGTAGCTGTTCACCCCAAAATAAGCATTGGACTACCCCAATGACACATCCATTTGGTCCTGGTTCGTGTACCATTGTAACTTATTGCCTTTTTGAACTATATATTTCATTTTTATACTTAAAGTGAGGTTATGGCAGGCAGCTCCAAATTCTGTGCTGTATTTAGTGATCAAACCTTTCTTTCCTGCCAGCTCTATAGCGTAGCACCTTTGCAAACAAATAGACATTGGAAACTACCTCCCGCACATACTTCCTGTGTTGGGGAATCCCTGCATCAGAAATGAGAATAAAGTGAAGGTGAAGATGTTTCAACTAGTTCAAAACTGGCAAAATTTTGTACTGTAGAGACAGTACTAAGAGTGTGCTCCCAGCACACTATCCAAGCTGTTGAGGTCTCATTTCCTTTCCACCCATATAAAAGACATATGTAGCACCTCAGTCTAGGTTTCCCCTATATTTCCATTTCTAACTAATATGAATGATTAAGATAAATGAGAAAATATTTTGACATGTATCCAAATGTGTTTGTACATAAAGTGCAAGTGCCTCCCCCCCCATTATCCTATGCCATTCCAGAGGCCCCCCTGACCCTCAAAAGCAGCTTTTCAGAAGCACAGGGAGGTGGGGTGGGCAGGTGCAGAAAAGCCCTATGGCACATTTTAGGACATGGAAGTTAAAACAAAAATTCTTTTGAAAAATAAGGGCTTAAAAAAAGAAGAATGCAGCCATGCACATGTCTATTCAGAAATTTACCTCCAAAGAGACTTACTGCTTTTCAGTTCAAAGTAGCTTACAGGTAAATTTGTATAGGATTGCTGCCTATACAGACTTCTCTTGATGCAGGAATAATTTAGAAAATTATTTCAACTAAAAACTCCCTGTATGTATAGATATAATGCTAATGAAGAATTATTTTAATTAATTTTGAAAGCCATAATAGGAAATTAAGTTGCCTCCCACATTCTTAATGAAGAAATAAAGCAACTAATTTCATTGCTGTTAGAGGAGCAATCTACTCCTTCACATATCAGAAAATTAATGTAACATATTCACTCAGCCAAACAACATTTCTGAATTTCCCCACCGGAACTCTGAACACTTTTATTCCGAGAATAAATTTATGGAAAAAACAGCAGTCAGCATAAAATTTTCTGGCCTCAGCTTCTTAAGACCTCCATACTGATTGATTCTGATCCCAATAAATCTTCATTCTGGGCTCCTTGTATGTGCTATTCTTGCTGTAGCTATTCAAAATAAGAAAGGATGTAAAATCATACGTTCTTGCTTCTTACTACAATATGTGGAAATCATTGCTCCAGGATCCTGCACTGGTAACCTCAAGGCTAGATTACTGTAATGAAGGGGGACTGCCACTCAGTCCGGTTTGGAAGCTCCAGCTGGTACAAAATGCTGCAGCCAGATTGCTGATGGGAGCTTCTGGTTGAGAACATGTGACACCACTGAGCTGCACTGGCTGCCTATCTGATACTAAGCCAGGTTCAAGATTCTTGTTTCGATTTACAAAGCCCTGAACCACTTGGGTCCAGAGATTGCCTGAAGCCTTATATTCCAGCTTGATCACTGTGATTATCTGCAAGAGCATCTTTGGTCATTCCCTGAGCTGGTGAGGCTTGTTTGACAAGAAGAAATCAAGCCTATAGTGTCCTTGGCCTGTCCTGTGGAACATCCTGCCACTAGAGTTGTTTTTAAGTTTGTAATCATTCATCTTGTTTTTATTATTGCTTGTAAGCCGCTCTGAGCCCGGCCTTAGCTGGGGAGGGCGGGGTATAAATATAAAATTATTATTATTATTATTATTATTAGAGATTCAGCATTTGCCTTCTGTGCCAAAAAAACTTTTCTGTTCCACCAAGCCTATGCAAGCTATAAGAGTTAACCCCCCCCAACTATTTATGGTTGTTTTTAACTTCTTTATGCTTTTTTTTAAGGGAAGGGTTTTTTTCAACATTTAATGCTTTATTATGTTTTTGTATATGTTGGAAACTTCCCAGAGTGGCTGTGGCAACCCAGCCATAATAATAATAATAATAATAATAATAATAATAATAATAATAATAATAATGGAATAGGACATTTCTATTTTCATGGGAGAAATGTTGGAGGGTATAAGACAGGTGTAGGAGACAGCTAGTGCTCAGTAGGTGCAGGAACAACTACAGCTGGAATCAAATAGGCACATTTTGCATATTTATAAAAAGTGGGAAATGGAATAGAAGTCATATGAGAAAAATTAGTAGCGTCACTTAATAGGAGCAGTGCTTGTGGCTGCTAGTTTTCTCAGGGCCCAGGGTTGTTGGGTCATGAGGTTCATTGTGACACTTCCCTCTGCTGGCTCATCGGTCACCAGAGCTCTAGAAGGCCTGGGGATCTCCTATGCTTGGATCATTTTATGCTTGTGAGAGTAGCAGGAAGACATGTAAGCAGGATTTCTTTCAGCATCTAAATTCTTTGATGATAGAGAATTCATCTTGAGCATAGAGGCGTTAGAGAGCACTAACAGTGAGCCCCATTTCTCTTTCTTTTCTAGGCTTTCCAGACTCAGAAAAGTGTTTTCCTGATTGGGAATAAAGAATAGTATTTCCCCTCTCCCAGAGACCTCACCCTCACCCTCAGCATCCCCCTCTGGACCCCTCTTTGAGAGGACACAAAAGGTAAAACCCTTCAGCATATAGATGTTGATTTCAGAATAATATTAGTCCTTAAGGTCTCTGAACTGTCTGAGGCCTATTTTGAGGTTCAGAAAAATAAACATATCACATGTGGCTCTTTGTTTTTCCTGTAGGCTCTGCATACCTCCTCCCTTCCTCATGTGGAGAAAGATGGCGGAAGAGCTCGTTCATTGGAGGAGCTCAAGAAAAGCCCAAGACAACATAAAGGTAATGTCTATTTCCAAGAATATTTTCAGTGTATATAAGAAAGTCTCTCTCACTGCCAGCCTTCTCTTCTTTTCCTTTCAGAAGATCTAATCGTAGAAGACCTTGAAGAAGAGCAGCAAAAGACTGTGAGCAGTGGCTCTTACTCCTAGGTAAGTGCAGTTAGGATTTCACCCTTAGTAAATCAGTTTTTAGCCAGTGGTCATTCATTCTACCCCAGACTTGTTTACTTCCCCCCTCTGCGCTATTTTAGCCTTATGGTTATAAACTGGCCATTCATAAATATGGATTGTATGAATCTAAAAAAATGTATGAATGTGCAAAAGGTCTGAGGTCAAATATACATCCCTAAGGTTACTAAGAAAGGTCTCTCTGTAACTGAGGCCTATTTTAAGGTTCAGAAAAATAAAAATATCCCGTATGGCTCTTTGTGTCGCTGTAGGCTCTGCAGACCTCCTGCCATCCTGATCTGGAGGAAGATGGCAGGAGGAAGAAACGCCCAGGACAATATGAAGGTAATGTCTATTTCCAAGGATATGTTCAGGGTATATAAGAAAGTCCCTAAAACAGTTATAATTCCTAGCCTTCTCTTCTTTCTTTGGGGCGCAAGGGAGCACATTGGCCCAACTGCAGCATGCTCTGGGATACAGCACTCATGGTAAGGCAGCCTTCTGAGAAACAGCTTTTCGGTGAGCAGTGCATGATGTTGTGAACTTCACCTTACAGCGTGAACTGTCAAGGCAGTGGAAGGTATATGCCAGGCCATTACTGACCACACACAAGCAGTTCTTCCTCCGGGGACGAGGGAAGAAGCGCCGCCGCCCCCCGGGGGGGGGGGCAAGGGGTGGAGAGAGCCGAGCCCGAGTCCCTATGCTTTTGTTTTTAACTTGTAATGTTGTTGTTTGGTTTTAGGTTTTTATATTGTAAACTGCTGTGATACATCTTTATGACACAGTGGTATAAAAAGGGGGGAAAAAGCAAAGGAAAAAAATATATATCATGAACCTTAAAGGACAACATTGAGGTATTTGCCTTGGAGTGTGTTGTTCTGCCCTAATTTGGGGTATGTGTGTCAAGATTGCCTGACCTCCAAGCCCAGGAAGTGAGGACTCTTGCTTAGCCTAAGTCAGTAGAAAAATGTAGCCAGAGCCTTTCAACTGGACTCTGTAAAAGTAGTACACTGGTACCTTGGGTTACATACGCTTCAGGTTACATACACTTCAGGTTAAAGACTCCGCTAACCCAGAAATATTACCTCAGGTTAAGAACTTTGCTTCAGGATGAGAACAGAAATCGTGTAGCGGCGGCACAGCGGCAGCAGGAGGCCCCATTAGCTAAAGTGGTGCTTCAGGTTAAGAACAGTCTCAGGTTAAGAACAGACCTCCAGAACGAATTAAGTTCTTAACCTGAGGTACCACTGTATGCTGACACCACTCTTGTTGTCTTCCAGTCTAGGTCAGGAGACACTGCCGATTCAGACAGGCAAGAGCTAAAAGTCCTCTCTGCCCTCTGAGCCACAGACAAATTACACTGTACAGTAGCCATTAACCAAGAAGTCCCAAACACCAGAAGTGGGGACCCAAGCTTTCTAGAATAAAACAGACACAAAATGAATGAGGCAGTGAATATTGACAGTGAATAATAATAAAAAAAAAACCATGAAAAGTACAAAAAAAATACTGTTGGAAAACAGAAATGGTAAAAAAAAACTACAAGTCAGAATAAAACAGCAAAACTTAGTCTAATATAAACCTACAAGGTACATGAACCTACAGCATAGGAACACCTGTGCTCAAGAATCAGGAAAAGGTGTGAAGCACAGAAAAATGGCGTAAGTCAAAATTATATAAAACTGGCCTAACAACCGAACCCGGACTTCCTAGCCAATCAGAAGCTCAGCTAGATAGAACCTTCCAGGATTTGGGAGTACACATTCTCACAGGTTCATAGTTGCTATTAATTAAGCAGGCGGCCATACTGACCTTGAGCTACTAGCCACAAGGAGATAGCACAGGTGTGCTCAGCCCATGATCTCATCCTCATTAGTGAGAGCCGAATTTCTTAACAGAAATCTATTCCTCTGATGCTCACGGCTGGAATAAATCAAACTTTAGTTGTGATGTGGCCTAAGCAAAAGACAGGCTTTTCTTCATGGGGCAGGGGGATATATATTTTTTAACCTTCTAACTATTGGATTCATGTGTTTATAATAATACACCCAGAGCCTGGAGTAATTCTAAACAGTTAAAATTATATTCCTTACATCAGTACAGAACTCAGAATATGTGGACCCTTCTGATAATTGAATTATACACCTGAGACAGAGTATCCGCCCTGAAACCTCTGGCTATAGGACGGAATATAAATTCAATTAATAATGTAATAATAATAATAATATAATAATAATAATAATAATGTTGCAGTATGTTTCAGATAGCTTCTATGAAACACAATGGGTTTCACTTTAAATCCCTCTGGAGACTGCAAACTTTACCCACACATGCAGGCAAAAAGTGATTCAGCCTGATGCCATTATCAGGCAAAGGAATGCAGCTGAGCTGACCAGGAGCTTGTAATTCCAATTTTGGCCTCCAGAAATAGATTCAGGAGACATTTACCCACATTTAGCTAGCTTGGGGTGGGGTCAGGTCTGAGACTGCCCCACCTTGCTGAAGGCTTCAGATCAGCAACTCAAGAGTTTTAGTTCTCTCCTCAGTGTACACTGTGAGGAGAATGCAGGAAGTGTCTAAGAGTATGTACAATATTTGCTTCTTTATCCTGCCGCTTTCTGCTTTGACTTAAGCGTGGCTTCTCTTTCCTTTGTGTTGGGGTAGGTTACGGAATTCTACTTTTAGTATACTCTGTTTAATCTAGGCGCTTTGTTGGGAGAAGGGGGGAGGGGTGTCGTGCCTCTGTTAGCTGTGTTCTTTCCCTCACAGCCTTCTTGACAAATAGCACTTCGCCTCAGCAAAACCCCATTGGTACCGAGTACTGTAAATGGGGTCTAGGCAACTTCCCCTTCTTCCTCCGCTTAACAGAGATGTAAGGCAGAGCTTCCAATGTCAGAATTTTCCTTATCCCTCCGTCTAACTTTGCCAACCTGGCGCCCTCCATCTGCTTTGGACTACAACTACTATCAGCCCCGACCAGCATGCTGCTCTCATTTTTCTCTCGTCCTACCACCGCTGTCTCTGGGGAGTGATTGTTTCAGACTTTTAAGTATAAGTTTGACAGTTTTACTAGCCTCAGAGGAAACCCTTGTGGCAGTATGCAAACTTACTATTTGAGGGAAATCTTTAGTAGCTTGCTCTGAGTAGCTCTTTAAAACGAGGCAAAACACATCAATAATACAATACTGTTTGTCCCTCAGGGCTTTAGGGCCTACACATTTCTAGTTTTTAGTCCTTTAGTGGGAAGATTACATTTTGTGAATTTTCTGGCTTATCTTATTCCCCGCCCCCCATGGCATTCCATGCTGTTTAATTTAGGTCATAACCATTTCTGAGTTCTGTTAATAAATGTAAAACAGAAGAGTTGTGCAGTTCATAACAATGGCCACTGGATGACAGCATAATATTTAAGACAAGCCAGTGCTATACAGTATTCTCCTGTAGAGAACTGTAATGTGATCACATTTTGTCAAAAATGCCTCCTATTGCTGAGGAAGAGAATATAAGTAAGAGAAAGCAAGAATTGCTTTTCCAAACTTGTTTTTAATATCTTCCTTGATTCCCAGGAGAGGACTCCTGGGAAAATGCTCTCTGAATGATATTAGCAAGAAATCTGCATTCTAGTAATCTCTAGAAGTTTGTAAAACTAGAAATCATCTTCCTAGAATTATGCAGTTGCTTTGCTAGTGACCTCAAATAATGGAGGAAGCTGATATTGTAAATGGGTTGAAGAACAGAAATGGTATTCTATGTATGTCCAAGATATTTCAAATACATATAAAGTGTAATTGTAACAAACCCATGTTTGAAAACATGTGCATAATCTGGTACAATTGTTAGAGAACCAGGTTTGGCTGACTAGATTGGAAGCCTGGTTTTCTCTGTGTAATGTATAAAATAACCCTTATAATTGATAACCAACTAAGAAAAAGTATTTGCTTTTATTTTATTTCACAATATTTATATGCCACTTACTAGTACAAAAGACCTCTAAAAGGTTTACAAGACAATATGAAATGTTAATTTTAAATAGCAATAAAGTATTAAAATCAATTTTCATAAACATTTTAAGAGATAAAATCATTAGTGTTAAACTGTAAAAAAAAAAAGGCAAACAGAAAAGAAAAAAGTTAGGTAGCAATATAATGGACATAATCCAATGGTGAAATGAGGAAAAAATGCTAGTTGAAATCTGCTGCTGAGAACTGAGCCAACAGCAGCAGGTGATTCAGGAGAATCTGGCAACTGCCATTGTAAATGATGTTATCTGGGGCCTTGTATTTTCAGTAGAAGAGGAATTGATGATCTGTGACACAGGTTTGTTTATTTTAATTTTAAAACTGATTAACATGTTCTAAAAAAGCACTTGAGCAGAGTGCAGAGACATGTGACTCTTTGGCTAAAAGCCAGGAAAGCAGCAGCAATGGATAGCTTCAAGCTCCTCTTTAAGACTCATGAAGGATGGCACATATTGTAAACAAAAATGCCATAAATATGGCTCTCCTAAAGCCGAATCCAAGGAAAGATCCCATGGCAAACCGCATAGATAGATAGAGGGAGATTTCCCCTCCCTCTCCTTCTTGGAAACTTGACAAATATACTTCTTTTCTGTGGAAGGAATAGGCAACATAGCTCTGCCTAGTGCTTGCTGTTTTATTACAAATCAAGCCTGAGCTTAAGGGACTGTATCTGTAAAAAAATAAAATGAAGTAGCAGTTTATTGTGGTAAAAGACACCCACATAAATTCAAAATTAAAGCTGTAGTGCCCATAATACAAAGAAAATACAAACACATTTCTTAAAAATTTAACAGAAATTGGAGCTATTCAAAGAGAAGTTGATTATGATATAATCTGAACAGAACAATTTCCCAATTACTCTTTTAGATGCATTGCACTGCAGCATCCTTCTGGAACCGTTGTGATTCAGAGAGTTAACAACCAAAGTCAACAGGAAAAGTTGTGATGAAAACAATGATTGGTTCCTGAGTTTGGCGAATCCCTAAATTGCAATCCAGTGTTTGCCTAGAAATCAACATTAAATGTTATTAATGTAAATTGGTTCACATTCTTCCATCTTGAACATTTTCCTTGTTGACCCTTCTAGTCTTGCTGGACGGAAGTTCCGTGCTTTTCAGTCTGAAAGCACAGATCGTTGTTCAGTGATCAGAAGGGAGGGAAAGGGTGTCTGATGTCCATTTCCTCCTTTATATGCCAATTAGGAGCTTAAGCCACTTGCAGTAAAATTCTATACATGTCTGTTGAGAAGTAAGAACCATTACTTTAATGGGGGTTACTCCCAGATAAGTGAATATAGGGTTGCAACCTTAATTTGTTAGAAAAAGAACGTGGTGCAGGAGTGCTGGATGCCCTCAGCCTGCATAGTAACCTATGCTTAGGGGGGGGGGGGGGATTAATTAATGGAACCTGGTTTCTGTTTGTGGATTTCATTGGATTAGGATTCTAAGCTTAAACGTTTTTTTCACTATTCTACCATAAAGTATGAAATATCAAACACTTTCTTTCTCACAGTGTCAGTGCAAAAGTGCTGAATTTTGTTCTAAATTCCAGGTAAGTACTTGCTACATTTCAATATTATAGTCTGAAATTTCTGTTGGCTGTTTATAATCTGGGTAACCTGGAGGCCAAATTAGCATAGAAAACATGTAAAAAGGATGAATGTGGATATAACACTTTCATTTGTTTAACGTAAGCAATTAGGACTGCAATGCATGGGCGTAATCAGGATTTTTGGTGGGAGGGGGTGTCAGGGCTTTTGTGTGGGGAAGGGCTTTGTTGGGTGGGCAGAACCTCAGTTTGCTTATTCTTTGCTTTTTATTGATTTTTATTTATTGGAGGGGGCAGCTGCCCCCCTGCCCCCCTGGCCATGCCCATGCTGTGATGTGAAATTACACTATTCCCGCTTGGAGTGTGAGTTGTGGTAAACTGTTAGGCAGTCAGCAATGTTAATTACTTTTAAACTAACTAGGGTTTCCGCTTAATCCAGTATCTGAAATTATGGTTGGAAACTGGTTTCAGATCTTGAGTTCAATAGGCGCTTTGATTAGCTCTAATCATGGGTAATGTTGTTGCAGTTATTGCAGCTAATGGTAGTTAAATCTGGCAGAAGGAATTTCTGCTTCAGAAGGGCTTGCTCCACATTGCTTAAGCATAGTTTCATCTGCACCACTCAGACTATCCATCTATATTCAAGTATACAAAATACAGAATACTAAAGCAAAGTAGATTAATAACTAGATTAGTAATATGAAATTTCAAATAAATTTACAGTATTTGACTGCCTATTACTGTCTGGAATCCACGGAATAGCTTCCTATGATTGAAATCCATATATCCCATATCTAGTACAGCTGAACAAATTCCAGATATTTGCTTTTGTTAATATGGTTAATTTGGTCATAATTGTTTCACTAATTGTTTGTAAGGAAAGTGACTATATTACACAGTATAATTCTTGGGTATGCTTATAATGTGCAATGTGGTTTTGATGCCATATTCTAAGAGCTGAACCTCCTCGCTGTTTTTCCATGAACACTTTTGCAAGGGCCAAAAAACCTCCCTTTTTGATTTGCATGCCTTGTGAAAATGTTAATATTGATGTAAATTGCCCTTGTGTGCCCTCAGTGGTGTCATTATGCAGTTTTATCTAATTAGTTTTGTTTCATTGTGACATCACCATGGTCAGGATCATCACATCACTAATCCAGGAAAGAGGAAGCAGCCTAGGAAAAAAATATACGGGTACCAAAGAAGTAGCAACCCAGTGAAACAGTACTGGTGACTGAACAGTTTGAAAAAAGCTAAATATGGGTGATATCTAAAGTATTTTAGAAGAGAAATTTATACCCCACAAAATTACTACTTTTAATCCAAAACCTGAAAGTAGATCTCATACAGTACAGCCATTATTGTTTGTGACCGTTTCCCAGTACAGTACCTCAGTTCATTTCAGTATTGCCAAAGTATGACTAAATGCAGTCCCTTCTTGAACGTAGTCCTCTTTACAAAAAAAGGGAAACTTTAAAAATATACATTTGACCTTGATGTGGATTAAAAACTTCATTACCTTAAAACCACTTTCTTTACAGCTACATGATGGGATTGGTGTCCAAAAATGTTCCTAATCCAATACATAATCTCCTTTATTATCTCATCACAGCATTTTATGTAGCTGGTTTTTCATGTAGCTGGACAAATTCATGGGGACAAGGCTATCAATGACCTCTAGTCATGATGACTGCATATTACCTCAACTGTCAGAGTTTGTATGCTTCAGAATACCAGTTCCTGGGAATTGCAGGGGGCCTGTTGTCTAGCTTGCAAGA